>NW_021680425.1:238483-364417 GCF_001412515.2 Diachasma alloeum
AAGATATGAATGTTTTTTTGGGCTCAAATGAAAGAACGGGTCGAGAAATGACGTCCTAGAGGCTCTTAACATGACAAATGTCTCTAAAGATGATATCTGTTTTCAATCGAAAAGCAGAGTTGTGACAACATTGTCTAGGAGGACAATGGGGTCTAGGAGTATGTATAGAACATTGGGGTCTAGGAGTCTCCCCTGGTTCAAAACCATCTTTAGAGGTCCTAGCACGCCATTTCTCGACCCGCTCTTTCGTTTGAGCCCAAAAAAGCATTCATATCTTGTCTGACATGTTTGCTACAAACTCAGGTCTTCAATTGAAAGCCCGAGTTGAAGACCCGAGTTTGTAACAAAGATGTCAGACAAGATATGGACGTTTTTTTGGGCTCAAACGAAAGAGCGGGTCGATAAATGACGTGCCTCTAAACATGACAAATGCCTTAGAGCCTCTAAACATGACAAACGAACGTCCACCTGACATTTTTAATACACTCACACCATGAATTTAAAGTGAATACTGCACAAAGAATGAATGTCATCCAGAATTTATTTCTCGTCAATAACTTATGATTATAAATTTCCTGTCACCGACTGATAGAACTCAATAGTTAATTAGTTAATTCAATACTCCGGCCCGAAGAGACTCTGAAAAAAATCACGTATTTAAATGTGACGAACATTCTCTTACGAGGATCGGAGGAAGACTGATTTATCGGAGTATTTTCTAAACGTCAGTTGACTAAAACAAGAAGAAACAAGAATATTTTTGCAGCTGTCCCCTCCGAATTTTCTTGGAATTGAAAATTCGCAGAAATAATCCAAATAAATATCTCTCATACTTGGAGTATTAGTGTTTTGTGTGTTTTTGTTTTCCTTTCTATGTACCAATACATGAGTAGAGGTCGTTTTATCTGAGAAAAATGACGGATTGATGAGCATTCAGAGGACGTCGAGCGTCCCACCCATCTTCGCGCGTCGCGCATCTAATCCTTCCGCGCCGACCTGGTGGACCATATTTCAGCAACGGATTGATGGATTTTGATTTAAAAAAATGATAATTATTTATTACACAAAAAGGAACAACTTTTGTCATGAACATTTTCTTCTATTTGCCAATGTTTCCCATAAAAAAAAAATCATCAAAAAAACCACTTAATTTGTTTATAACTATTAATTGCATGCACTTACATAAAAAATACCACCGGATTCGGATTTCTCATACCCGAAAACATAAGAAAACACCTCAAAACCTTATCGCACTAGAAGTGCACACGGGAAGGGGGTATTGCGTGTGGACTATCTATACTGAATTCTTATTTTAAATATCTGGCGACATAGCGCCTTCTTATTACTCTAAACTACTTCAAAACGTTCTTTCTTCACAATACACACACACATATTCACTGATTCCACATCTCCGAATCTAAGGGAGATTTTGCAGGCGAAATTTTCGGAAATACATTTGTTGCAGATCTCAATCGGCTCTACAAAAAAGGTTACAACAAAAATTTTGCTATCTCCCTTAGATTCCGAGATATTTATTGAAAACTGGTGAATAGTCAAAATTGACTTGTACCGTTTTACCACTTCGCTATTGAAATAATTATTGCCATGGACCAGTTAAATGGGTTTCGATCGAAATGATCGGCGTTGCTCCGGTATCGTTAGAGAAATCCGGTACCTGGAGATCATTTTAATCAAACTCTTCATCGATCCATTCAGCATCCTCTTTGTCTCCAGGGTTACATATCACTGCCAAAAGTTGGTGTGACATCACAACCTAGGCGGGCCTCTTCACAAACATCACAAAATACTGGCTCCCTCCCCTCCCCCTAACCGTGCGACGTAATATTTGAACGCTCCTTTTATTGTATTTAGGGTGCTATTGCACGTATACAATCTCCTGAACTGTGCAGTACAGCTAGTGAGGATTTTTTCAATAGCTGGGGAATATTATAAACATTATCTATGAAAAACATGGGGATAATTTTTAAAAAAACGTGTTTTCTAGGCGTTGTTTTTCTAAACTTTAACTTTCATATTCCTATTTTCCACAGATTAGATCCCCCGGCAGCCAACAATCATCCTCCCTCTAACACCATAAAAATGGCATTCAACCTATCGTCGATGAAAGGAGCCCTGGAAGCCCTAGAAGACCCCAAAACCCCCGAAGAATTCAAGAATCAAGAGGTATCTCTCGTGTTCTTCGACACAGAGACCACAGGACTGAAGCCCACCTCCGAGATAATTCAGATAGCAGCTCGATGTGGTGACAGTACCTACAACGAGTACATAATCCCAAACGATGGTATTCCAAAGTTCATCACCGGATTGACAGGATTTTCCCTAGTGGAAAACAAAATGTACAATCGCAGCGGGGAACTGCTGAAGGCAGTGTCCAAAGAGACTGCTGTTGGGAATTTCATCAGGTACTTGACGTCGATCGGTGGAAAGGTTATTCTCATCGCCCACAACTGCTTTAGATTCGATGCCCCAATGCTCCTAACGTTGCTGAACGAAAGAGGAATGGTTGAGGAGTTCAAGACGATTGTCACTGGATTCTCAGATACACTTCCCCTGCTCCAGGAGTCTCTGCCAGGACGCAGGGATCACGGGAAGGATTACAAACTCGTGTCGCTAGCTACGGAGTTCCTGGGAGACTGCTGTGGAGCGCATGATGCCATGAACGACGTCATCATGATGCAGGAACTCGTAAATCACCCGGAGATCAATATTGAGGCTTCGGCTTTCGTTCAAAGCAGCAAAACAGTTGTCGAAATGTTTGAGAACATTAAAGTTCGTTTGAGAAGGGTGGATATTCAGAGGGAGTACCAGGGACTGAAGACCCAGGGGAAGATTGGAATCAGTGATGATCTGATTGGAAGACTAACTTCGTCTGGAATTGCAATGGAGGACTTGACGAGTGCTATGAGGAGTGGAGGCCCTGGCGCTGTCCATGAGCTTCTCTGTGAGAAACTGAAAAGACCTACTAGGCTTAATTAGAGACGAAGAATAAATTTATATTGATGGGATATAAGTGAATATATCTGTTGAGACGTAAAATATTTTATGAGAATATTATTGAAATATTGTTAATTTTATGAAACGTTTAGAAGATCAAGTTTCATAATGGAATTTAGTTTATTAATATTAATTATTGGTATTTATATTTCTTTTGTAAATTTATGAATAAATTTTTTTATTATTAGTAATTTTGGGTGATATAATAATTTTCTATTATTAGAAATTTATTGGAATTTAATTGCAAGACAACACGCACGAAAAAATTCAACAGAAAAACCGAGCGAATTTGCTAGACATTGGATTTCTATTAACCATTTCTATTAGCTTCTATTTAGATTTCTATTACTCTTTGGCCGATTCCATTGAAATGTTCAATAGAAAATATTCTATAGAAAAAATCAATAGAATTTGATTTTTCTGTACTACTTGTTCTATTGAGATTTTTTTTGTAGAATGTCCTCGGCTCAAATTTTCTACGTTGTTTTCATTTGGTTTCGTTTTCTTTTCTTTTCACGAGATCGAAGACGCGCTCCGTGCGTCTGACAATTTAATAGATGTTATATGCTTCATTACGTTATTATTTGAGTTGATTAAAATCAACAAGTTCTTTCACGCATACGAATTTTTATAGTATTACTAAGGAAAAATTCTTCGGCAGCGATGAAAACTTCTATTGAAAATCCATGATTTGTTTCTTGTTACAAATGGATGGAAATTTCCATCGAGAATCAATAGGAGATACAGCGAAAGCTGCGAAAACTTGCATTAGAAAGCGAAGATTTCTGGGATTTGCCATAGAAACCTATCGAAACTTCCACTAAAAGACCTTGAAAAATTCGTGGAAATCTATGAAAACTTCAACTGAGAATCAATACATACTCCGTTGGAAACCACGAACACTAACATTATCACCAAAACCAGTATCATTATCATCATCATGTATGCTGTTTCCCTTTCAGACATTTGGGAATAAACGCGTGACATCTCCTTTTTATATAAGAAAGATGAAGAAAATCATACAAAAAAACATAAAAATCGAGCCGAAAAAATATACAGAAAATATCTCAATAGAGCAATGTATAGAAAAATTAAATTCTATTGACTTTTTCTATAGAATATTTTCTATTTACCATTTCAATAGAATCGGCCAAAAACTGATAGAAATTTTAACAGAAATCCAATAGAATTGGCTTTGAACACCATTCAGGGAGAGATTATTTGTGAAATGTTTGATATTGGGTAGATATTTCGGGATTCTGATTATTGAACGCTTAAGAGCAATAGCTGAACGCGGAGATGAAGGGTTTGAATGTTTTATGTTTCTCGGTTTTATTGGATGAGTCTGAATATAATAAAGGAATTCTTATTCTCTATTGAGATGTTCACTACACTGTTGGAAAATTACTCTTGAACTTTCAAGTAAAAAATCTTAAAATTTTTAACAACAAACAATTTACATGGAATTTCCATTGATCCTGTTATTGATAAATCAGTCAATGTTCTTGAATATTCAATGAAATTTGATTTCTCAGGTTCATACGACAATAAAAATGACTAAAAATCAAGAAAATTCAGGCAATTTTTCTTCTGAATTTTCAATCTGTTGCTTAATTTTTGCGATAGGTATGAAAATCCAAATTGTCATTGAAAATTCAATAATCATTTGTAATGAAAAACTTAATTTTATTGAATTTTCAAGATGAATCAGGAATTCCCCGGGCAATTTAGTCTGAAATTGAATTCAATTCCAGAATATTGAAAATTCAAATGCATCTGTTACTTTAATTTCAAAAAATTTCTAACATTGTATAGAAAATCTTTCACATACACTTTCCCTTTTATTTTATGGTGCATAAAAGACGAAGAGAAATGCAGTGTAAGAAACTTGGAAAAAAACTATTTCTCTTAGATACCGAGATGATGGCATTTTGTGTGGTCAGGTGACATCAACGCGGCTTCATTAACGACTTTGCTACCGAATTCAATTTTCGCATTCGTAAAAATGATGAAAATTGATTATCGAACTTCAACTAAATTCTGAGTGTCATATCAAATTATAATTTGAATTTTCACCGGATGACCCGAAAAGTGAACTTTAATTCACACATGAAAAAATTCTATAGAAAAGCTAGCGAATTCGCTAGAAAATTCTATTGGAACTCTATAGGAATTCTATGGCTTTTCTATAGGATTTCTATTGGAATTCTATTGAAAAATTCTATTTGTTTTTTGCGCTGATTCTATTGGATATTCGATAAGAAAAAGTCAATAAATTTAGAATTTCTGTTTGGAATGTTCCCTTGAGAGTTTTTCTATAAGAATGCTTGGGCATCAATTTTCTAAGTTTTTTCCACACGGATTCTGTAATACAAAATAAAACAAAATCCAACGGAAAAAACTTAGCAAATTTGTGCCCAATAATTCTAAAATAAAAAATCTCAAGAGAAAAATTTCAACAGAAATTCGAAATCTATTGACTTTTTCTTATCGAATATCTAATAGAATCAGCGCAACAAACAAATAGAACTTGTCAATAGAATCCCAATAGGAATCCTATAGAAACCCCATAGAATTCCTACAGAATTCCAATAGAATTTTCTAGCGAATTCGCTAACTTTTCTACTAAATTTTTTCATACGCATTGCCATGATGTAAATTGAACATTTCAATTGGAACTAAGAGATGAAAATCCCTTTCAGTAGCACAAGTCCACGATACTGTGCCATTGTTCGAGCCCCTCTATTTGTGATGGACCGAGGGATCGATATTCTTCGTCGTTTGTATACGCTCGAGAATAGACGGGAAACTGTCCGGAATTCTTTACGAGATAACAACTTTACTACGCTCCGGAGAAATTGATGGATAAAACTTGAAATTATATGTAACCATAAAAAAGAAAATACTAAAATGTCAGTAATGGATTGGAGTTTGATGACTCTTCAAAAGAAAAAATTTAGAGACACTAGTAATTAGCAACCGACCGGATGATTCTTATTAATAATTAAAGAGTGAAATGATAGACTAATTATTGCCAATAAAATAACACAAACTCACCTGATCGATGATGAAATAATTTCTGTCATCATTCAACTCGATCATCCCGATCCGAAAATTCGCTCAATGTTTGGACGAATCAACTGCAGTCAGTGTCTGTTGCAGACTGAACCACGTCTATGTACATTAATATTGTCAATTCTGAGTAACGTTTTCCCTCCGTAGGGATATCGATTGAAACGTATAGAATGCTTCGGTTCGTTATCTGCAAAGCTCGATCGGCGCGGTGATAAATATAGAAGACTGGTCATAATTAATGGCAACGGTGTGTGTAAGAGGTCGGTATCAATTAATTAGAGGATGCACTCACTCTGCATTTCTAGCATCAATACTATCATCATTATTCATCAGTTCAATTGATTATTTACTTTTCATTGCATTTCAATTATAGCATAGTGCATTAATAATTAGAGTTATGAAGGGAGCAATGGAAGCAGGTCTGAAGGATGTCTTATGGAAGATATTTTATGAATTTTTTTATGATAAACCGGAATTTCTATGAAACTACTATTCTGCATATAAATTTCTATGGATATCTCCAATTATTGGTTCGGTTTTATACCTTAAAAATTGTAATTTTCTTGATATTTAAAAAAACTTTTTTTTCAATTTTGTTACGCGCAAAAGTCGAATTTTTTTTTTGAGTTTTTGACAATTTTTTTTGGTTTTGGAGAGGATAAAAAATATTTTCCTTTCTTCAATACGTATCTCTGACGTAAATTTTCCATTCTTTCGAATGAGCATGGTTTTAATTAACTCATACCGTTGGAAATGGGATAAAATAACCAGTAAGTTTTAAAATTACATACTGTATACCCCCTTCCCCCTTCTTGACTACTGATTTTCTTTTTCTCTTCATTAAAGCGACTCGTTTTACGAGAAATCCCTCATTAAAATTTATCGAAAAATTAAGGTAGGACTCCACTCCATCCTATCCATTTTTTTGTCTTTTATTTTTTTATTTCTTTCCACTACAAGTTCTCACTAATAGTTCCGTTATAACTAAAACTCTTTTATAATTAAAAAATGTGTCGAAGGCCAAACAAAATTTTTACTGAAGGAATAGGGGAAAAGTTTTGAAAAAATGGAAAAAAAATTCAGTAGCGAAGTGGTAAAACGGTACAAGTCATTTTTGACTACTGACCAGTTTTCAATGAATATCTCAGAATCTAAGGATGATAGCAAAATATTTTTTAAAACCTTTTTTGTAGAGCCGATTGAGAGCTACAATAAATGTAATTATGACAATTTTTTTATCTGTCTTAGGTTCGGAAATATTTCTCAAAAACTCAACTGGGAGATAAGTCGACTTAAACCGTTTTACCACTTCCTTACTGAATTATTTTCTGGTAGAACGGAGCAGAGTCCCACTTTGATTTTTGTATATCTTCAGCAAAAAAGTCACCTTAAAGAAGAACAAAAAAATTGCAATCGAGGTGGGGAAAGCGGAACTTCCAACTTAATACTGATACGATTTTAGAGCATTTTTGATATGTGAGCTAATTGAAAGCATGCCCAATCGAGAGAACGAAAAATTTCTGTAAATAGGTACAATTTTCATCGATTAGTTATGATTGAAATCGACAGTCATTTATTTTGTTTGAAAATTCTCAAAATTAATTAAGCATGGCAAAATCTTGGTGTGTATCCGTCAATTCAAATATTTATTTCAAAACATGCCTATTTCGCAAAATCAATAAATTCGTATCAACTAAAAATGAAAGATTCACCACCTAAAAAATTCGATAAATCATGAAAGTTGATAAGCGTTGAGAGAATATTAATTGGTTATAATCACATGTCGCAGCTCGAACTAAATCAAACTCCATCTGAAGAACTGACATTGCGAGCACGTGGATATAAGATACTACGGAAATTGGGAGAGGGTTCTTTCGCCAAGGTAACTCATCAATTACCTACACTGAGAAAAAAATTGCAATATCTGCAATATATTTACTTGAGACAAGTAATTTTTCTTTAATTGCTCAATTCTCTCAGGCATCTCAAAATTCACATTGTCCGAGAAAGGGTTCATGCCCTTGTACTCAAGTAATTTGTCGCAAATGGACTCACTCTAATCGTGTAGAAGAATCGTCAATCTTCAAGTATTTATTGTTTGCATAATTTTTTAAATGCACGGAGAGAAAAATTAAATAAAAATTACGTATCTCTTCCATAATTCCGGAGCGAAATATGGTTGTAGAAAATTTTACGGAACCGTCACGTAATTTTTCCAGAGCGTTCAGTAATTTTTATCTGATTCGCGTCTGAAAAATGACAATACCGTCACTTAAATTTTCCAAATCGATTCCGTAATCGGTGAGCAAACTGTGAGTTCCGTAATTTTTACTGAACATTTCTCTCCGTGTGCACTTCCAATGTTTCGATATGTAATATATTCATAACATAACGCGGAACTATCGTGATATATGAGGATATATGCGAGTTTCGTGAAGCGCAAACATTCTGAGATTTAAGTCATTGAAAATAATTTACTTCCCTCAAGTAAATACGGTCTACATATGAGGAAATTTTGGTCTCAGTATAGGGTGTCATAAATCCTCACAGTGTGAATGTTTTTTTAGCACACGTAAAAAATGCCTCGACTCACCTGTTTTCAGTTCTCTTGCGTCAACTTCCCAATGAGATAAGAAAAAACAAATTCTGAGGAAAAAATTTGATAAATTCATGTCCAATCATTTTTATAGAAAATATCTCAATAGAGAAAATTGCTCAGAAAAATCAAAATTTATTATTTTGATAGAATTTTTCAGATTTCCTGATGAATCAAACCCAGAGGTAACTCAGGATTAATGCAAATTTCTCAGTTTCTTTCTTTCTTCGCTGGGTTTTTTTCCATAAACCCAGAACTGACCCATAGTTAACTTTGGGTTTGATCTATAAGGGTTACACAGTAAAAAAAATCGGTGTTGTTGTCTCTGGTGTGAGGGGTCAAATATTCCGGTGTTAAACTTAACTCTCTCACCCGGAGATGCTGATTAATATGTTCATTTTGACAGCATGGCAGTATCAATTTTCAAATTGACACCGAAAAATGCCGTGGACTTATTTTTACTCCATTTGGTGTTGACTCGGAGTCAAAATTTACTCTGGACTTTTACTGCGCAAACATGTTTAATTAAAAACATGCACAGAGAAAATGCGGAATTTTTCAGCTGAGTCACTCAGAAACTAATCGAACTTTCTAGCGAATTCGTTACGTTTTTCTGTGAGATGTTCTCGTGCTTGTGTTCTTTCTTCTCGTTAGAAAGAACTGAATGAATTCGATTACATCCATGTATCACGATTTTGTATCTCTCGAAATATTAAGAGGCGCTGAGCAAAAGTTACACATGCTTACATGAAGTAAGTTAATTATTCCGAAATTATGAAAAAGATGACATTTCCGCAGGTGTTCCTAGCTGAATACACTCCAAGTAATGAACCCGAGCAGAGTAACCCCCTGGCTTGTAAAATCGTGGACACGTCGAAGGCACCCAAGGATTTTGTTAAAAAATTTCTTCCCCGAGAGTTGGATATTTTAGCGAAATTGAACCATCCCCACGTGGTCCATGTACACAGCATTTTTCAAAGACGATGTAGGTACTTCATCTTCATGAGGTTCGCTGAGAACGGCGATCTTCTTGATTTCACGTTGAAGAATGGAGCTGTGGATGAAGGTCAAGCACGAGTTTGGTTTAGGCAATTGTCTTTAGGTATTTCTAATAACTAATTTTAGAACCTTGAAAAGCTGGAAAATTTAATAGAAAAACTTAGCGAATTCGCTAGAAAATTCTGTTGGATTTCTAGTTCGGTTCGACAATTATCTTTAAGTATTTTTAATAATTAATTCCCCAAAATATTGTGATTTTTTTTCTGTCAATTGAGAATAATAGAGTGGAACAATGCATCCATGAACTGATCTATCTCAAGTAAATCAGAATCGGATGAAGAATGACACTTGAATGACTGGAAAACTTAATAGAAAAACCTAGCGAATTCGTCAGACAATTCTATTGGATTTCTATTGAACTTCCTATTAGTTTTTGGCCGATTCTATTGGAACATTCAATAGAAAAAGTCAATAGAATTTGATTTTTCTGTAGAACTGATTCTACTGAAATATTTTCTATAGAATTTCTTCGGCTTAAATTTTTCTAGTTTGTTTGTTTGCTTTTCTTGATGAGAAGAAAGGAAAAATAGAATGAAAAAAAATGAGAAAATTTGAGCCGAGGAAATTCTGTAAAAAATATCCGAAGAGAATAAGTTACATAGAAAAATCGAAATCTAGATGATTTTTTCCATTGAACATTTTAATCGAATCGGCCAAAAACTGATAATTAATAGAAAGTTCAATAGAAATCCAATCAAATTTTCTAACAAATTCGTTAGGTTTTTCTATTAAATTTTTTTGTGCGTGAAGTTACCCTCACGTTCATTCAATTTTCCTGGATCAACGGAGAAAAAATTCACTATTCGTCTGGCCCTTTCTCGCCCATATAGTGTGAAAAAGTACTCAAAATCAAGTTCAGTCCATAATTACTTGATTTGTTCGGTAATTTTTTTCCCACTTTCTTCTCCGTGTAATAGAATTTCCAGTAGAAGTCCAATAGAATTTTATAGCGGATCCGGCTGTCTCTATAAGATCTTCGCGAGTGGGAATCATCTCTCATAGGGCGGCATGTCACTCTTATTGAAAAAATATTTCTTTTCTCCTTTTTTTGTGTCATCCGATAAAATACACACGATTTCTGAATTTCCATGGCATAAACTGAAGGCCTGCAGTACCTCCACGAAATGGAAATAGTCCACCGCGACATAAAATGTGAGAATGTTCTCCTGACAGCCAATAATAACGTGAAATTAACGGATTTTGGTTTCGCACGTTATATAATCGACTCAAGAGGTAAAAGAGTCCTGAGCGATACATTCTGCGGTTCCCTGATGTACGCTGCGCCGGAAATTCTGCGAGGAGCTCCATACAATCCAAAAGCGGCAGATATGTGGTCCCTCGGGGTCATCCTCTACATAATTCTCAATAAAGCCATGCCATTCGATGAGCCGAATCTTAAAAAATTATACGAAATTCAGACCAATCGCAGGTGGAAGTTCCGGAAGAAAGTGGCTGACAGTCTCAGTGAGCAAGTGAAAAAGTTGGTGACAAATCTTTTGGAGCCAGAAGTTACGAAACGTTGGACTGCGGATCAGATTATTCACGACAGCTGGATTGCCATGGATCCGAGATTAGTCGTCATGACACCTGCGGAACAAGCAGCTCTCAATAATGCTATTGAGGATCGAAAGAAGAATGAAGAGAAATTCAGAAGGCAATCGGTAGAATATAAATTCTTGTATTTGTTTATTTAAAAACCAGAATATTGTAGTATATTTTGAATTAATACTTTGAACATTTAATAGTTGCATAGAGACGATCAGTATCCACAAAAAAAAGAGTCGATAGGTGAAGGCTCGAAGGTTGAAGAAGTCACCGTGCTCAGGGATTCTAGAAAAAAAGTGATATTCGCACATTTATGGAAAAGTCAATCAGTGACTTTATGTTCGATTTATTTGAGTTGGATTTTTTTACTTCGCAGACTCTGAGTGCTTCCGCTATCGATAATAGAAGTCTTCCGCGAACTTCCGACATGAATCACCTGGGGAGTATAATCGGATAGTTGTAATGATTTAATAGTATAAGATTTTGGAAAGAGAACATATGAAAAAATGAGAGGGAATTATGAAAGAATGCCATGAAGACTGGGATTTTATGAAGAGATATTCTGGGGCTCTGGACAATGCTATTGAGGATCGAAAGAAGAATGAAGAGAAATTCAGAAGACAATCGGTGGATTATAAACTCTCGTATTTATTCATTCGGAATGCACATTATATTACATTTTGAATTAATACTTTCAATCGCTCATACTTGTATAGAGATGGTAGGTGAAGGCTTGAAGGTTGAAGACGTCACCACGCTCAGAGACTCTGGAAAAAAGTAATATTTACATGTACGGAGAAAAATGTTCAGTAAAAATAATGGAACTCACAATTCGTTCCCCGATTACGGCATTGACTTAGAAAATTTAAGTGACGGTATCGTAATTTTTCACAGGAGATTCAGGTAAAAATTACGGAACTCACAATTCGTTCCCCGATTACGGCATTGACTTAGAAAATTTAAGTGACGGTATCGTAATTTTTCACAGGAGATTCAGGTAAAAATTACGGAACGCTTTGGAAAATTTCCGTGAGAATTCCGTAAAATTTCCTACAACCACATTTCGCTCCGGGATTACGGAAAAGATACGTAATTTTTATTGAATATTTCTCTCCGTGTGTTCATTAAGGAGTCAATTCTAATACTATTTTTAATTCCTTCGGGTTGACTATTTATTTTGCTTCGCAGACTCAATGTTAGAAAATTACTCTTGAGATTTCATGTGAAAAAGCTTGAAATTTTTAACAATGACAAAGTTCCATGAAATTTCCGTAGAATTCTTCATTGACGAATCAGTTAATTCCTTGAATATCCAAGTAATTCTCAATTTTCAGATCCATACGGCACTGAAAAACCATGGAAATTTTGAAAATTCAGGCAATAACTTCTCTGAATTTTCAAACTATTAAAAATTTAAGCTTTCATTGAAAAATCAATGATTCGTTAACATGAAAAACCCAATTTTCTTGAATTTTCAAGATGAATGAGAAATGTAGTGAAGGTTTTCATTTGAAATTTAATTCAAACTCACAACATTAAAAATTCAGAGGACATTGTGACTGAAATTTCAAAAAAATTCTAACAGTGCTTGGAGTTCTTCCGAGTTCATAGTTCATCTGTTTGCGGGAGATTCAGCGGATAGTTGAAATGATTTCACGAGATGTATGGTCAGAACTTCGGTTTTTCTACTAGTTTTGGAAATAGCAATTATGAAGAATTAGAAGGAACATTATGAAAAAATTATGTGGTCTTTGAAAAACAAAAATCATGAAGAATTCTTTAATTTCCCTTTCAATATTTTCACGGTCAGAATATATGTACCTATAAAATTGTAACATCCTCGGTCTAACATTTCAGCGATGATCATAATCCACTTCGAAGTAAAATTTTATTGTTTCATTTTATTATTGCAACATTTACGGGACGTTATCAGTGCATTCTACTGAAAAATAGTCCTTTTTTTTCCACAAATACTCGAGTTACAGTGACTATTGCTTGACGATTGCTTTTCTTTAGCCCAAAAAATGTCGACTTTCCCGGAATTATGGTAAGTCTAATTTTTTTTCTCATTATATATGATCCACGGAATTCAAATCCGTACTGATTGAAGAATTTCGAATTTTGGGAACTTCTGGTTAATTGCTTTCAGGATAATATTCGCAGTCTTAGCTGTAGCTTTGCCATTGCCTGGGGAATCTGAGCTCATGAAACCACATGTCTGTCTCACAGAGGAATGTCAAGAGATAGCGCAGATGTATGCCGAAACAATGAATGAAACCGTCGACCCATGTGAAAACTTCTACAAGTACAGTTGTGGTGGTTGGGCCAGCAAAAACACAATTCCAGGCTATGTAAATATCTGGAATCGTCTCGAATCCACACATCTCGCGCTCCAGAAACGTCTGAAAAGTACTAAGACTCTTCTGTTCTACTTTATCTTCTTTACTCACTGAATGTGTGAATGAATGATGAGAAAAAAAATTAGCGGAATTAGCGAAGACCTTTAGAATCGAATTGCATCGAATTCTTTACGTTTTTCTATGAATCTTTTTTTTGCGTGCAGGTATGCTGGAGAGAGCGCCGGAAGTCACCGATATTCTTCCGATTCAGCAAGCGAAGAAGTTCTATCAGTCATGTATGGACATCGGTCAGTATTCGAAAATTGTGAACTCTACTTACACTTGAAGATTTCCACCTATTTATTTAAGTTTAAGGATATCCAACTACTTTGACAGTTTTTTCTCCAGTGAAATGTTTTTCTACTTT
Organism: Diachasma alloeum; assembly: GCF_001412515.2. Taxonomy (NCBI): domain Eukaryota; kingdom Metazoa; phylum Arthropoda; class Insecta; order Hymenoptera; family Braconidae; genus Diachasma; species Diachasma alloeum. Next base: position 252,540 of record NW_021680425.1, read on the forward strand.
TGTAGTCGAACATCAGAGCTTTCATTTGTGCCCCATTTGACTCTAAGTTTTCGGACATTCTACAACGATTTTATTATTTAGACTGTGCAGGTCTGAATTTGAATCTCGACATTGAACCGTAAACAATCAACTAACAATCATAAGGAATCAATTTTCCACCTAACCATTATTTGTTCGGAATCGTAACAAATTTATTCATATTCAGAATTTTACCAGAAATCGATTTTAGGCCTAAAAATTTCGGTTTTCGAAAGTTTAAACAATTTCAATTATTTATTTATAAACAATGAAGCTTTAAAAAATAATGATTCTGTGCAAAATGTAATTTGAACGATGATGAATATTCATGATTTTTTTCAAATTTTTCTCATACATTTAAATTAACAAATTTAATGATTGAAAATGGTTGGATGTATAGTGTGATCTGTAACAAACTGTAAAAGATGCTTGGATATCCTAAAGGTATATCCCTAGAAAGCGTGTTTTTCTTAAAATTGTTCCCATGTTTTTAATAGATAATGTTTCAAATAGTCCGCAGTTATCGAAAAAATGCTAACTAGCTGTACTACACAGTTTAGGAGATGATAAATAATAATGCGGACTCCTAGCGTGCGAGGCCTAGGCCAAACGGCGGTTATGTGTCCCCCCGAACTCAATTTTTCCGTTTTATGAGAAAAAAATTCCTTCCATGTTCTTGAAAAACTAATCCGCGATAGATCGATAACTTCTGAATACGCTGAAGTTTTAAAAAAATTTTGTACTACATAGTTTCTACAATATTTAACTGTAAAAAATGTAAATTTCGTGAAAGCATTCCTTATTTGATTCAAAAAATTAATTAACATATAATTTCATACTTGATTCAAACAGTTATTGTTGCCTGTATCAACAACACATGAGAATAGAAAAACTCAATAGCTTATGAGAATGCAACAAATTAAATTATTTAGAAGTTTTTCCGGAAATCCATAGGGACTAACTTTTGGGTCCGATTGTCTTGGGATATATCTTAAGGGGAAACGGAACCCCTATGTCTGTATGAGCTTTTTGAATTGTGTTTTTTCATACAATTATTAACTATACATAGAATACTACTATTAATTATATATGAAACGACTTTATCCACTCGACCATTGCTTTATTGAGTCAATGAAGTAGTTTTATAAATAAAAAATACTAATTGCCGGAGAACACACAATTCTAAAAGTTCCTATAAACATAGGGATTCCACCTTAAGGGGTTACACCTTAAGGAAAAGGTTCTATTTAACCCTAGACTGGTCACCATGCGAGAGAATTGCCGTAACACGTTGTTTTATTCACCTTGCCATCGACTGGTTGACCGGAAAAATTTGGGAAAAATTGAATTCGTCAATTGAAGTACCTGGAAAATTCTAGTATTTTTTTTTCAATATTGTATCCTTAATTCTGTGAGAAAAAAAATCATTTCCAACAGGTGAACAATTTTTTCCCGTGTTAAATGAAATTGCCTGTTGGGCAACGTTGCTGGGAACTCGCTAAACGCGCCCCGGAAGTGTAGAGTGGATTCGGCAACGCTGGAGCCCAAATAACACGGCGGCACTCTCCCGCGAAGGTGACTAAAGTCGCATTTTCCCGTCAGGTGACCAGACTAGGGTTAAGGGCAGACTACTATGAGTTTTAAAAGTCGTGGGTTATTGGAGTGAGACTTCATACGTTGAAGATCGATTATATAGATCTGAAAACGTATGAAAAGTCTAATAATCGATATAAAAAATATATAAAATCTATATAATCGATCTTCAACGTATGAAAAGTCTTTGAAAACTCAAATTTTCAAACAAATTTCATGCTCAAAGTTATTAATATTTTTAACATTCAAAGCGCATAGACCTTCATCATCGCCTCCTGGAGATTAATGTGTTTTTATTTGTGAAAATATCGATAACTTTTAACAGAAAATTTGTTCAAAAACTTGGAAAATTTTGGCATTCTGCTACCCCTTAAACGAACGTACTTTCGCTTCGTTCATTGCAGCTGCTCTTAATGCAAGTATAGTCAATACAATCGCATCATTTCTTGAGAGCAATGGAGGCTGGCCAATGGCCATGAATTTTGATGACTGGAAGGAAGATGACCGTTCATGGCAAGAAGTCGATGCCAATTTCGCAAATTTGACAACTTATTACGCATTCTACACTATTACCGCCAACACGCACGAATCTGGAGAGCCCGAAAATGAAGGAATTTCGGTGAGTTTATGAAAAGAATCCTAGATTGATTAACATAATCATCAAACTTCTAGCTGCGCATGCTTTTCCCCGTGGACTGTGAGAGTCCGTGGACTGTGAGAGTTATCAAAAATATTGGTAATATGGTAGCATAGTAGGCTCATATTTTTCAGATTTACCGATAGGTAAATATTAAAGTTTGTATCTTAATCTTGAAGTATATCGACGTAAATTAGGTCGGAACCTGGTTGCTGTAAACGAGGTTCACATCTTTGAGCTATCACACTTATTTATATGGAGCCTGGCTCATGTAGATGTACGGACCTCCCATTCTACGCTTTTCTTTCTAAAAGTAATTTTGTAAATTTTCAACTTGTGAGGTCTTCCCATAAATTCAACGTGTAGTGAAGGACGATTTTATTGTATAATTACCGTGAAAATTGATAGAAACTTTTCCATTGATTTGAGAACTTACCAACGAAACCCTTTCATCATCGGTCTATGCTTTAGGTACTCCGACAATATTTCAGAATATTCTAGACTTTTCTAGGGTTTATCGCCTAAATGTTGATTTCAACATGAAAAAAATTGAAACATGAAAAAAATGCTAATCCTTTTCAAAAGTGTAGTCCGCAAACATTGTGGGCATTGTCTTTACGAAAAAATGTATGACTGGAGCCAATTTCGGAAATAGTCGCATGAGATATTTTTATTTACAAAACTAGTAATTGTTCAAAACCTGAAATTTTTGTTTAACCATTTCATTTTTGAACAAGTGGGCTATCGTAAAAAATTGGGATAATTTTTGGAAAAACAAAATTGAGGTCCTGGGAATCGGTCAAAGTTCATTAATTTGCACGGCACACGAAACACATTAGTTTTTTCCTCTTCTTATCATAATAACGCAGAAACTATCGGATGAAAGAAAATGAAACTCCGTATTGGAGTAGAGTAATATTCAATTTAACGAATGAAATTAGCCCCATAGTAGTGCCATTTTTTTCGCGAAGATACAAGCCTCCAAAGTTTGCGGATTACACTTCTGAAAAGGATAGTAGTTCTTCAAATTTTAAGCATAAACATTCGAAATATTTGCAGTGTCGCAATTATTAATTGAAACGTTTAGTAGTAATTTAACGTTTAGTAGTTTTAGTAATTTCACTGGTCATTTCAATGCCAAATTTCATAATTTCCTTCAAACCCAACTGAACTACTTTCGATAACACAGGCGAGAGGATAAGGAGAAATCGAAGGAAGGAGCTTGGAAGCAGGAGGGGAAAGTGATTTTAAAATCCAAAAACTAATCAAATGTGATACAAGAGACTTATGTGATATTAAACTAATAAACAATGAATAAATATATGAAGTAGACTATAAGTGAGTATGTAAACAAGGAAATAACACGAGATTAGAGATGAAAATAAAGAGTATGGGAGGCTTGTGTGGATGTGAAACAAAGAAAACTTTTGTAACATCAAGGAAATAAATTGAACTGAATACTTTCGATAACAGGAACAACTTTTTTATATCTATTTCATCATGGCATTCTTTGCTTTATGGCATATACATTGTTTCCTGCGTGTACTCATCGCTTTTCTCCTCATTGAATATCTCATCGCTCTGGTTGATGACGGCAATATGTAAAGTTTGATTAAATCACAAATGATAATGCAATTTATTTGCGTATGCAGTGAATCTTTATCGCATCCTGTCAGCAAGGATCGAAAGCCTACACTGACTCCGATATTACACCCTCATTAAACTAGAAGATAGAAACTCAAGGACCGTCCGGTCTATCGAAGGGTTTAAATAGTAACTTTCTGATGGTAATAGTGTGTCAGTGGCAGTCGTTTAGATACGTATTTTATTATAGGAAAATTATCACAATGAAGACATTGCTGTGAGTCAAATTAATCATCTTTGATTTGCGAATAAAGTTTGGTACTGTTGATTTTCTTTCCATTGTTATTTAGGGTGCTGTTGGCAATATTATCGTTATCCTCAACATCGCATTTACATGCCAAAAGGCGAAATATTCCGAACGATTTGTCGTGGCTATTTTCGTTGGAGGAATCTGATCAATCGAATGATGAAAATAACGACGTTGAAAATGAAATTATTGAACATAAGAAGGCGAAAGTATGTGAAACGGAGGAGTGTCGTATGATAGCTCAGGCATTCCACGAAACTATGGACAAATCTGTTGATCCGTGTGACAACTTTTACGAATTCGCTTGTGGCGGTTGGGCGGCGAAGAAGCCTATTCCGAAGTATGAAGCGTCATGGAGCAGATTTTTGCACTTTCAGTCGACAGTAGAAAACCGAATTCGAGGTAATTATTTTTAATAAAATTGAAATTGTGCATAATCTAATGCTGTAAGTATATTCGTTTGGAAAAATTATATTTGTGAACTTGCTGTCCCCGCCCCTTTCTTCCGCAGCTTTGGTTGGGCCGAATAATTAAAAAAAACATGAATTTCCAAAAGTCCAGAATTTTTTAGGCCTCCCTCTTCCCCCGTTCTCCACAATCTCTATTTTTTATTTCCCTATGATAACATCTTTGAGCGCTCGTCAAAGTTCTAGAAATTGTAAAAAAATAGGAAATTCTGGGGAACATGTTCTAAATCAACTCGACATTATTCCAACGATTCGAAATATTCCTAGTTAGTTAGAAAATCTGGAAGGTCTCTCGAATTGTTAATAAAAATACGTGAATTTTCAGGAAACACTCAAAATTGAAAAGAGGATTGTCAAATGATCGTAGATAAAATATGCTCCGATCATTTTTCTCGGAAATTCTGAAGTTTTCCAGAAGGTTCTAAAAATTTTGAAAATCGACCATTAACCACATTTCATGGTATCGACACATAAAAATGTGAATGATTTTTTTCAAAATTGATTATTTCCAAAACTATGGAGGGTAACTCAATTAAACGGATGACGTCAAAAAAAAATACTTCAACGAAATATGGGTTTCCTAATTTTCCATTGATTATAAGTCATCGAATTCTAGTGGTATCGAGCGTACACCACGCTCAGAAACAAAAGGGCCCCAACCGTAAGGGGATAAACAAATCGAATTTGTCCCAACGAACATTATGTGAATATTTAGTAGGTTCCGAAAATTTTCAGGGAGAATTTTCCAAAACTTTCTATCTTGCATAATATCCAGCGGAAGACAATAATTCATGTCCTACCAGCAGTATAAACAGTAACAGTCACAATTCCGTAGCGAAGTGGTAAAAGGGTTTACGTTGACTTATCTCCCAGTTGAGTTTTTGAGGAATATTTCCGAATCTAAGGGCGATAGCGGAATTTTCGTAATTACATTTGTTGTAGCACTCAATCGACTCCACAAAAAAGGTTATAACAAAAACTTTGCTACCTCCCTTAGATTCCGAGATATTGGTTGAAAACTGATCAATGGCCAAAATTGACTTATACCGTTTTACCACTTTGCTACTGAATTCAATTGAAAGAGGTTCAATAGTTTTTCCGTGAATCGCGGGCAACCGATTTATCAGATATAACGATACTCCTCTTCTCACTAATAAAGTTGATATCTTTCAGATCTATTGGAGGAGAAGTCAAGCAACAAAGATATTCTTCCCGTCCGACAGGCAAAGAAGTGGTATCGTTCGTGCATGGACACGGGTTAGTAATCGTCATTCACGATCAGTGACTAAATTAACCCCAGTCTGGTCACCAAACGGAACCCTGCGATTGATCACCTCCGCGGGGATTCCCCACGGTGTTATTTAGGCTTTAGCATTGCCAAATTCACTCTACGCTGCCCGGGCGCGTTTAGCGAGTTTCCAGCAATATCGCGTCATGGGCAATTTCATTTAACATGGAAAAAAAAATTCATCTGTCCGAAATGATTTTTTTTTTTGAATTTCGGGAAATATGTTGTTCTAAAAACTACTATAATTTTTTGGACACTTCAATTGACAAAGTCACATTTTTTTTGCGTGGGTCCGTCTATGATTTCAATATGAAATCATCGGATTTAATATTGAATCTATCGGAATTCTAGAAAATTCCAGACATTTCGAAATAATTTGAGAAGTTTCTTGACATTTCGAAAAAATTCAAGGAGTTTTTAGAAATTTCGAGCCTCGAAATTCAGGGAATTTCTAGGAAATTCGGGAGACTGCAAGGAGTTTCTAGGGAATTCGAGAAAAAAGGAAAGACCATGGACTTATCCACGTACAATTACAGCTGTATCGAAGATACAGCCGCCTGCAATTTTTAATTCTTCCGATTAGGCAGTCAATTGTAATTAAAGAAAAACGACGCGCGGCGGGGTTTCCCTCATCGCGTGACCAATTTAGGGTTAATCATTATTCAAATATAATTAGTGACTGATTCTGTATTGCGTTGCAGAGGCTCGCGAAGCGCGGGGTCTCAAGCCTATCGAATCATTTATCATGCAGAATGGTGGATGGCCAATGATTATGGATGCCGAAGAGTGGCATGATGATGAAATGTCGTGGCAGGAAGTGGAAGCTTTCTACACACGTTTGACAGGGGAATCCACATTTTGGAAAATAGAGCCGATGTCCATGCCAGATGAGGAACCCGATAGAGGGATAATAGTAAGTGGTGATGAGGCTCTGAAATTATTTTCAACTTGACCAATGACTGTCTCTTATTCATCGATGTGACTTCAGTTCTTCCGTCCGTCATTGCCTTTCGAGGAGGACCTCCCTACGATATACAGAAACTATACGGGTGAAGACTATAAAGTTTATCAACGTATGATCCAGGGTATTGCTAAATTGTTTATTGATCACACACGTGCTGATGTTTCTGAAGAACAGTTGGAAGAGGATATCGATGGAATTATCAAGCTGGAAAGAATGATTTACATGGTATCGTATTCGAACCAAGTCATTAAATAGAATTCGAAAACAATCTTTACAGTAGTACCGACGCCGGTGACCGAGTGGGCTAGACGCAAGTCTAGTGTGCGAAAGGTTGTGAGTTCGATTCCCCGTGGAACCGAATTTTTCAACGGAAGGTTCCGGCCAGCGGGAGGTTGCTAATAGCGTAACCGCCTGTACCGGCATGGGTTTCCTGTGGTTTCCCATGCTATTCCTATGTTCTATAGGACTGCGAATGTGGTACAGTGTAGAATCCACAGCCGCATGCATAGGGTTGGATAGAGTGTCGAAATGAGACTCGAAAAGAGGACTCAAAAGGCCGTAAAAAAAGTCTTTACAGTAAATTAAGGCTCAAATGGATCCACTAGTTGGAAATAGGCGTGTAGGCAATTTGATGAGGATCCATTTTGAATAAAAGTATTTTTGTCGTAAAACAGATGGTTTTCACGAAAAACGTAAAAAACCGACAAATCGTTCCTTTTTATTGTTTAAACAATTACTTCTCATTCGGGATGGTTGCTGCATCTTCAGTATATGAATATTCATATAAAAACTAAGACCATGGCGTTGTAAAACTTTTGTTCCAAATTATTCAGTTCATTTGAAAAATTAAATGCTTTGAGGTCTGGACTATAATGCATTTCTTGAAAACGCTATATTTCAAAATTGAATTTCTTATCAGGCAACGAACGGAGAAACTCTCTTTGACATACTGGATGAACTTGAAGATGATTTGGACGAGACTGATCTCGATACATTCTTCGAGTGGTGGGGTAATAAGACAAAGGCGATTAAAGATCCGCAGGCAATTGTAACTATTATTAATTGAATCAATTACGAAGCCTTCTGCCGCTTTCGCTCATATTCATCAAGTTTCTTGTTGGACTTAGATCGATTGGAAGAAAGTTCTTCAAAATCTATTTGATATTGCTAATGTGGAAGTTGAGGGCAGTTTCGCAATGGCTGTGGCGTCTTCACGATACTATCGTGTACTTCCTAAAATATTACAATCCACGGATAAACGGACAATTGGTAACAGAACACTTTTCCTTTACTTGCCCATATTTACATAATGCGCATAATATGAATATTATATTATAATGCTATATATTATTTTTTATCATTACGGCCGTAGAGCTTCACGGACCCTACGCATCCGTCAATTGCTGCCTACGGTCGTTACGACAAAAAATATTGTACGTCACACGGCCTGAAAAACGTTGCTAGCTCATGCTCTGCAGAAAAGTTTTTTATGATACAAGTGAAAAAAAGGGCATTTTTTTGCACACTTCACGCACCAAGAACTGCCTTTTTCTCACCAGTATCACAAAATATCGTCCAATACATATGGAAGAATGTACTTCTAACTACTTTTTCACTTACGTCGTAATATACTATTTCGATCTTATGACGAAATCCAATATTATGATACGAGTGAAAAAAGGGCACCTTTTTGCACGCTTGGCGTGCAAAGAGTCGTCTTTTTCTCACCAGTATCATAAAATATCGTACATATAAAAATAGTATGTTTCGTCATTAGACTGGAAAAATTTTTTTCTGGCGAATATGAGTTTGCAGCCCGAGCCAAAGGCGCGGGTTGCAATCATATGAGCTAGAATAGTACATTAGAGTACAAGGGCACAAATTTCGTTTTCAACGAATGGGTAGTTTGCAGGCCGAGCCGAAGGCGAGGTCTGTACACACATTCGTTGAAAACGAAATTTATTACCGAGTGCTCTAAAATATTTTATGTCAAGTCGTGCAGAAGTCGAGTTTTGAGCGTTTTGAAAGTTTTTTTATGCCGTATGTCGGACGATATTTTTGTCACAAAGCCTAGCGTTCGTAAAGCGCTGCCTTACGGCCGGAATGACGAAAAATGTATTTCCTGACGAGTGTGATTACAGATCTTGCCTTCGACTCGACCTCACACACATCGACAACTATTTTTTTCACTTGTATTGTAATATACTAATTTGTCTCAGGATGGATAGCGCGCTTGGATTCAATATTTCGGCGACGTTTCAGCAACATGATGTTTGCGAAACGTCGGTATAATGTTAAACTCAAGCGCTACATCCATCCGGAAGTCAATATCGATGTGAATAATCATAATCGTAAAAGCCTCAAAACATACTACATTATTATAGTGAATTATATCCACTGGAAATTTGTGAGTCAAACTCTGAAGTACACAATTGATGAAGTAAAGGACTTATTCTTTGAGCTCGTGAAGGACGAATACGACGTGAAAGAGCGACAGCCACAGTGAGTACTATAGAATACTGTTGAATTTCGGATTGAAGAAAAAGGACTCACTTCAAATTAACAGGAAATCTGTATTTTAAGACTAAATACAAGTACAATTTGAGATGCTTTGGAATAGATCTTCCTGAATAGATGTTGATTGTTAGACTGTTTGAATAATTCTGATTAAGTTGGAGTACAGAGGGTTTTAATCTGAGTCCTCTGAGGGTAGACATTAAGAGTTGGAGAGAATGGAGGAAGTCAGGCCCAAGGTGGCTGATTGGTCACTTTTGATGAGGGATGAACTCTGCGGGTTGGACTTACGGAGGTAGGGGAGAGGCCCGAGTGGAAATTTTAGTCAGGTCTGGATCATACACTGATCAGGTTACCTTATCAGATTCTGATCAGGTATGTAACGTTATAATTTTGGATGTTCCACTCGGGTTTCGACGCCTACCATCATTAGGCATTAATTAAATTTAATTATTTTGAAAGAAAAAATTAGTGACTTCTTAGCCGCGAATCGAACCCGGGACCTCCCAATGTCGCGTTGGGTGCTCTCACCATCTGAGCTACCAGGACACTTACGAATTTCACTCTCAAATTGTATCCAACCCGAGTGGAAATTTTAGTCAGGTCTTGATCAGACACTGATCAGGTTACCTTGTCAGATTCTGATCAGGTATGTAACGCTATAATTTTGGATTTTCCACTAGGGGGTACGGCTCGGTGAGGAGTTCGAGTAATTGAGGTGTTGGGAAAGTCCCGGATTAGTGAGCAATTAAACGCATGCGAAAAATGTTCAGTGAAATGGATAATAAATAAAACGATTCTTTGGGTTTTCGGAGTTTGCAGGATTAGAATTAAATAATAAAATGTAATAAAGTAATTGAGAATGGGAATATTTGGTGGACTCTTGTAGAAGAATAGAACTGTTGGGAAACTAAATCTAAGAAAATAGTGGGTATATAACAATACATTGAAAGATAAAAAGATACCGAGTAAATGTATTGAGTTGTCTTATATATTCTCAAGTTGGCGGGAATGCGTGAAGGAAGTGAAGATGACCGACGCAGCTGCGTTAGTATTCATCGGGAAATACATCAAGGAGAGTTCCTACAAAGCCGTAACTATCTTCTTCCAACAAACATTATAATGAGTATTTCAATATTGAAACTGAGACAGCAAATGTTTGAATCTTCAGGTCCTCCGGATGATGAAAAATATTCAGAAAGAATTGAAATGCCAAATCGAGAATTCGAATTGGATAACTGAGGAGGGGAAGAAGAAAGCGATGGAGAAGGTCGATAAAATGCAGACTTTCGTTGGATTCCCAGAGTGGTACAAAAATAAAACTGCTGTTATCAATCACTACAAAGGGGTATGGGGAACAATGGAATATTATTAACTGAATAAGCAAAACGATTGAACATGGATTGATACTCTTTTTTTTCCTACGTGTAGCTAACTATTGGCAATGAATATCTGGATAATGTCTTGAGCTACATGAGGTACGAGAAAAAGTTGGCGATCCGCACATTTGGAGGATACAAAGGCAACGAGGCGTAAGAAAATTATTCATTTTGATTCATGACTATAGGGGAAGCTACCTACAGTATTTTTCATTGCATACAACTTTGCTTCAGATGGATGATGGACCCTCTAACGGTGAACGCAGCATACGCCATGGGTATGAACATTATGGGTAAGTTGTTATATAGATGTGTAGTGAAGTGGAAAAACAAACCAAGTAGAATTTGCTTCGCAATCAGTTTTATCAGGATTTTCTCAATCGAAGGAAAGTAGAGGAATTTTTCGAAGGATGCATTCTGTCGGGAACAGTGAAAGCTATGAAAAAGATTTTATGCAAAATTTTCGATATCTCTCTTAGATTCAAAGATATCACGCACGAAAAAAGTTAATAAAAAACCTATCGAATTTGTTAGAAAATTCTATTAAATTTCTCTTAAACTTTCTATTAGTTTTTGGCTGATTCTATTGACATGTTTAATAGAAAACATTCAATAGAAAAAGTAAAAAAAAATTGATTTTTCTATATAACTTATTCTTTTCATGTTTTCTATAGCATTTGCTTGACTCAAATTTTTAAAGTTTTTCCTTCTATTTTTCTTTTCTTCTCATCAAGAAAATCAAAAGAAAAAACTTGGAAAATTTGAGCCGAGGAAATTCTATAGAAAATATCTCAATAGAATAAGTTATACAGAAAAATTGAATTCTATTGACTTTTTCTACGGAATATTTTCTATTGAACATTTTAATAGAATCGGCCAAAAACTAATAGAACAATTCAGTAGAAATTCAATATAATTTTCTAATGAATTCGATAGGTTTTTCTATTAAATTTTTTCGGCCGTGATTACTCAACAACTCGATCGAAAGCCAAGGCTGCTTACAATTACGTCCTTTTGTCACATTACTATTGATATATTTGTGGTCAAACTCCAATGAAGGTATTATTGAAAAATTTACGAATTACAAATGTTTTTGTTTTCAACAGTTGTTCCAGCAGTTGATTTCCAGCCTCCCCTCTTCGGGGACAAAGTGCCAAAGTGAGTAATAGACAAATGTAAAAGAAAGTAAGAGATAAAAAAAATTTCGCAAATAATTTTTTTCTGTTCCCTTACAGTTACGTTAATTATGGCACCGCAGGAGTGGTTATCGGTCACGAGATGGGCCATGGTTTGGATTATGCTGGTACGTATTACACATAAGTTTCTAATGCGATGAAATAGGTAGTACTAAAATTAAGCGACCACGCCAGAAATAAATTATAAATTTTCATAATATTGCGGCTTTTTGGAGTTCATACCAGCTGCGTCTCTGCGGCGAACCCTGGTTAATGCAAATTACTGGTGGAGCTTGATATTGTAACAAATATTTATATATTCAATTAATACAGGTGAAGCTGAATTTATCTCTCCTGGGTTTTGAATAACATCCGATCAATAGAATAACAAAAACAAACCCACACATTCATTTTTGTCATTCCGGCCTAAGGCAGCGCTTCACGGACGCTATGCCTCCGTGGATCATTATCTACAGCCGTTATGACTGCCTGCAGCCTTGCCTTTGGCTCAGGCTGCTAACTCATATTCACCAGAAAAGTTTTTTTCGGCCTAATAACAAAATCTACTATTATTTCATCAAGAGGGGAGAGCATTGATAAATGGAACATTCGATTACGTTACAATATTTATGGCTTACCATTCACTTTTGAATTTAACATTGAATACCTTAAGAATTCATTTTTTTCAATTACCATACCTTTAGAAGAAAGGTACTGTTTGGGAACATTCGTATTTCTATGTGAGCATTCATAATATTATAGTGATGTCTCAAACAGGTTTAACCTTTAAGTGGTTGTATCGTGATGAAATCCCCGCTAAACCACAGGCAACCTCCTTTCATGCTGCCTGCCCCTGTTTTTCTTCGTTCTTTTTCTTGTTGTGAGCCCTTAGGACATATTATTTGCAATCTCCTACTGTACTACTTATGCTATTTACAGCCTCTTTTAGAGGCCACTGTAGAGCGAGTAAAATGCTAGAAAAACACGACCTCTTAAGGGTTAAATTCATTCAAGCAGCCTAGGAGAATTATTTGAAATAATCTTGTGACGTGGTCACGGATTAGTATTACTATGAATTCAGTAACGAAGTGGTAAAACGGTTCAAGTCAATTTTGACTATTCATCAGTTTTCAATAAATATCTCGAAATCTACGCGAGACAGAAAATTTTTTGTTATACTCTTGTTTGTAGAGCCAATTGAGAGCTACAACAAATACATGTTTGAGGAGAGAATTTGTAAATTGGGTGGATTGCGGGAGGTGTTAGAGGATAGTTAAAGTAGGATGAGCCGTGAAAGAAAAAATACTGGGTTTTCTAAAGTCACAATTTATTGGTGGCCAACAGCCACCAAAGTCTAAAAATATCTACACTTTATACACGGTTGAATGTCTCTAGAAAGTTGTTAATTGATTTGCTGAATTTATACTTATAATTATTTAACTGCGTTGATTGACTCTAGACGGAATTTATAAAACTGAATAAATGAACTGAGTTGATGTACTGATCGAAACTGTACTGATACTATACGACTTCTACAGGTGATTTGCTCGAGATAGACTTATACGGTGAGAGGCCAAGCCTAAACTGATTCGCGCGTGTTTCGGTCACTTATAACTGATGACCCGAAGGGTCCCGGAGATTTTCGAAGTAGGCCGAGCTAGTCGACCAGAATGTTCTGGAATTTTAGTTGCGTTTCAAACAATATAATTACGAAAATTTCGCTATCTCTCTTAGATTCCAAAATATTCCTCAAAAACTTAACTGGGAGATAACTCCACTTAAACCGTTTTACCACTTTGCTACTGAATTAGTCACCAAACTTCTCAATTGGTAATTCTTGTTATTAGGGCTCGATACAAATGCCTCCATTCACGAGAATATGGCGAAATTTTATTACCAACAAGCTAGATGCTTCATCGACCAGTTCGATGAATATTACGGAGGACAAACCTTCCCACCTTCTCCATATGCTGATAGCGACGAGAGTCCGGAGACGAGGGGAAAAGGCACCGTTCAAGAAAATATCGCTGATACAACCGGCATTCAATCCGTATTGCGTGCTTACAAGCACGTGCAGAAGAATAGAAGACCTCATGAAGAACTGAAACTTCCGGGATTCGAGGAATTTACCGATGAGCAAATGTTCTTCATATCTTTCGCTGGGGTTTGTATCCATTAGTCATGAATAATATTCAACTCCTTCAAACTCGAAAATGTTTAGAAGTAAAAACAACGAATCTTTTTCGTAGTTGTGGTGTGAAGTAGCCACTCCAGAGTATCATAACAGAAAAGACATATTGAGGGACCCTCACAGCCCAGCGAAATACCGAGTGTTGGGGTCAATTTCCAATACTCAGGAGTTCGAAAAAATTTTCAACTGCCCGAAAGGGAGTCCCATGAACCCTGAGGACAAGTGTAGTGTTTGGATGAAACCTGAGGCCGCACCGAAATCTAAACGTTCGAGACACTCAAGACGACACCATTGGTCTGAGCATAGAAACTGGTGAATGACATGACATTTGTCCACAATGAAACGGGATTTAATTATTCCAATGACTACCCACGGGAAAAAATCTATATGCAAGTACGGGTGTGACCTATGAGCTACACAGAAAAATCTACACGTGAATTACTTTTTGTTAAGTGTAATTGACGGTTTTTGCTAAACGTAATTTACGCTTAACAGCAATATGATGTCTGGTGGCTTTTTTGCGTCGCCACAAGGGGAATTTAGGCTTAAAAAGGCGTATTTTACGGTTAAAATGAAAACATACATTACGCCGAAACAAAGCGCCTTTTACGTTTCACTAAGCATATTTTACGCTTCAGAAATCGTAAATAACGATTTCAATAGAAACGTATTTGACGATTATTTACTTTTGCGTAATTTACGAGAAAAAAACATCGTATTTTACGCTTGACTAACTTTTTTTTCTTCATCGTTAATTACGTATACCTAAACGTAAAACACAAAAAAAATCATAATTATTTAGGAATATGAAACCGTAATCCGTTTATGTAATCGTAATTTACGGTGATATTAACCGTAATTTACGTACAGGTTTTTCTGTGTGTAAATAGATATGTATCACATATGATATAATAACATACGTCATAGAATACAGAGCATGTTATCTCATATGTTAATGTAGATAACGTTTATTAGTTAACATATACTTTTGAAGCAGAACATATCAATATTGTATCACGCTTTCTCGATATCAATAACCATTTTCCTGAAATTGACCTCGTAACAAGACGATTTTCTTGCCTTACCTTTCCTTTATGAATTGATCAGCGCTTCCATGGTTGAGTCTCCAGATTCCGACGAGGCGTCCTTGAATAGCTGAACCAATTGATCTGCAATCGAACGATTGCAGGCGGCAATCACTTTAGGCTGCAGCAGATCGAGTTCTCCACCTGTTTCGTAGAAATCATTAACTTTTGTTGGATCATTGATATTTATCTCCCATCAACTCACATGCGAAAAAAGTAGAGGGGAGTGGGGCATAATGAAACATCCGAAAAACGACTATTTGACGCAATTCAAGCAAAAAAAATTGCAGGCGGCTGTATCTTCGATACAGTTGTAATTGTACGTGGATACGTCCATGGTCTTTCCTTCTTTCTCGAATTTCCTAGAAACTCCTTGCATTCCCTCAAATTTTCTGGAAACACCTTGAATTCTCTCGAATTTTCTAGAAGCTGCCTGAATTTCCTCGAAATTTCAAGAATCTTCTCGAATTACCCCGAAACGTGTAGAATTTTCTAGAATTCCGATAGATGGCGCTGAACATAAGGACCGTTTTCCAAAATGACCCCCCACGTCATAAAATTGTTTTTCAACTTTTGTTTATTAATTTTTTTTATTTTTGGGAGTACGGATGTGAATAATAATTTTCTATTCGTCTTATCATTCAATGGATTATAATTCAGTTGATTATGTTAGGCCGTTTACACTTTTCATTTTGCTGTTTCATTTTCTTTTCAATTAATCCATTGACAAAATCTTCTCCCGTCAAAACTCCTCCATAATTTTCCATTCTACAGAATAAAAATGTGGGATTCGGTGAAGGATAGAAGAGATTGCAAGTTATAACACTCGGAATTAACGTATATATGAATTGAATTTATTCACAGCGAGAGTAACTTTGGTTTACACCATGAGAGCTGGAACGAGAGTGAGCTCCCGCGACAACGGTATTAGATCCACCGATCGAGGATATCCGAATTATTACGAATCGTCGCGAGGATGTCTTGCAACAAGGATAGCCATATATTGGCGACACGTGTCACGGTACGAAATTCGGTTGCTAAGCCGAGCTCGAAAACAATACATTGAAATGGTGTGAAATAAATATAAAAGTAGCTTCGCTACAAAAAAAACTTATTATTCTGATCAGTACTCCCAAAAATAAAAAAAATTGATAAACAATGATTAATAAAAAAAATATTTAATAAAACAAATTTTTTTGCTTGAATTGCGTCAAACAGTCGTTTGTCGACTGTTTCATTTTGATTGTTGTGGGTCCAAAATCTCCTGTTCGTTGAACTTCCTATAAATTTACGTTACCTGAAGTATCAATTATTACACCACCCGCCTCTTCCAAGATAACTTTGGCAGCGGCTACGTCCCATGCATAGACACTTTCTACGTGATAAGCTTCTATCGCCCCCATTGCGATGTAACAGAGCATCAGTGCAGTTGTTCCTAATACTCGTAATCTGAAAATTCGTCAGTGTTGAACACATGTCAAGGAAATTATACTTCGTGTCTCGTTCTCGGAATCACTAGGTAGTACCGCTACTATACACAAGGTGTTACCACAGCTTTTAACCAAAGTATAGCGAGAAGACGGTCCCCTGCAGGGGGATCATAATTGCCCCCTGCAGGCAAGTATAGCGAGAAGACGGTCCCCTGCAGGGGGACCTTGTGTATAGTAGCGGTACTACCTAGTGATCCCTTCGAACGAGACACTGTATAATCGCTTCGCGGCGTGCTCGCCCGATCGTCCAATTTCTTTATCATTCCATTCATATACCCTCTAGTGTTTTGAATAACTGCATCTGTTCTTCTGTATACACTTGGCCTGTAATTTTTGTCTCGAGCGATCCAAGGCTCCATGCCAACGAGACATTTAGATAAATCTGTGAAAATTCAACATCTTTAGGTGTTCCTACGTTCATCGATCTAGGCATTGCCACAATTCTGTCGAAAAGAAAAAGACTACGTGCCTCGCCTTGTCGACGTTTTCAATCGTTTTCCATTCAGCCAAGACCCCTGTCCCCTCCTCCCAGTGAACATTTGCTTTGTAACGGGATTGTAAATAATTCCAAACTCAATAATTTTATTTACTGAAAAGGCCACGCATATTCCAATGTTTGGGAAACAGTGGACAAAATTAGTGGTTCCATCGATGGGATCGATTATCCATGTCGGAGCGTCTGTATATTCTGGGAGTATGTTAGACTTTGCCGTTTCTTCTTCGCCAATGAATCTAGAATATTTCGTAAACGTAATAGATGTCATCTATTCGTCTTGGACGTATTTAAAAGAGAATTATGGACTTTTTTCAATAGAGAAATCGAATAGAAAAAGAAAATACATTTCATTTTTTCGCTACAACTTAACTGTTGAAATTTTTTTCTATTGAATTTCCTTTGACCTGAATATTTTACAGTCTTCTCGAATTTTTATTGAACTTTCTATTAGTTTTTGGCCGATTCTACTGAAATGTTCAATAGAAAAAGTCAGTATAGAACTCGATTTTTCTATATAACTTATTCTCTTTAGATATTTTTTACAGAATTCCTTCGGCGTAAATTTTCCAAGTTTTTTTCATTCGATTTTTCTTTACTTCTTATCAAGAAAATCAAACAAAAAAATTGGAAAAACTTGAGCCCAGGAAATTCTACCGAAAGTATTTCAATAGATTTTTCCTGGAACCAGAGGACTTACAACAAGCGGCTGTCACCAGCCTTATTAGCCTAGTGAGAAACACAGGGCTGGGGCTGTGACTGACCGAAACTAAGGCGGATGTTACAAAAGATCGTATGATTTAGGTGACTCTGGGCGCTTTAAGTGGCCAGCCGCGCATGTTCTATTCTATTCTATTCTATCTCAATAGAATCGGCAAAAACTAATAGAATTTTCTAACGAATTCACTGGGTTTTTCTATTAAATTATTTCATCCGTGAAAACAGTCAAAAAAGAATAGAAAAATTTCTGCTGAAGAATTTCTTCAGAAGACAATCATAAGAGCATAACTTATACCGAAAAATGAAAAACTATCGAAAAGATTCATGTTCTTCTATTAAAACAGACACGCAGAAAATGGCTAAATTTTTCTCGCTTCGCTCGGTTAGATCGCGGTTTTCGGGCCCAACGACATAAAATACTGTATGCCACACGGCGATAAAAGGATTATCTGGCGAATGTGATTCTCATGTAATTGAATCCACATTCGCCAGATAATATTTTTATCGCCTGGTGGCATAATATACTATTATTTATTCATTTTTTTCATACGTGTCTTCCTTGACATTGACTCTCAAAAACAGAATATTCATTGCAGTTCGCATCATGAAATGAAACCAGTTGTCAATGGTTAAATCCCCACCGCCAATGCGAATTCAAAATCCCCTTCTCATTATACACCTGAGATATGTAGACATAATCCTTCAATGTCTGCATATTAGCATAACTACTGAAAACAAGCTCCGGAGATATTCGAACTCACCGGTGATCAGGAAATTTCCTAGTTAAATTTTTTACGAGCATTTCTTCAATCTTTCGGTCGTACTCTGTGACCAGATCCACACCATCATCATCCTTCTGCTCCACGGATTTTTCAGTATCGAATACTGCAATGATTAACTGGAACGAATGCGAAAAAGTTTTTTGATGTAATCAATATTGATATATGCTCCCGAAAAGAAAGAAAAGTTTTGATTTTCAGGCACATATCACTGATTTGGGGGAGCGCGTCTAAAAAACTTCCGTCGAAGCAACTCTGTCGTCTCCACCATGTGCTATTTTGTAGATTTTTAACGGTTTTTTGAATGGAGTTTTCATTTTGAGTGAAGACTAGTCCAAGATATATATTTGATAGAAAAAAGTTAATGGATTTTAATTCAGTAGCGAAGTGGCAAAACGGTTTAAGTCGATTTTTACTATTGGCCAGTTTTTAATGAATAACTCGGAATCTAAGGGAGGTAGCTAAATTTTCGTCATTCTCTTTTTTGTAGCACTCACTTTGCTCTAGAAAAAAAGTTGTTACGAAAATTTCATTATCTCCTTTAGATTCGGAGATATTCTTCAAAAACTGAACTAAGAGATAGTCGACTTAATCCGTTTTACGACTTCTCTGCTGAATTTTTCTATAAACATTCTTGGGCGTAAAATTTCCAAGTTTTTTCCGCTGTTTTTTCATTTGTTTCTCATGATAAAATCCAAGAAATGAAAACTTGGAATAATCGTGCCCCAGAATTCTTATAGACGCGGGGAGATCTTGCATAATTTTTCAACAGAATTGACGTAAAAAATGAATAGAATCTTTCGATAGATTTCTAATAGAATTCAATGGAAATTGAATATAATTTCTTGCGGAAAGCACGAGGTTTTTGCTTCCGAACGGAAGCATTGTAATCGTTCAAATATATAGTTTGGATTTTTTGTGTTATATGACATGACGTGTGACAAAGTTTTTCATCAATTTCTTGCTAATGAATCGATGAAATTGAATCATTTTTTTTCTTAAATGAACGTATTGCTAAGCCCTATTCATCGCCATTAATTAAAATTTGACTCATTGATTCATATTTTGAATTTTCGAATTTTTTAAAAATTCAGTTGTAACACGATAACTAAAAAAATGTTCTAAATTCATTGAATGATGTCTTACAAAATTCGTTGGGATGTCCTTTTGACCGAGTTCGAAGATGAAAGCGATAGCAATAATCCTTACTTTGATTTCTGTGAAATTTTTCAAAAATTTCTTATTTTTCGAACATCAGAATTTCGCAAATATCTCTGGATATTGCGCTTCAAATGAATTCCACCCTAGTTTAATTGTTGTTTCAATGCGACTATGGCGAAGTTAAAAGATGGTTACAATAACTGTCTCGTTAATTTGATTTTTAGGATAACTTTTGGAAATTTCGAATTTTTCATGAATTCCCCTGCAAGTTAGCCTCCTGATGGTTCCTTTAAATATGATGTTTCGAATGCATTCAATTATGTATACAGTGGACTCTGGTTAGAGGCATATTGGTTAGTGTCGAACTTCCCCTCAATTTTTTTGTCTCGCCGCTCGAGCGCTTCCCCCACTGTCCCCACGCAAGCCGGAGAGTAAACACTCCAATATTTTCTTCAAATTGCTATTGTCTTCCGATTCCAGTAAAGAATAAAAATAAAATATTCTGCATTTGAATTGTCGATCAAAAAATTTAGTCCACTTCTAGCTGTCATGGGGGGAGGATCTCGTTTTGTTGGCATAAAATTAATTCGAAATTGGATTAAATAAAATAATAATGAAGCGATGTAA
This sequence comes from Diachasma alloeum, assembly GCF_001412515.2. Lineage (NCBI taxonomy): Eukaryota > Metazoa > Arthropoda > Insecta > Hymenoptera > Braconidae > Diachasma > Diachasma alloeum. Next base: position 273,012 of record NW_021680425.1, read on the forward strand.
AGAAAACGACTAACATTTGTGATTCACATGGTTCGTTAACTCCAGAAGAAATATCTGTTCTATGGAATGTTAGGTACAAAGCTTCTGTGATCAAATATAGTCAATGAAATTAAAAATATTGATAATAAAAAAATCGTCTGAATCTATATGAATATTGCTATTATAGTTGAAACTGTGAACTAAAGTTTATCATTAAAATGAAGTGTTGAATTGAGAGAGAAAAGAAATAGTATTTTTCATTTTATCGTTCCCAGTTCTCGGAAGTCGGGCTCGGCGTGAGCGCGTAGTGGGGGCAGGGAAATAGAGTCGAATTCTCCGAATTCGCTTCCCCTATCCCGCAAAACAGTCGACTCTAACCATTGTCCACTGTAAATGAAATATTCCTAATAATATTTCATCCAAATTTTCAGAAATTTTTAGAATCCCATTGAGTTGAAAATCTCAAACAATTAGTTGAGAAGAAATTAAGAAATTCAATTCAAGAGAATAAAATAGGCTATGACTAATATACAAGGGAAAAAAATAAGCAAAATGACCATTCAGAAGCATATTGCTAATTTACTAGCAACAATAACTATACTACACGCAATGCAGGAGCAATTTCCCACTTGTTTTCTTAAATATTTTCATACGTGAATTACTGACATGTTTCTGAAATAAGAGATTGATTTTGTTTCCGGAATGACACTCACTTTTCCTGCCTCCAAAACCAAACGCTCAGCCTCTTCGTAGCACTCATTTATCAGCGCAACACTACACATTTCGATATCGAATGAATTTGTTGAGGGATGAGTCTGAGAATGGCCGGAAGACAACGGACTACTTGTCCGGACAGTATATTGTCACCGACTGGCGGCTTGATCAATGTACCACGGGAATCCAAACAGTTTCTTCCCCACTCCCAATATTCACTTTTTCCAAAATTTCTTGTCTCAATATTTCTCAAAGTAAAATTCACAAAATACGACAATTGAATTTTTCGCATGTGCTGTCACCCGAAATTGAAAAATAATTCGAAATAAATTGTCATTTGCTCAACGTAGTGCTCATTCAATCTCATTCAAATAATGGCGGAGTTTATATTTATAATCTCAGATATTTCAATCACACTTTCTCATGGCCCAAGGCTGTCGCATGATCCGGTCTCTGAGCATCTGGGTTCTTATCATTTGTTTGATTCAACAAAATCATTAATGCAACAGTGCCGTATCGGATTCGTGGAAAACCCGATGTAGATTGTGAGCGATTCTCTATTAAAGGAGATACTCAGGGTCACGCGCCTTATTATCGTCATTCATAGACGGAGTCATAACGACATTCTCGAGAATAAATATTTATCAAATGTTTATTAATATCATTCCTTCAATAACTGAATACCATGAAACACGAACAAAAAACCGGAATAATCAATTATCTTTTATACTCCTATGATATTGAAGAAGCAAATAAACGAATTAATTTCCAACATATGAGCTTCCAATGAAGATATCGTTTTGATGATTTTTTCCATCGAGGGAGTACTTGTTCTAGTCGTCATCATAAAAATTTAGTAATTGAAAATAATTGCATTTTTGGTATAAAAAATCAGCAACTTCTCCAGAAATATTGTACTGTAATAAATATTTAATAATATCATCAACCAAAATAAACATCAAACAATAGTAATTAATTATCTTCATTCGATTATTCGATTATTCCCGAATGAAATCACAAAAACAATTCAAAGATTCTATTGTTAACAACAATTCCACAATTTCTGACAACATAATATATTGTTGACAATGATATTATCATTGTCTAGTAAATCTCTCGTAACACAATTCCTTCAATAACTAAAGGAAATAATTTACTGATAAAATAACTATGTTCGTCATTACGGTCGTTATGACAAAAAATATTATTCGACATACGGCCCAAATAGTAGATTACACACCTTGGCCAGTAAAGTAAGGAATGTCTCAGATCACATGTAATTGTCGGCCGAGGCGAAGCCGAGGTCAACAAACATGTGATCTGAGACATTCCTTACTTCACTGGCCAAGGTGTGTAATCTACTATTTCTAGCTCATATGATCGCAGCCTGTGCTTTCGGCTCGGGCTGCAAGCTCATATTCGGCAGAAAAGTTTTTTTCGGCCTTGTGACAAAATACTGTTTCGCCATTAGGCCGAAAAAAATTTTTCTGACGAATGTAATTTTTGCAGACCGAGGCGAAGCCGAGGAATGCAATTGCACGAGTCAGAATAGTACATTTCGATACGAGTGAGACGGAATTTTCACGAGTGTGAAGTTGTTGGCAATCACACGAGCTGAAAATTCCCGTCTCACATGCGTCGAACAATATTTTTTGACAGTGATGTTACGTTCAACGAGTGGCCGAACTGTGCCTTTTTCATTTACTCATAAACGAAAAGTAAACGAAAAGTAAACGAAAAGTCTTTTTGTTTACTTATAAACGGAAAGGCGCTTTTCGGCACGACGTGGACATAGCAGGAGTGTCAAAATTGTATATTTCGTAACAAGTGCAAAAAAGTGTGATATAATCCCACGAGCTAAAAAACATTTTTTCACGAGTTACGAACAATATTTTTCATCACAATGTGGCGGAAATTGGACTTTTAGGCACGTGGAGCGTGCCGAAAAGTTCACTTTTCGTCACAGCGTGATGAAAAAGTTGTTTCTGGCTGAGTGACGAACATAATTTTTCTTCCAAATGTCTGTAAACGGCGTTTGATGGACACGAAGTATCCGCAAAACAACGTTTTACAGATGGTATGATGAAATAGCTACTTTCGTTACAAGGCCGAAAAAAACTTTTCTAACGAGTGTGATTGTTACAAACCGAGGCGCGGCCGAGGACTGCAATCACACTTGTCAAAAAAATTGTTTTCGACCTAGTGACGAACATAATTTTTCTTCACAATATCCGCGAACGGCGTTTGACTGACACAAAGTGTCCGCAAAACAACGTTTTACGAACAGTGCGCCGAAAAACGGTTATTCTGTTCCTCCGGAATACCAAAACCATTTTAAAAAAACTAATTCCCAACATAATGCGCCTTCAACAAAGACGTTGTACTGCCATCCCTCAGTTGCACATACTGTTCCCCAGCATGCTGAAAGATCGCGATCTCCCCCTTGAGATTCGCCTTGAAGACCCTCGTCGTCCCCACGACTCCACCGAGTCTCCAAACCCCATCATTCCTGAACAGCAGCAACTCATCGCTGAGTCCAGAGCCCAAGGCGAAGTGTTCACTCCCAGGAATCACGTGTTCCTGGAACTCCCTCTGCCCCCGGTACCTCAGTACCACCATGTTCTCTTGCAGCCCAAGGACAATCCACACGGACCCCATGTACGTAGCCACTGCCCCTCCCACGATACCTGGAATCTGAATCTCCGCTTCCTTCGTCATCTCCAGTTTCTCCTCATCAAACGAGTAAACAGAGACTCCCCCAAGAGACCCCGAGGTGACGCACACAATGCGAGGACTCCCATCAAGAGCCCCTGCCTTGAGCTCCAGAACTTCACTCGCATTGAACATCCCCGAGAAATCGAAGATCCCCGTGTTATTGCAATGCAGAAGATAATTGTCAACATGACAATCCCCCAACGCCTCGAATCTCACGGACTCATTAACCAGAACCTCGATCAACGGAGTTGAGTTCTCCTCGGTCATCTCCAACTTATCGAAATAAAAGGCCCGATCTTGCAGAGCGAGGTCAATGGCCTCAGCCAAACGCGAATAATCCGACAGTTTCCCCAATAAATTCTGCATACGAAGGGTCGAGAGTTCGGCTTCCCCGAGACCGCTCAGCTCGACTCCCTGGACCAAACCGTCGATCGTCAGATTTCCCAGGACGTTCAAGCCATTCTGGAGGACGATCGGGGTTTCGATCACCTGCAGAGGGGAGTTCTTCTTCAACTGATAGACCAGGAGTTTCGTCAAGTCCACGTCGTTCACCAGACCCTCCGTGACAATCCCGAGAGCTACCAATCTCCCTTTTATCACCTTCCTCCCTGTTATCGTCTGGTTCGAGTGCTTCAGCAAACAGGACTCGATGTGTTTTCCTCTGATCGTCGAGGTCAGATTCAGAGACTTCATTTTCATGTCCTTGAACGTCTTCTTTCCCTTGATGACCACCAGCTCCTGGTAATTGGAGGCTCTCAACGTATTCCTCGCGAAATCGTTAAACTTGAGACCATCGATGTTGGTTGCTTTCAAGGTGTCAACGATTATTCTACCAGTGATCACATTGTTCCTCGAGTCAGTCCTGAGAACCTCATTATTCAAATCGAGATCGTTTACCACGCCGTTAATTTTTACGCTATCTTGAACGATGATCTTCTCGAAACTCCAAGGCAAAGAGACCGTTTGATCGCCGATTATCTTCAGGGAATGATGCTCGAGGTCGTAGAAACCGGTTGAGGGAGACGAAATCAACTTAGAATTATTCGATCCAATTATTTTGACTGCCTGAAGAGACTCGAAGTGCATTTTCCGAGGTATCTCTTGGTCCAACGATTTTGAGAGAATCTTCTTGGGCATCTCGGACCAGGACCCGAACATCGGAGTGTTCACTTCGCCCGAGACATCAACAGGACCTTCCAAGGTCACATTTTTCAGGGAAATAAATTTCCCCCTCAATTTTGCCGGCTTGTTCTTCATCCAAATCTCTCCAGCTAACTTCTCCAAATTCACGTTATTGATGTTCTTGATATTTGGTTCGCTGACGAATGTGACATTCCCTGTTGCGATGAGTTCCACAGGTGCATCAGCTGGTGGAAAAGGTAGGGCATCTGGCATGACCAAGTGCTTGGTGCTCAGTCCCCCGCTGACGGTTTTCGCCCCGAAGTTTCCCTTCAGCGTCTTCACGAACGGAATGTTCGAAGTAGAGGCCGTAACACTCTCGACGTTGAGTCCTCCGAGGAAGGTGATATTAGTCAAAGATATCATGTCATCGATCTCCACCGCGTTTTCAATGAAGTTCAGCACGTCGATCCCATTGACCCGTGTCACGTTCACGTTCCCCAGAGTCTCCAACCGTCTGATGTTTTTCGGTAACGGGATCTTGAACCCTTCCTCAGCCCTCAAATGCTTCACCCTGAGACTCTTGACCCTGACAGGGCCCTGGAGAACCCCCGGTGCAGCCCATTTAGCCCTGGACTCGTACAACCCAGGAAGATCGACATCAGCGACCTCGGGAATCCTTGCCTTCGCGGCCTTCACCTCTCCGGTGATGGTCTTGAGCTCCCAGGGCACCTCCGCCCAGCTCCTCACGGCGTCCGCGAGGACTTCGTCCAGCTCCCAAGCCCCGAATATCCCCCCCGCAGTCAGCGATCCCACCCTCGCGCTGTTCAGAGTGATGTTGGTCGTGTAAATGTCGTGGGTGAGGAGTCCCACAGCGCAGGCCTTTCCCGAGACAACCGGAAGCGGAAGATTGCTGTAAGTAGACTGCGATAGAGTCAAATTGCGAGCAGACTTCCTCCCGGTGATGTTCAGCCTGGAACTCCGCGTGATCCAGTTCCCTGGGGTCTCAGTTAGTGTCACGTTCCCCCACTCGACCCGTTCACTGAGGAACCTCATGTGAACAGGAATGCTCTTCGATTTGAGGGGAAGAGCGTTCCTCCGGATCTCCTTGTAAGACTCTCCGTTGGGCCCCACCAGGTCGTCTCCCTCCAGGAGCTCAACAACTTTGATGTTGTCGAGGTAATAGTGACCCTCGAGGACCAGTGGCTCCAGGACTTCGATCATAGGTATCAATCTCCTGGAACCTTCCCCTCCGATCGTCCCCCTCAGGTGAATGAGCCCCGTGATCTCCGCCCTCGAAACCGTCAGGTCTCCCGTCATTGTGACGGCCTCACCGTTCAACGGGAGAAGATATCCCGATGGGGTTTTCAACTCGTCAACTGTTATGTTGGTGAATCTGAGCTCCTGCCTCGTGGAGTTCCAGGCTACGTCCAGGTCCAGGTCTCCTTCGTCAGCTTTCAGAGAGTCGAAATGGATTTGGCCTGTCATGGTCTGGGTCTCACCAGTCGTCTTCAGGGTGTCCTCAGCGAAGGCGTTGAAGGAGAGTCCGTTGACCGAACCCGTGACTTGGACTTCTTGGTACTGGACAGCTGGAATGGGGCATCGGAAATTGGTGACTGACGAGGCTTTCACGGTTTTGAAGGCCATGTTGTTGGTGTCGCCAGGGGTGCGAAGCTTGTCCATGAAGTCCTGGGCCATCGCTGTTTCCGTATTGTTGGCGATGACCTTGGACATTACTTTCACTTTTTTAGCGGAGAGGTTCGTGAAGACGGGGTTGTCCAAGGAGACGACGGTCTCGAGGCGGCGGTTCGCTTCTGCAAGACGAGAGAGGACTCGCTTGTAGCTGTTCGTGATGTTCACGAACTCCTGGGCGTCTCTGCCGTTGACGTTCGAGGCGGTCAAATGCTGGATGTGAACGTTGGTGAAGACCAGAGGGTGTTTCAGTGGAGGGATCTTCGGACTGGGTGTCTCCAGCGATCTTAGTGAAGCTCGGCACCAGAGTAGGATGTCGTCTTTGATAGTCTGAAAGCTCTTCGTTGTTCTCCAAATCATTCGGTGGAATGTCCAGTCATTTTGGTCGCTCTTCATGGCGAGGACGAAGAGCCCTCCGGGGAGGAAGGTGGGGTAGACTTGTGTGACTCTGGGGACGTAGATCTGGAGGTCTGAGAAGCGCCAGCCGTCGTACTGGAAGACCTTCATACCTCCGCACTTCTGGATGAAGAAGAGGAGATCCTTTCGGTCGCTCGAGAGAACCTGCACCTGATTGGTACCTTCCAGCTTCTGGAAGGGAACGTATCGACGCTTTCGTTCCTTGTAGATTATCGTGGAGTTCTCCTCGGCGAGGACTAGGAAGTGTTCCCCGAAGATACCGTTCTCGCGTTGGAAGCCTATGGCATCTTCGGAGGACTTGAGCTCCTGGGTGATGATGAATTTGTCGGATTTCAGTTGGAAGGAGATTATTCTTGTGGTCGGGCCGGTGGCTGCGAGGATCATTGAGCCACCGGTCTGCAGGGGGATGAGCTTCTCGGCACCAATGTCCAGGACCTGGATCTGGTCGAAGTTGTCCCCCAGCCAGACGTAGATTATTAGCTGGTTGGGGGACGATACCCCCAGGTAGAGACGATTCATCCCTGTCCAGAGGGCTGCGTGCCTCGCTCCGGTCGTTGGGAGGGTTTGCACTTGAGAGATGAAGAGTTTCGTTTCGAAGTTGAGGGATAATTGGAGGACTTTTATGATGCCGGTGGATTGCCGGATTATCAAGAGACTGGACGAGTCGCTGCTGTAGGTCAGGATCTGTTCCCCGTTTGCTAAGGGGAAGAAGTGGACTGGAATTTTGTTCTCGTCCTGGAGGATTAAAAAAATATATTATTGGATGAATTTAGGGAATCCTGACGAGTTACTCGATAACGCGTGAAACAATTCAATAGAAAACCTAGTGAATTCGCCAGAAAATTCTATTGAAATTCTATAGGAATTCTATGGGATTTATATAGGATTTCAATCAATCAAAAAATCATTGACTAGTGATCAACCAACGATCGACCGAGTGAACAAGTCAAGCCCCTGTTGAATTCCTATCGAGTAGCTATAGATCGATCTGCTAGGAAAGTTGTTGTTATTGTGGAAATTAGTTTTTTACATAAAAATTCTTTACATCGGAATGAAAGAGAGAGACTCCTTCCGGATTAATTACAGCGGTGAACCAATGAAGCTCTGATTGACTTTTTCTTATGAAGAAGGATACATCCGTGGCGACTGGAATTCTGTAATTCGGTAGTGACTCGAAGTCGTGTAATATCGACGATTCTGGGAACAAACGAAAAATCAGGATTTGTAATTGCGATCATGAGATATTTTGTGGAACACTCCACAGTAATTATTAATTGTCAATTTGCCACATTTCGCTTATTATTACACATACGATGGAATTCTATTGAAAAAATCGACACCTCTGCACATTTTTGTCAATAGGGAAAATTATTATCATTAATATTATTAATATTATTCAAATCAGATCGACAATTTGTAGTGCACTTATCGGGATAATTACAAGTGACGCAACGTAAAAATATTGAAATAACTATTTTGCAAATACACAATGCATGAAGTAAATGTAATGCAATAATGTCATTTGATCATTACAATTCTTCATATTTTAGTGAAAACACCAGAGCCGGACGAGAATCAATAAAAAGTATTCGGTCGCAGATCTAAAATAATATTTAAGACGACCGTAAAAATACTTTCGTTTTCCTAAAATTCTTCATTTTTCCCCGAAGCAATTTTTTTTTCTCAACTAACAGGAAGATACAGTTTTAAATTTAATAGAGTTGAGTAGAATTTAAGAAATATAATAAGTTAGTACCAGTGAAGATTCCAAAGAGAAACGATCGAGACAACGCTAAGTTCTGATCTCGCCCTTTCAACCAGCTATCCGTTCAACATTATCAAGTTATTATAAATTGCAATAGTTATTGTTGTAGACTCTAGTTTTGTGGAGCATTTCATTAACATTTTATGTTGTTAATTATTCAGTGAGTTTAAGTGAATTGTGGTTAATTAAGCAATCCTAGACTGTTGACTTTGATGAGACTTGATAAAAAGTGTAAAATTAATTACAATAGTACACTTTTTGATTCTGTTGCTTCGGGTCACCCGTTGCCAGCAGCCGTGCCGGAGAAAAGATTGACGTCCCAAGTACTATACCTGGGCCCTCCCAGGGGAGGGTCAACATAAAATTAATTCGACTATACATTTTAATAGTCAACCGCCCAATTGACCACATCAATCGCACTATCGATTCAAAAATTGCCGGGACATCAAGAGGCTCTCGACGCATGCGCACTAACTTCCAGTTCTCGCTCATCAGCTGGCGTCGTGTGTGCTCATCCAAGTGTTTTCAGTTTTTCACTGTCAGCTGGATCATCAGCTGTCTCACATGACCCCCACATGTGCATCAAAACACACATCCTATCATTTCAAAATATCAACAAAAAAAAAGCGAAATCGCCGATAGTGATGAACGATAGACTTTTCATTTTTTCAATTACCCAATTCACACGCAATTTATATCCGTGATTGCACGAAGTGTTTCTACAGTGTCATAAAAATTTGTAAACAATAGTAACAACATAAATTATCGCAATGGCAGACGTTATGAAAATCCGGGAATACTTGACGACTCAAGTTATTGAACTTGAGACGTTGCAAGCTGTTTATCCGGATGAATTAGTTATATCGGATCATGGTGCATTGGCTGACATCAATGCATTTATTTCTGGCGGGCATGATGATAGTCCTGGACGATTAGCATACTCAATAAAAATAACTGTGCCCGAGGTAAGTTTTTATCTCAGCAATGATAAACATTGGGATTTTTTTTTCTATTGTTTACCAGTGGGAATTCTTTCACGATTATTCCATTTATTTTTTATTGTCTGGAGCTCATTCTCAAGGAATTTATTTGCCTGTGGAGGATTGCTGATCAAGTGTTTTGATATCTCGTGTTTATTTATTTCAATAATTGGCTTATTTTAGGGGGAATCTCCCTGAAACTCGAAATTCTGTTGTGGCTACATATTGTTTGGACTGCAAACAGATAATTTGGTATCTGTTTTTTTACATTTTAAATAGATCATGATCGAAGAAAATCGACTTTTTTTATTTTCTCTTTTTTTCTCGCCTCTCAATAACAACTAAAAAAATTGTTTCGAGTTGTTGAGAAGTTTGTACAGACAGTTTTTGGATTAAATACTTTCTGTGTACAATTACAATCTTTAATCACTCAAAACAAACTTCTCTTTAAATGTTATGAAAAACCAAGCAAAAAGAGAAAATCGAAAAACAAAATTTCGTTATCTATTCAAAATTGAAAAAACCAGATATCTGATTTCATCCTTCAAAGTTCAACGAATATTGAAAAAGAAAAGAAAATTTCAAATCAGATAAAAATTGTGGTCCATGAAGCATATTTAAGGATATCCAAGTATCTTTTATAGTTTGGTACAATCCACACTATAAATTCAATTATTTTAAATCGTTCAATTTGTCAATTAAATTACGTGAGTAAGAAGTCAATAGATGTTGAAAAAAATCATGAGTATTCAGCGTCATTCAAATTACATCTTGCACAGAATGGTTATTTTTTTAAGCATACGTCGTTTACAAATAATTCATAAAAAATGCTCGTAATTATCAAGAATTGCAAATTTTTAATGACTTCATCAACCTTCCTCCAAAAGTAAACTTTCTATTGTTTTCAGATTTTCAAAATGTTTTTTAACAGTTCAATATTGAGATTCAAATTCAGACTTGCAAATTTTAAATAATAAAATCATTGTAAAATGTCCGCATTTTACTGAAGAAAAAATAGCTGAAGTACTTAGATATCCTCAAGCCTAGGAATATCCTTAATCCGTAATGAGAGAAAATGTTGCACTAAACTGAAATGATGAATAATAATATAACGAATATAATTGTCCTTTGCTATTCAGGGCAGTGTGGATCTCCACATAACACTACCACCAGATTACCCAGGTGTCAGTCCAGACGTATATGCCAGGGGTTCAGCCCTCGATCGCACCCAGCAAACAAAATTGAACGACGCACTGATAGGTTTTGCCAAGACTCAAGATCCCGATGAACCGTGCATTTATGTCCTCGTCTCCTGGATGCAGGATCACTTGGATAAATACTTAAAACACTCGAGGAAAAATAACGAGAAGGACAATAGGAAGAATAAGAAAAAGAGTACAAAACCGAAAGTTTTCGGTCGTTATTGGATTTACAGCCATCACATTTATTCCAATATAAAGAGGAAGGATATGGCTGATGAGGCTAAGGAGTGTGAATTGTCGGGCTTCTGTTTGGCTGGGAAGCCGGGGATTATTTGTATCGAGGGAGCTCTGGAGGACTGTGAATATTGGTGGCAGAAGGTACTATATTACCTCAATTAAAATACAAATTGACATCTCCGAATTTCAGGGAGAATTAAATTTTCATGGAGGCCTTTTTCAAATTCCATACTGCCCTTCAAAAAATTATTTACAAAAATTTCCCTATTCATCTCATCAAGTTGTTACCGTTGAAGCGAATTCTATTAATTTTTATTATAAAATATTATCTATTGAACATTTCTATTGAAAACAAATTAGTTGATTAAATCTGGAGTTCTCAAACAAGTCTGCCTTGTGCCAAACATGGGAAGTGTGCGCCGAGATTGAAAATTTTTATTGCAAAAATAGATTTAATATTTTGAAAAAAAATTTATTCTTTGTGATATTTTTAAACAACGAATTCTTGAGTCAAATTAATTCGTCATCATTCCTATGATTTATAAAGAGCCCAAATCTAATGGAGGCAGCAAAATTTTCATAAAGAACACATTTCTGAAACGAAAAGAGGGCTTCGAAAAAGGTCTCCACGAAAAATTGGCATCTCCTTTGAATTCTGGGATATTTTTCAAAAACTGGTTTCCAACTGGAATTTATGAATTCCATTCAGCTACTCCAATACTGTACTAATTTTTTGAATATCTTTAGATCCAATTTGGCTCTTGAATTTGAAGAAATATTTATCAAAACATATCCTCAAGTGCATTGTTTCATTAAAAATTCGTCCTATTTCGCTTCTAAATGAATTCTTCACTTCTGTTTCAGATAAAAGTGATGAACTGGCACAAAATATTATTAAAACTAGTTGAAGAAGAGAATTTAGACGGTAAAGATGTAAATACAATGCGTAAATTCACGGAATTCCAAGAAATATCATTCCCAACAACCGATAAACACAACGACATGGGACAACTGTTCAAATACCTAACCGAGCATCAATCCCAGCATGTGTTTAAAGATTTCTTCGGTGTAGAGGGAAAAATGACCAATAACAACAATTAATTTAAGCACACAGAAACTATGATATTTTTTTACTTTTCTTAAGAATTACCACAACGATTCCATTTTCTTTCTAAGTCCTTGTCAATTTATTGAGAGTTTATAAGTTATAATAAAGAGTGTTACCTGTTTCATAATTATCCTGTTGAAATAATTGTCTTCTGCTTCGCTGCCTTTTGTCTTTGTTGACTTTGTCGATGAACTCATCGATACGATTATCTATCGACTCGAAGGTTTCGTTACTTGCGGGTAATGAACCGAATTGGACTTTCAATTTTTCGAAAAAAATTGTTGTATCGTTTAGGGCTTTCTCTAAATCGTTTGTACCATTTTTTGCCACTGTGGGGTATATGAGGAGCAACAGGGAACAGTAAGCACTCCATATTTTTGGACGATGTAGATTGGAAAACATTCTCGAGTGGACTAATTTTGATTTAGAAACTACTCAGGGAATTTATTCACAAATCCAATGTTTACATTTGTCTCCTAGTGAATGGCCTCGAGGGTACGGGAAACGCTTTCAATGTAACACGTACTAAGACATTTCGTAGAAAAATTGTAGCAAACTCGTTAGATAATTCTATTGAATTTCCATAAGTCGTTGGCCCATTCTATTGAAAAATTCTGCTGGTTATCTGTGTTTTTTCCTCAATAGAAATACCTCGGCTCAATTTTTCATGTTTTTTTGTTTGATTTTTTAAATTAAAAGAGAAGCAAAACTGCGTGAAAACAACACGGAAAATATTTATTTCGTTCATCGACCTGAAAAATCTACAGGAAAATGATGAAAAATCTGATAAATATTATTATGTTATTAATACTCTGATGTATATAATGATATAATAGAATATTACTATAATTAATAATAATACTAATCCCTTGAAAAATAATATTAATAATAATAATACAATATTATTAATATTACATTAATATTATTTTTCTTCAGATATGGTTTTTGAGATGATATTGCTACATATTTGCCCTTTTCCTCCCTCTCAACCACCTTCATGTACGATCGCTCTTTCTTTCCCGTTATTCTTTTATCTCGTTTTCTAGTCCGCGGACGCGTCATTCCTTTTTGTATTTCTTTTTATTATTTATTTCGCCCCAAAATCTTTAATAAACAGTAATTTATTTTTAAAAGTGCCCATTCTTTACAATATAAATTCCTCCAAACGAACATGCACACCTTCAGTAATACTGATTCATATGTAAATTCGGTTAATGTATCCGAAACTTCTAGGGGAATTAACATGAGAAAAAAGTATCGAAAAATGTAGTGACTCTCAGGATGAAAATGTCTATTCCAGAATAGTATCGGTCAAAAACTAAAAGAATTGTCAACAGAAATCCAAAAAAATTTGTTTTCGAATCCGCTAGGTTTTTCGTGTGTGAATGATTCCATTATACCGTGGTCTGTTAAGATATCAAATACATATGAGCATTATTCGATGCTAAATAAGGACCAATAACTTGTAATGATACTTGCAAGTGAAAAAGCATTTATTGCCTAAATATAAAGAGTTTATTTTATCTTATGGTGGCATAACGTTGAAATTCATTGGTGAGGAATTGCCCTGGGAGGTGGGGGGCTGGGGGTCCCAGGATATCCTGAGCTGGACTGTGAACCTTTATCTGCCTCATGTGAGTGTCCCTGCCATTTTGATGATTACTTATCACAGCTATTTGTATCATGAAGGTTCTGATGGGTCTTTCGTTCAGGTCTTTAATGGGTATCACTACCCAACCACTTGGCTCGTTCAGGTCCATGACTTCTACCTCTTGGAGATCGTTGAAATTTGTGCCAGCTCTTATACTTATTCTGGGGATGAGGGAGAGTACGAAGAGTTGTATTGTGTTTTTATATGCGGCAATTTCATGAAACGAGACGAGATAAGTAAATTCTACGGTTAACCTTCGATGAATCTCTAAATTTGAAGGGAATATCACGTATGAAAAAATTGTATAGAAATTTTCTATATGGATTGCGTATAGAAATTCTATAGGATTTCCGTATATGATATTCGGATATTTCTATACGAATTATTTCTATAGAATATAAATTGAAAACATAAATTTTTACATAAATTTTTGTTTTCATATGAAAGATGTCTAAACGCTCCAGAGAAAAAAGTAGAGAAATGTCGCAACTTCATACGAAATGTTTCTATATATGTGGCAGTGGGTCGTATAGGATCAAACCTATAGAAATCGTAGACAAATGATTTGTATAAAAAATATCCGTATAGAAATATCCGAATATCATATACGAAAATCCTATAGAAATTCTATACGCACTCCGTAGTGCTGACCACACTATATTTAAAAAAATGAATATTTAGCGAATATTTTTAGAGTCAAATATTGCAGAAACTCTGTACTAGAAAATTTTACAAAAATTTCACAGTATTCGGAATTTATGAATCTACCACGGATTCGTTTTTTAAGAACATCGTACGAAGGCATTTCATTATTATCTCCTGAATTTTTTTCACTAGCTGGGGAATATTATAAACATTATCTATGAATAACATGAGAACAATCGTCAGAAAATTCTGTTTTCTTCGGATATACCTCAAGTCAACTTAGCTCTTATCTGAGTTTTTGAGCAATATCTCCAAATCTAAGGGACATAACGAAATTTTTGCAACATCTTTTTTGCAGTGCCCATTGAGTGCTACAGAAAAGGTCGTATGAAAAATTTAGTTATCTCCCTCAGATTCCGAGATATTCATTAAAAATTGGCAAATAGTCAAAATCGACTTGAACCATTTTACTGCTTCGCTATTGAATTATGGTCCAGCCTCCTCTAAACAAGAAAAATCATCGATTTTGCTGGTCATTACCTGCTCGGTGTGTAGCTCTCATCGAGTTTATAATCAGTATAAATACAAATATCCCTGATAGTTGTTTTCTTCCTGAACTGAATGTTCACTAGATGTGGCAGTTGGCCATCAGATTGCCAATAGGTATCCGTTAAATTATCACGAAGCTGATCAACTCCGAAACCAGGTTTGCAGCTGGATAAACTCCAGATCGCGTGATTCCCAACTTCCCTCACTCGTCCAGCAAATTCTTCCTGGACTGGATCCATCTCACCTGGCGAAAAGAATGATGAACACTTCATGCAGACAAACAAATTTTCTGGTTTCGTTTTCATTATTTTAGAAACATCTCTTAAGCCTTTTAAAGTAGCATATCCGGACTCCCCATGAGTCGTTGAGTGTAGTGAAGAAAAATAAAGTTAAAATGCCCGACAAAAAATTAATCCATCAAATTCTCTCTTCAAAAACAAATTATTTATCACAACTGTTTAACACTGACGATAATTGTCAGTTATGTATTATATAATGCATAAAATTTTCATTGAGAAATTTTTTTTTCTAGATTTTTCCTATTTTAATCTTCTCTAATATCAAAAAATTCATTTCCTCATACGACTCTGTGTTATTTTGCCACTTGTGAATTAATTATGATCAATAATACTAGACTGCCAATTGAGCACGAACTCTACCTGAATGTTTTTATTCATATCAACTTTCGTTTAGAATTTATGTCAGATTTTCACCTTCGAATTTTAATTTATGTTTATATTACTTTCAATCGAACAATCAATGCATCTTTCCTCCAACAAGTGCCTGCAACAGTTCTTTCTCTGGTTCTATGTTTATTCTGAATTTTCTGTACCTCCACCACTCGTTTTACTGCTCATCCTGACATTTGTTGAGGTTAACGCATGGCTCCAACACCCCTGAGGATTTCTGCATGCACAATAGGGAGTGCAGACGAAATAAATCACTCGTCAGGTGTTTTTTTTCTTCCTGAGAGAGAAGTACAGATGTGTTTACACCCCAATGCTCCCAATTGTTTCCCTCTGTTTTGTTTATTGTGTGGCAGTGGTGCTCAACTATGAGAATGAATTAGCGCCGATCCCCCGAAGTTTGAATCAGTGGAGGGAAGTCGTTACTATGGTTAAATCGATCGATTCTTCACGTTTGCTAATCACAACATTGCTCGCACGTAGTGAAAATTCATTCATAATGTCCAGTAGTGTTGAAAGATGGAGAGAAAAACGAGTTTTCGGGGCTGTCAGGTGATACGTAGATAGTGCAACGTATTTTATTATATTTCTTGAATTTTGTCCTGTCGGGAAAGAGGAAAATGTGAGAATGTAAATGTAACAATGCAAATGGATTGTAGGATTGATCACATCGATAGTCATTGAGTAAGATAACAATTAGAAGATTACCGAAATGTCGTTGGTACTGTCGAGGGTGGATTACGTCTCGGTTGGAGTGACTTCGAAGGGCACAACGCGCATTCTGCCCTCGCACGAAGCAAAAGCCACTCAAAAATTCGCCGTCGGAGATCACGACGGGATTCTCCATGTCTTTGGTAATCTTTTTACATAATATTTTAATGTATACTTGAGTAATGAAGATGTAACGCAGTACTAGAAGAGCGTCCTTCATTGAAAAGTCAGAAGAAAAAAATTTGGACAATTCGAGCCGAGGAATCATACATGAAAAAATTAAATAGAAAACCTAGCGAATTCGCTAGAAAATTCAATTCGAATTATATAGGAATTCTGATTCTATTGAAAAATTGTATTTTTTTTGCGCTGATTCTATTGAATATTCGCTAAGTAAAAGTCAATACATTTCGAATTTCTGTTTAAATTTTTCTCGAAAAATGTTTTTTTTCCGAATTTTTGTTCTTTTTTTTGTTGTTTTTTTTTGTATATAAAAATTTAATTCTATTAATTTTGCTCATCCCATAGTTTGCATTGAACATTTTTATCGAAAAAAGGCGCACAGATAAGCTGCTGAATTTTTCGATAAAATCTGTCAAAAATTAATAGAAAATTCAATAGAAATCCAGTAGAATTTTCCAACAAATTCACTAGGTTTTTCTATTAAATTTGTTCGTACATGAATTCAAATAAATTAATCCCTTCAATCTAGGAATGAAAAAAGGAGAGCTCCAGCTGTTCTTCAAATCCCTCCCAGGCCCGAAGATAGAGCGTCTTGTCCTCGGGGGCTCACTAGGAAGTCCAAAAGACAAGATTTTCATCGCCTACGGCAACTCGGTGAAAGGCTACACGAAAAAAGGGAAGATGTTCCTCGAGTTCGACACGAGTCTCATTGATCCCATCACTTCGATGTTCGTCCTGGGACCGGACCTGGCGGCGTGCGCTCGAGACTTATACCACAGGTGCTATTACAATGCAAACATTCATTTCAATTTTCATATGAAATGTAATTATTAATCACTATTCTTCATTATATCCTTCTCATTTAATTTTCGGGGTCATTGCAAGAACTTCCTCTGGGTCGGGAAGTTAAAAAAGCTATAAAAATGTTATAAAAATGAGACCCAGTTATGGAACCACATTGTTTTCAATAACTTAAAAGTATTGTTGAGTGGATATTGTTGGCTTCAGAAAAAGTATAAATCCCATAGTTTCCATTTAACTTCGTTTATTATAGTAAATATATAGAGTTACATGTATTTTCGGCTAAATGTAACGCTGATTCCATAACCGGTACCGGTTCCATAAACGGATCACTGGCGGTGTAAACAAACCATTTTTTTCGATTCTCTCAATTCAGTAGCGAAGTGGTAAAACGGTATAAGTCAATTTTGACTATTGACCAGTTTTCAATAAATATCTCGTTAAAAAAAAATCAGTTTTGAAATTTTTCAGAAAAATAAAAAATTGTTTTCTTTTATTTTCTTGCTGATCCTCTCTCCCTGCATTTTTCTCATTTTCTCTCAATGAAATCAGATCATGAAAACGAAAAATTTCATTTTCATGATCTGATTTTATTGAGAGGAATTATTATATTATACTGATATTATTTAACATAAACATCTCTTCATTTGAAAATGAGAAAACTGTTCCCACAATTTGGATTCTACAATGGGAATAGAATCCAATCAATTTAATTTAATCTAACCGCAAAGAAAAACTGGAAAGAAAACAATAAAATAAATTAACATAATACAATATAATCTAGGGACTGGCACGAATCGCCCGTTCGCTAGTAAACAAAATAAGTGGAAAGTATTAGTGTTCTGAAGTAATTAGGGGGAACCTGATAAAATAAGACCATTTGACCCTCCTGATGATCCCGCCCGTCTATCCCGGTTGACCCTCCTGACCTTTGCAATTCCAGAAAAATTGAATCCACCCCTCAAATTTTCACGTTCCGCCGCCCCTAGCCTTCCTTCCCATCAAACACATTAAAATTCAAAAAATTACGGGATGACCAGGTACCAAAACTGCAAGGACGCCGACTCGTACCTCGCAGGCGAAACCCTCAACGACGTGATCCTGATCCCGGGTGAGGGCACATCAGTGCTCGCTATCCTGGCCTGTGGGGACCGCGCCATTCGCGTGCTGACCGGCACGAAGAGCCCGACGATCCTGCGACTTCCCAGTGTCCCCACAGTGCTGGCCTCCTGGAGAGAAGACGACCGAGACTCCCGAAATCGTCTCCTCCTAGGCACCCAGGACGGCAAGATCGGTCTGCTGACAGTTCAGAATGCGAAAACAATCAGGATAACGTGGCTGCTGACGACAGTCGCCTCTGAAGTGACTTCCCTGGACACTTACGAGCTCGAGGACGGCCTGGACATCCTGGTGGGTCGTCAGGACGGCTCCGTGGAGGTCTTCACGTTCCCAGCCGACGAGGACACAACGCCCCTCCGTAGATACCGCTACAGCGCAGGCGAAAGCATCAGCACAGTGATGGGAGGGATCATCGGTGCCCCAGGCTACCCCGAGATCCTAGTGACGACGTACTCAGGGCGACTGTTCGGCCTGACGACGCGACCCCCAGGTTCCTTGGAGGCTGGATCCAACGTCGAGGCCCAGGAGAAACTCAAATCAGAGATTCTTGAACTGGAGCAGAAGCTGGTGGAGGAGAGGGAGATGTACGACTTTCCAAACGAAAGTATAGCTCCCCTGATCCTCTCGGTGAATCATCGGATGATTCTGGACCCGGAGACGGCGTCGTATCAGCTGTCGATAGAGCTCGACACCCCGATAGACAATGTCCTCGTACAATCAGACACCCCAGTGGAGCTTCTCGACGAGAGCAACAGTGCAGTGGCGAGTCTATCGGTCTGCAATCCCCAGGAGAATAACTTCGTTCTAGCAACCTATCGCTGTCAGGCAAATGTCAATCGTCTGGAGACTCGAATGCGCACGATTGAGGGGCAATCGGGTGTTCTCCAGGTTTACGTGACGACTCAGATCCAGCCGAAGGCTTGCAGAAGGATAAGAGTGCCGGTGTATGCATTGTCTCTTCACGCTAGACTCCATGAGGATGAGAATCCACAGTCGTCTGGGGGGCCTTTCAATGAGTTGAGGCTCGTGGGGGGATTCACTGTCGCTGAGATGCATGCCTGGTTGTCCCTGGCGTTGCCGGACATCTCCGAGAGGCCGCAGTTGGTTGATGGAGAGGCCACGTTGAATTATATCTCCACTTTTGTTGGGACTCTGCTGAAGTGCAGGTATAAGAAGGGAAATGCCAGTTTTCTCGGGGAGAATGTGTCCACTGTGATCATTCTGAGGGACCTGCTGACGAGGGAGGCCACCAAGAGGAAGATCAAGCTGGATGTTTTTTGTGATGTTGCTGAGGGCAGTGTCACCAGGGTCTTGGAGCTGATTCTACCCAGGCTCGAGGCTGCTGATGAGTTGACGCAGAAGCTGAGGATCCTGGATGCCCTGCAGGAGTGGGAGATGAAGGCTGAGGCTGAAGGGAATCTGAGTAGTGAGTATCAGGACCTTCTGAGGCAGGAGGACGTCCTCAGACGACAGATGGCGAAACATCCGGAGATCCTGGTGAGACTGCATGGGGTCATTACGGATTTATATGTCGATTGGGAGAGGGCTAAAGGGTCCAGGAGGATGACCAGTGCAGTGGCTGCTGAGAAATTGAGCTCTGCGCTCGAGAGTCGGGATATGGAGGCTCTTCAACTGATTGTTCTTGGGAAAGATGAGAATCCAACTACACCACCTGCTAGTCTCGGTCTTGCACAGGATCTTATCATCTGATTGGAAGGATTGAGACTGGATGTGTTTTGTGATGTTGCTGAGGGCAGTGTCACCAGGGTCTTGAAGCTGATTCTACCCGGGCTCGAGGCTGCTGATGAGTTGACGCAGAAGCTGAGGATTCTGGATGCCCTGCAGGAGTGGGAGATGAAGGCTGAGGCTGAAGGGAATTTGAGTCGTGAGTATCAGGAGCTTTTGAGGCAGGAGGACGTCGTCAGACGACAGATGGCGAAACATCCGGAGATCCTGGTGAGACTGCATGGGGTCATTACGGATTTATATATCGATTGGGAGAGGGCTAGAGGGTCCAGGAGGATGACCAGTGCAGTGGCTGCTGAGAAACTGAGTTCTGCGCTCGGGAGTCGAGCTCGAAAGACGGGCGCATATTGAGGCTCTTCAACAGATTGGTCTTGGGAAAGATGAGAACCCAACTACACCACCTGCTAGTCTCGGTCTTGCACAGGATATCATCATCTGATTGGGAGGATTGAGGCAAATCTTCGTTTTGTATAAACGTGTTCATGTAAAAAATATATTTTTAATATTACATACATCGAATTTGCGATATAAATCTTCTATTTCCAAATCAATGGACTTTTCTTGTTTTGTAGAGAAAAATAAAAATGAGAAACTAATTGGAGAGTTTCGTTATCATAATTTCACAAGGTTATTGGGTTTTATCGAGTTATTTCACTGCTTGTGGTTGGTCTGTTGTAATCGCCTTATTCAAGGTATTTACATTTATTGTGGGAGATAACAATAGTTCTTAAGAGTGATAGAAAATTTTATTCAGGAAATTATAGCTCAGTCGATGTTATACTTTTTTTCAAACTTCATACCCTTGAATTGTTTCAATTTTCATGATACCGGGGTATTATTCATTTTACATGAAGAAATACTGCCTGAAATTGGAAAAAATAGGACCAATTAATAACCAGTTTTCCTCGAGGATAACTACCCTAAAATAGTATATTTGTGAAAAAATATATTTTTGGGTTTTTCTTGTGTAAAAAAAAGAAAATAAATAAGTAAATAAACATATTGCGGTCCACTGGGATGCATCAAGTTCAAGAAGATGAAATAAAACGCATTTCCACTTTACTCCACTTTATGCGAGAAAATCGAATGAGAAGTTCAACTTAAAAATATTCCCACAGACAGAATGATTAAACAATATTAAATAGTGAAAATCCAAATGTATTTGATCGATCAATGGGCCCTTGATGACTCCCATTCCCAGAGAATTTGACACTTGAGACGTGCAAAAATCTCAAAAACTACGTTTTCAAAATCCACTTTCATCACAATTTGAAAAAAAAAAAAAATCACGGTTTAAGAAACATGAAATAACTCACAAAGTATCTGATGTTCTATCGACAGCTTCCAAAGGATCTCTATCAGAATTTTCGTCATTTCCACTGGCGACAGGATACAAACGATCGACCTGAGACCCCTGTCCCCCAGCGTGTGGCAGGATACTCTCAGGATTGTCCTCAGGTGGCACAATCTCAACGACATTATTCTGCTCGACTTCGAGTTTCAGCTCCTGCACGAGATCCTGAATGGTCGAAGAGTGCAGGGCCTTGTCAGTGTCATCCAGGGTCTTGACAACACTGTCAGCATTAATTTCCTTGTCATCTCCATCGTTCTTACTGATGAGTCTTGCTGCCAGCCTCTCCGCTCGTCCTCTGTCGTGTGTGTGCATGTGTCTCTTCATGTCACTTCTCACTCTGAATGGTTTTCCACAGACCGTGCATGGATGGGGCTTCTCCCCTGTGTGTATCCTGCGATGATTCTGCAGATAACTACTTGCACGGAAAGTTTTGTTACAGTATTCGCAACGATAATTCTTTTCACCAGTGTGAATTCGTCGATGAACAATGAGTGAATATTTTCGGGCAAAGTCTTTTCCACAGTATTCACACTGGAATTGACGTTGCTCTGAGTGAATGCTCATCGAGTGGTACTTCAGATCACCCCATTGGCGGAAATGACGACCACAGTCCTCACATTTGTAGGGCTTATCCCCACTGTGAAGACGTTTATGGACCTGAGGGAACAAAAAACATTTTTTATTGTTCCAAAAGAATGAATATCCCTACGTTTGTCAGTAATGGAGTGATAAAATTGGATGGACAGCGTTCATTTGAGAATTATTTTTTGGGAAATATTTCTCTGTGAAGTGATGGGATCAAGAAACGTTTTCACTTGAAGATCCGTTTTCAGAGAATGTCTTGGAGACATACAAAGAAATTTTATGGAAATATTCCTATGAAAATCTCTCTCTCTCTCTCTTAAATTCAGAAATATCTATCGAAAACTGAGACTCAGTGTGAGTTGACTCGCCTTCCTCAACTCAGCTATTAAATTTCAGTTGAAAATCATCCCTCACAAGATGTGTCGTTACCTAGGCCACAGAAAAGTTTTATAGACATTTCTTGTGAAATGGAATCGATTGCAATCGATTATACATTATAAATTGACATTGATAACTTGACAAATAAATATTCATAATAAAGACACGTTTTCTGCAGTGCAAAATGATTTGAGAAAGGGAGGCCCTCACAAAAATGTTGCTATGCCCCTTATATTCGAAGATATTACTGGACATTCCCCTAGAAATTCCTCAAGATTGAAGAATGCTAAGGCAATTCCTTTGCACCATTCTGTTTTTATGGATTCTTTAAATGACAACAAATCTCATCCATGGTTCCATTATATATATTTAAAAACGAATAATTCGTGCAAAAAAATTGATTATTTATTGGTCTTTTACCTCACACACGCTTAAAATATTCAAAATAGTTCAGAGCCTCAAATTTTTGAGCTACAGAGGTTTTTTTTTCAAAATTTTCGATAAAATGTATAAAATAACAATCTCGAGTTGTTTTTTTTAAATTTGACTCCTACACAGTTAATTTCGTTTTGTTTAATATAAAAATTTTCGCCATTCATGTAAAATAGGCAGAAAAATTACCCCTAAAATATATTCTCGATGGTTTTTTTTTAACAATTAATTTTTTGCACTAATTATTCATTTTTTAGGCATATTCAATCGGTCTCCAATGTATGAGAAATCGCATTCCAATAGCCTGCGATCTTTAAAACTCATAGCAGTCTCCGCTTAAAAACATTTCCTGCAATTGAGTTGGCTTATGCTCCTTCATCACTTCACTGATTCCTTCTTACAATTCTTATCTTCTCATAATTATTTTACTGCATCCATTATAATTATGCTTAAACAAACCAATTAAAATCAAATGAATGGGAATAGTTTCTGATATCCCTCACCTTCAATGCACTAGCAGCGAAGAAACTCTTCCCACAAACTTCGCACTGATGCGGCCTCTCCCCAGTGTGAGACCTCATATGATAGATCAAACTATTCTTATGATGGAAAGTTCTATCGCACTGCGGACAGGCCATCCCATTGTTCTGAGTTTTCCTCCCCTTCGGGGCCTTTTTCTTCTTAGTGGTCGCTGGTAATTCCTCCTCAACCTTGTCCTGGGAGTCCTGCTCAGTGACTTCTCTGGTATTCTGCTCTTGAACCGATTCTGTCACGTCGGAGATCCCCCAGAGATTGGAGCTGTTGTTCACGAGAGTTGAAGACTCGGTCTCTTCGTCAATGTGGGCCCCGGTCTCTTCCACCACTCCTCGAATGCCCTCCATGAGGTCCTCAGGTTCGCTGAATTCCTCGATGGCAGTGTGCTCGATTTGAATGGATTCGGTAGAGGCTATTGTTATGTTTGTGTTTGTTGCTTGGGCTACTCTAGTCTCTTGCTTCACAGGCTCGTAATGAGACTGAAAAAATAATTCGAGTGATTGAATTATTGGTAATGCATGGGGAAAGGGTTGGGGCTCTATAAGCGGAACAGTCCCTTAATTCATTGGTGCAATTAATTATTGATAAATTTATTGAATGAATGAACTTAGTAGCGAAGCGGTAAAACGGTTTAGGGGCGGATGGATTATCTAAAATATATCACAATTTCCACTGGATTTCACATCACGTAGGTGTCCGTAACAGTTATGATTGAACAATCAAAAAGAAGTAGAAAAAAAATTGAATATTTTCAAAGAGCATTTTTAATAAAGATTAGGAAATTAGGCCAAAAGAAAGCAAATTGTGAATGGATAATTTATCATGGCAACTAACGATCTGACAGGCATTGGCTGCTGGGTCAAATGACGACTGAACAGCCATTAGATACTGCAAATTATTAATTGGCAATTTCCTCCCTATCGGGTTTATTTCCCGATATTATTCAAAAACGCTCTTTGAAAATGTTCATTTTTTTTCAATATTTTTTTGATTTTACAATCATAATTTTGGAAGACTCTAGGGCGATGTAAAACTGAATGGCTATTGAAGAACATTTCGGATTATGAAAATGAAAAACAAACAACCAAGAGCACGTTCGAAAGATAATACACGCTTTATCAAGTCGATTTTTACTATTGGCCAGTTTTCAATTATCAAATTTGTCAATTGAATCTCATACGAAGAATTCGAGAAAATTCATGGATACGCGTCATTCAAATAATATTTTGCAAAAGATTACTATTTTTGTTGAATATTTGGTTTTTATAAACAAAGAAGGGAAATTGTTCAAACGTTTTAAACAATTTCCATTCTTAGAATTTCTATAAAATTTTTAATATGGATGAATCCGTTGCAATTTCAAAAAAAAATTTTGATTAATAAGCTAATTATCTTCAAAAATTGCAATTTATGAATTTTTCCTTGAAACTTTTTGAAAATCAACACTTTCCATTTTTTTTAATTTTTAAAATAGCATTTTCAAACTGTTCAGATTGCGATAGGTTTATATAACAAAAAAAAATAAAAAACACAAGCACAAAAAACAAAAACAAAACCACAAAAAAAATCCAAAAACTGAATTTTTCTGTGAAAAATTTCATCGCAGAGACTGTCGCACTAAAAAAATTCTCGTTTTACCTTGAGATGTTCAAAGAACTTGAGCTGTCCCCCAAATTTGTTCCCACACAGTTCACACTTGTAGGCCTGAGGCTCCTCAATGACCTCCACAATAATGTTCTCCTGATTCTTCCCAGCATCCTTCTTAGCATTCTTCTTCGTCTGTTGTTTGAGTTTTCTGGCAATTCTCTTTTTATGAGGCAGCGATCTCTTCTGTCCAGAGGCCGGGGCGGCGTCCTCACTGCTGTCAGCAGACACGTCAATGTCGTACTCACTCTTGACATTGACGAATTCCTGCTTGACATTGTGATTTATTCGTTTGTATGTAGGGATGCTGGAGTACACTGGTGGCTGTTGGGATATCGTTTGGATGGCGTAAGTGTTCACTGGCGCGAGGGTGGCCAGTTGAGAGACATCAGGGAGTGTTGGATCGTTCTGCTGGGTCTGAGTGTGAATCTGCTGCTGCTTGTGCTGGGCTTGAAGTTGAACTGCCACTAGAGCTGCTGCTAGCTTTTTGTCCTCCTGTATAAATAATTTCGTTCATAATGAAACGTAAAAAAGAAATAACACTTTGTGATTTGTTTGTTCTGAATGAATTCAGCTCGGGAACAGTTCCATCCAAAAAACAACCATTTGACGCAATTTGAACAAAAAAAATTTCTATCAATTTTTGTTCATCAACTTTTTTTTATTATTGGGAGTACTGATGAGAATAATAATTTTTTATTCGGCAGAAAAAAACATGCATTTCCATAAATGCATCCCACTCTCCTGATAGATCTCGATCTCAAAGTGCACTGGTTCCCTAACTCTCCAGCACCCAAACTAAGAGCTCGTCGTCGTTAAGTCTATGTTCTCTGCTCATTCGAAACTCCCGAAGGTTTTTCAAATACTTCTTATACCGAGACGATAATATTAATAATTTTCACTGATTTTATCCACATTTCTCTTTTCAAGTAATATGAAATATTTGATCTATAATTCAATTGATTAGATTAGGACGATAACACTTTTCTTTTTTCATTCGATTGAAATTCAGCATTACATTTTCTTGGAAGATTATTATTCTCAGAATTACTTCCAATAGAAAAAAAAATACAAAAAATGGTTGAAAAAAAAATTTTTTTGCTTCAGTTGCGTTGAACAGTCGTTTTTCGACTATTTCATTTTGGCCCACTCTCCCCTACAACTTGTGATGCTTTTGTTCTGAGTGAATTTACCCCAAAAACAGTTCCATTCAAAAAACAATTTTCCTGATCCCAACACGACAGCAAGAGTCGAGGAAATGTTAAACTCAATACGATATTATTAAATAAAGTACGTTGTATGACATTGAAAATTAAAATAAATGAGAAGGCGAACTGAACGAGACAGTCCTAAGCGAATTTTTTTAGGATAAATTGTCTCAGGATGAAATTGCCATAAAATAATTTGGTGGAGTAAATTTTGGCAGATTTATGTCTTTACCTCAGTCAGCTCGTGAGGAAGAAGATCATCAGTTTCGTAGTACTGTGTTCCAGCGTTGAACTCATTAGCAACTCCAGCATTGATCATGTCGACGACCATTCCCTCGGAGATCAGCTCTCCACTGAGCGTGAGCAGAGGAACACCCTTGCCCAGTGCCTCACCATCACTCCTCTGAATCGTGATGTACTGGGTCCCCTCCATCCCCTCCAGAAGGACAGTCTGAGCCTCCTCGTCGGGTCCAACCTCCATCATATCGTCAGGCTGATGCAATAAAAGATCTAGAAACAAATTTCCCCTTCGAACATTCTGAATTTGACAGCAGTGATGATTAAGGGGTGATTTTTCGATGAATCTTCCTAGAGCCGAGGGAGGTGACGAGATTTTTATGAGAAGTTGTTCGTCCAGGTTTTATTTTGCTTTACGAAAATAAAAAATTTTTGTTTCGCGATGCTGAAGTTCAAAATCCGACAATTACAGAGCTTCTACTCAGAAGCAAAAATGGAAGAAATTATAAATTTCATACCTTTACATGAGTTTATTCCATTTAATCATTCAATACGTAAAAACTGTTTATGAATGGGTATATATATTTTCATTGATTTAGATAAAAACTTTCGAGGCGAGTATTATTGGAAAAAATTGGAATCTGTTGAGCGATTTCAGCACCATAGTTGAGCTCAATAGTAGCTACTACGAGTCAAAATTTCAGATTATTATCAATACATTTTACCCTATTAATGTTGTATTTCTTAAAAATTATTCACCCAAAATCCAAACTATGACAAACATTCAGACAGTAATTTTCTAAAGCCATGATTTCCTCATACTTCATAACATTCCCCATAATTGCCCCCCAGAATTAGAGAAGCCCCAAATTCGCCAAACACAAAGCTTCCATTCAGACCCAAGAATCAGCCACTGAATTCGAATTCAGCGCCGAATAGTCAACCCAGAGATGACAGCCTACCCAAGGTCACTGCTCCCTGATTTACTCACCTTAGTATTTCCCCCAAGATATACCCAAATATCGTTCTTCAATTCATCGTCCCATTGTTCACTTCACTTTGTAGTTGTTGACTATCACAATTGTCGATATTTCGCGAGCCACGTGAAATTGTTAAGCGAAGATGTAAACAATTGGAAGTATTGAAACACTGTATGGACAAAATGTGACAACAGTGCCTTTTGGCAATGGCTAATGGACGCCATTTGACCGGATATCCACCTCTCCCCCAGGCCACCAGTGATTTTCCCTAGTGCAACAGCAACCGCTGTGCAACAAAAATAACTAGCGATCACTCCTAGTGACAGCGAGGGCTTCTCAATTTTTTTTCTCCAGTTTTCCTCGATTATTTAATATTTAACACAGCAAACATCTCCACAGAGACGTTGGGACAATAATCCGAGAAGTGGAAGTTATTTTTTAGAATTTTTTCCTTGAATTGATGAACATCCCTCGGTGATTTTCGAAGGAGAAACGGCGATGCGGCAGCTGAAGGTTAATTTCCAGATTTTTTTAGATGAGAGGAGTTATTATTCTCTGTGAATCTTCATTGTCACCACGTGTGAGTAATTAATATTGTTCCTCTATTGTCAGGGGGGGGGGGTTATTCATCTTCTGTTTTTCACGCTCTTCT
The DNA here is from genome assembly GCF_001412515.2 of Diachasma alloeum. Lineage (NCBI taxonomy): Eukaryota > Metazoa > Arthropoda > Insecta > Hymenoptera > Braconidae > Diachasma > Diachasma alloeum. The sequence goes on from NW_021680425.1 coordinate 301,035, forward strand.
GCAATTCATTGAAGCTGTCAGGGTTGGCACCGGGTAGAGGGGGAAGCTACGTCAAATGCGTGCGTAAAATCTCGTGGTTTTTTTAGGCTCATCCAGTGTTTCGACAAGTGTCAAACGAAGATATAGTCGGGTAACGGAGCGAGGGAATGAATAATCCTGCTTTGTTTCATTTTAATGAGATTTTTTTTAACGAATTTTTCTGTTACTAGACTTTGGAAGAGTATATGCTCTCATTAGATTTTTAAAATAGTTTTTTAGAGGCATTTCGACAGAGGGAAAGCAGACAAATTGTGAGTAATTAGAAACAATTTGTTTGCACTCAATTTTTCTGCCTAGTACTGGCTGAGTCACTCGTGATTAATGCAGTGACTATCGGGGAGAAGGATAATTAATTTTCTGTTTTTCGTGTTTCTCTTGAGTTCATTGAGACTGTCAGTATATAGGCGCCGGGTAGAGGGGGAATCTACGTCAAAATGCGTGTGTGAAATTTCGAGTTTTTAGGCTCATTCAATGTTTTGAAAAGTGTTAAACGAAGCAGTAATTGGAGTAATGAAACGAAGCGAAGGCATGAATAATCCTTCTTTGTTTCATTTGAATGAGATGTTCTGTTACTAGACTTTGGACTAGTACACATTCTAATTTGTTTTTTCAACAATTCGTTTGAAATATTGTAGATTTTCATGCCTAGTACTGGCTAGGTCACTCGGGATTAAGGCAGTGATTATCAGAGAGAAGGATAACTCATTTTTTTAGGCTCATCCAATGTTTTGACAAGTGTCAAATGAAACAATAATTGGAGTAATGAAACGAAGGATAGACAATCCTGCTTTTTTTTCATTTCAATGGGATTTTTTTTCGAACACATTTTTCTGTTACTAGACTTTGGAATAGTATACGTTCTCATTAGTTATTTAAAATAGTTTTTTAAAGATATTTCAACACGGGAAAGCAGACAAATTGTGAGTAATTGGAAACAATTTGTTTGTACTCGATTTTCATGCCTAGTAATGGCTAAGTCACTCGTCATCATTACAATGTTTATCAGAGAGAGAGATAATTAATTTTCTATTTTTCATGTTGTTCTTAAGTTCATTGAGTCTGTTAGGCTAGACACCGGGTGGAGGGAAAATTCATGTCAAAATGCGTGCGTGGAATCTCGAGTTTTTTAGGCTCATCCAATGTTTTGACAAGTGTCAAACAAAGTAATAAATGGACTAACAAAACGAAAGAATGAATAATCCTGCTTTGTCTCATCTCAATGAATTTCTTTTTCGAACAAATTTTGTTATTTAAAATAGTTTTTAATGATATTTCGACACGGGAAAGCAGACAAATTGTAATTGGAAACAATTTGTTTGTACTCGATTTTCATGCCTGGTAATGGCTAAGTCACTCATCATTAATGCAATGATTATCAGAGAGAGAGAGAGAGATAATTAATTTTCTATCTTTCATGTTTTTCTTAAGTTCATTGAGTCTGTCACCGTAGACACCGGGTTGAGAGAAAATTCATGTCAAAATGCATGCGTGGAATCTCGAGTTTTTTAGGCTCATCCAATGTTTTGACAAGTGTCAAACGAAGTAATAAGTGGAGTGACAAAACGAAGGAATGAATAATCCTACTCTGTCTCATTTCAATGAAATTTTTTTTCTTCCAAATTTTGCAGTTATGAGACTGGAATAGTACACGTTTTCGCTATTTTTTATAAATAGTTTTTAAAGATGTTTCGACGAAGGCAATTAGACAAATTGACAGGAATTACAAATAATTTGTTTTGCAACATTTTGTTTCTTATCAGCCAGTATTCCACTTTTATGCCTAGCACTGGGGAACTGACTCGCGATTAATCCAGTGATTATCAGAGGGAAGGGTAATTTATCTTCTATTCCTCATGCTCTTCCTCAGTTCATTGAGACTGTCAGTGCAGGCACCGGGTGGAAGGAGAATATACATCAAAATGCGTATCCGTGATGCGTATGCGTAAAATCCCGAGTGGCTTCTTTGGGCTCAACCAGTGTTTCGGCAAGTGTCAATTGAAGCAATAATCGGAGTAACGAAACGACGAAATAAAATAATACATCTTGATTTAATTTCCATGAGAATTTTTTTCGAACAAATTATTCTGTCACTAGAGTTTGGAATAGTCCGCACTCGCATTAGTTTCTTTCATATTTTTGTGAGAGATACTTTGACATCACAAAAACACTTGCTCGAATTTGATGCGTAGATTTGTAATCTCTTTGGCGTTGAAGTCTCGAATGAATAAGAAAGTGAAACAAATAATGTGGAATGGGAAACAATTTGTTTTTTCCAGTCATTGATTATTTTTGAATACAGAAAATTCGTTGTTGGCTTTTGATAAGGCTTCATGAGGATAATTAGAGATTATGGGCGAGTGAAGGACAAATTTTCATGCTCAGTACTGGCTCAGCCACCGGTGATTAGTCCAGTGATTAAACGATAAAATTGTCTCTATTTTTCTTCATTTGGGCGCAAAGTATCACGTAATTTCGCTCAATGCCATAATTCCTTCCGGATTTATGGATTTTTCGGATGAAAGGGGACACTAGAATATTGTACTCTTTCCCCCTATCGATCCTGTCAAGATCCTTAACGAAACTGAATCAATAATTTTAGTTCAATAATTCTGTTGCAGAAGTGGATTAACGTGGGAATTATGTAACATTTTGATACAATTGCTTTACAAGTGATGAGAAATGACGAACATTTTGCGACGATGGCGAATATGGATATTGCCAGTGCTCACTGGCCTTTACGCACTTTTAATATGTATATTAGTGCCCATATTGCTGACGAAATCCATGCAGAATGGATTCAAAAAGCAGGATCAGGGTGCCCTTGTGGGCGGCGGGTTCGTCCTATTAGCGTTACCAATAGCTTTTTATGAGATTGTCCAGCATATGATTTATTATACACAACCGAGATTGCAGAAGTACATTATCAGGTACAATATGAATTTTTTCAATTCAATTTATTTCCTTGATGTTACAAAAGTTTTCTTTGTTTCACATCCACACAAGCCTCCCATGCTCTTCATTTTCATCTCTAATCTCGTGTTATTTACTTGTTTACCTACTCACTTATAGTCCACTTCATATATTTATTCATTTTTTATTAGTTTAATATCAGGTAAGTCTCTTGTATCACATTTGCATAGTTTTTGGATTTTAAAATCACTTTCCCCTCCTGCTTCCGAGCTCCTTCCTTCGATTTCTCCTTGTCCTCTCGCCTGTTTTCGACTCCTTCTTTCTTCTCAACTTATTTAACTACCTCCTTCCACTTGCCTTCCTCTCTCCTGCCTCTCAGTACCTTCTCCATCTTCCCCAGCCTATCACATAACTTCTTCGTATACAATATGAATTTTAATTATGGTGATTAATGAGTCAAGTTAGTACGGGAGTGACAAACAAGTGGGAAATTTCTTTCGTCACAACTTAGTCAATTTACTTCCGAATGGAATTTCTATAATGATGTATTTCAAATTGAATTCAGGGATCCAACATTGCCCCAACGTTAAATTTTTTTACGTTTGCCTAAATACTGGTTTGACAATAAAATTTTTCAACAGATAATGCAATCATTCTCATGATCGAGCTCGGACAAGATGGCATTGGGTGGAATGTTTTAAATCACAATTGGATTCATTTAAACAATTATGATTTCCGTTATCGATAAAAACGATCGGTCGCATACACACGTACATTCCCACATCCGGATATGGCCTAAAAAGAGAATTTTTGTCATTCCAGCCGTTATGACAAAAATATTGTTTCTCACGTGGCATAAACAAAATTTTCTAGCTCACATATTTGAGGCCCTCGCTTTCGACTCGGACTGAAATAGTATTTTCATCACGCTGTGCGAAAAAGTAACGTTTTAGGCACGCTTCGCGTGCCTAAAACTTCCCTTTTCTACACATTGTGATGAAAAATATCGTTCGATACTCGTGGGAAAAGTGTTTCGGCTTCGCCTCGGCTCGTGCTATAAACCTCCCACGAGCCAAAGAACTCTTTTCCGCACTCGTAACGAAATATACTATTTTCTGGGCTGCTGTGATGGGGTTTTTTACTCGTGTGGCGTTGGTGTCCGAGCCGAAGGCGAGGACTGGCCAACCACACGAGTAAAAAAACCCCATCGCAGCAGCTCGGGACAAGATTTTTTTTAGTGATTTTCCAGTTTTCGAGTTTGGGAAGTATGCAATACCAATTCCCAGACGAGAAATCGTGAGAAGCAGTACAGAAAAGTCATATTCGCCAGAACTGTTTTTTTCAGCCTAATGACGAAACATATACTATTTCGACTTACCATGACATGTATTAATACCAACGCCGGAGGTCAAACTTTGTTATCCTGTCACAAAAAATTGGAAATTTCGGATTTGGGGATAGAATGCTTCTACCATTCGGAAGCAAAATTATAGCAAAACAGAATAAGTTAATTTTTCAGATCTTGTTCAATGTTGATTCATCTCGGTAATAAATTATTTTTGAGAGAAAAACGGAGGAATTGTGGGACAGTGAACACTTTTGGATGATTTTATAGTCACAACTGCCATTCCGAAGAATTATCAATTAAAATTGGATAAAGTGTTCCTATTGAGTCATTAACATTTTTGAAAATCTCACGAGAATTTTCCGAAAACCACTAGTTCCCGAGGTAAATGAACGCTCAACAAAAATTGCGAAATTGACTTTCTACAGTTTATCACTACTGGATTGTCACTGTTATTATTTATTTTCGTCCGCGATATTTTTAAACAATTATCCCACAACGTCCATATCAACTTAAGATAATTCTTCATAAGTTTACGTTCTTTGCGACAGGATACTATGGATGGTGCCAATATATGCAGTGAATGCCGTAAGTGAAAACGAAATGAATACCTTCATTGAGAAAAAATTCTAATATCTGAAATATATTCACTTCAGACAAGTAATTAGCCCAGGGGGACCCAGGTGAACTTTGAAAGTCTTCGGTTGATGAAGATAATTATTGAGCGAGTTTTAATATATCATGGGGTACATAAATACAAAAAAAAAAATTCCTACCCAACCCATTTTACCCCGGACGTCGAAAACCTAAACACTAAATATTAGAAATTTTTTCTCAGTGGATAAATCGACATCCTTTAATAAAACAAGGGTATCTCAATTTTATTTTTAAAACAAGGGTATCTCAGAATTCGCGTTAAGAGGAGGGTATCTCAAAATTCATGTGAAACCTTGTTGTTCACATCTATTTCTAAGTCTCACGGAACTCGCAAATTATTTTATTTCTCTTTCAATGTGAACTACTTCACGTTATTTGTACTTTTTGATGCATTCATACCATTTATTCAGCTGTCGAGAGGAGGTAAATGTGAGATTCCAAACGATTTTTCACGTGAATTTTGAGATACCCTAGTCTTAACGCAAATTTTGAGATACAAGAGTATTTTAATTAAATTAAGGCCCGGGTGTACTATCTTTCGAACGTTATCTCGATGGTTTTTCCATCTTTCGTCACCTGAAATTGTCAATTATGAATGAATAATCAAAAAAAAAAGTAGAAAAAATTCTTAATTTTTTCAAAGAGTATTGTTAATTTATATTCAGAATAAGTTGAATAACAAGAAATTGAAAAATGTATCTGATTTACGGTGACAAATGGCGGCCTGTCACCCAATACCATGCAGGGGGAAGACTGATTTCGTAAATCTTTTCCCACACTGCACAGAGACATTTATTACGGAAAAGGCTCTTTCAAAAAATTTGTAATATTTTGGAGAATTTTTTATTCACACTTTTATCACATAAAAATGGCAGATGACTACATACTACTGTTTTGAAAATTGAGATACCTAGCTGTCACTTCCCATGAAAAGTTAGTGTTTTGTTATCGACCATGGAAAATGACAGTTAATAGATAATTTGCCACAGCGAATCAGATATTTGTAATTTCCACTTTTTTCAACTCACTCTGAATCTCAATTAAAAACGCTCTTTGAAAGAGCTCGGAATATTTTCTATTTTTTTATCATTCTATCATAATTTTTACCACTCAATTGACAATTTAGGATTACGAAAGATAAAAAAAATCCAGATAACATTCCAAAAATAGTTAGCCCCCCGGGCCTTAATTAAATTAATTAAATTAATTAAAATTCAATTTAAAAAAAAATTAAATTAAAATAAAATTAAATGAATGGAATTAAATTTTTTAATTTAATTTAATTTTCTTTTCTCCTAAAAAAAAAATTAAAATACTCTTGTTTTATTAGATGTCGAAATATAAAAAATATCATCCAAACTATAATCCACAATTTATAATTTCCAGTGGCTAGGTTTAATTTACCCAAAAATCAGTATATACGTAGACAGTTTGCGCGAGTGTTACGAGGCATATGTAATATACAATTTCATGATGTACCTGTTGGCCTACCTCAATGCCGATCATCAGCTTGAGCACAGATTGGAAATATCACCACAAGTCCATCACATGTTTCCACTCTGTTGTTTACCAGATTGGGAGATGGGACATGAATTTGTACACATGTGTAAACACGGTATACTGCAGTATGCCGTGGTCAGACCTTTGTCGACATTAATTTCATTGTGAGTTGATTGACGCATAGCGCATACTTCCTCTATCTCATTGTGTTAACAAACAAGACATTCTTTTAATTCCTGATAAACTGCATTTCAGCATATGCGCCTTGAATGAAGTCTATGGAGAAGGTGAATTTCGTGGGGACGTTGCCTTCCCCTACATGATTGCCTTCAATAATTTATCCCAGTTTGTGGCAATGTACTGCTTAGTGCTATTTTATCGAGCCAATGCTGAAGCTCTGAAGCCAATGAAACCAATTGGCAAATTTTTGTGCATCAAAGCTGTGGTTTTCTTCTCATTTTTGTAAGTTGATTGATAATTCATTGCGTTGTAGTTATGAATTTGTAGTTTTGAGTTTTATTGTAGTTTATGAGTGTGAATTCAATTTCAAATGAAGGCGTTCACAAAATTTCTCATTTATCTTGAAAATTTAAGCAAGTTGGATTGTTCAAATTAAACAATCATTGATTTTTCAATGAAAGCTTGAATTTCCAAACCCATTGTGAAAATTGAGCATCACATTCAATTTTTGATAGATCGAGAATTCAGAAGACGTGTTGCTTGAATTTTCAAAATTTTCAATGTATTTCAAAGCCGTATGAACCGGAAAATCGAGAATTACTTGAATAGTCAAGAAATTAACTGATTCGTCAATGAAGAAATATACAGAAATTTCATGTAATTTGTCGTTGTTAAAAATTTCAAAGCTTTATCACTTGAAATTTCACTACGAGAGTAGTTTTTCTATTGAAATCGATGTTTTGTAGCGTTTTAGTCGTTAAAAAAGGATGGAATCTAAGTGAATTAATTTCATAAAATCGTTGTTGACGTTGCGACCTTAAACCCTGAGGTCTCCTCCAGGACAAAACCTCACCAAAAGCTGCATTTCCGTCTTAACAAGGAAGAAAATACAACGAAATTAATGAATAACAGAATTTGCAGACAAGGGGGTAGAAACGAGAATTATTATTGATTTGTTTTTTAATTGTCATCTTTGGTAACAGAAAAATCGAGTTTTTATAGGGTTTTGTGATAAAAGGGATGTCAGAATTTGAGGTCGAAAGCCGATAATGATCGCCCCAGATTAATTCGATTTAATTGGGTTAATTAATACTTGAAATTGGAATTCCGCAAAATGATTTTTAAAATCGTTTTTTTATGTTTTCGAAAATTACAGCCAAGGAGTTCTAATAGCAATACTGGTCTATTGCGGTGTGATATCGAATATCTTCGACACTGATAATACTGATGACATTAGGCATATTTCCGCTAAACTTCAAGACTTCCTCATTTGTATAGAGATGTTTCTAGCGGCTGTGGCACACCACTACAGCTTCAGTTACAAGCCATATGTTAATTTAGCACAGAGCCAAGCCTGGTGGGATGCCTTTAGGTAATTGCATACTCCAGCAATTGTTGGATTTCGTATAATGACGTATGACAAATTTGGTAGAAAAATCTGGCGCATTCGCTTGAATTGAATAGAAATCCATTAGAATTGTCTAGCGAATTCGATAGGTTTTTCTACTAAATTTTTTCGTGCGTGTTGTTCTCTATTCAGGGGAGGTACATCATTGTTAAAATTAATTTCATCGTTTCAGGGCTATGTGGGACGTCTCGGACGTTCACAATGATATAAAAGAGCACTTCAGCGTTGTTGGCTCGTCTCTGAGTCGAAGGATTCGCGGTCGTGGAGCTTATCAGCAGACCTGGGGAAATGTCAACGAGAGAACCTCCCTCCTGCCAGATCAAGTGATACCGACAGCACACAGTGCTCCAGCAGGTTCATTCTCTGGTTACCCAAGTGATCCAGGACACAGTGAGAACCAATTTGACTCTGTCGAGGATCTCACTGAGCCACATGCCAGTGGCAACAGTGTAATTACGTAGCGAACAGGAGTAGAAGTGAAAGATATTAATGGAATGAGGAGGCGAAATTATACAGTTGAGAGAATTGATGGAACAAATTCGGTGGAGAACGATTGGAATTGCCTCAATTTTATCAACTACAGATTAATTATTTTTTGATCAGTTTGTAATGGCTGTGGGCTCTCTTTTACTGTTAGATTTCATTCTTGAAGATATTAAGTCGCGTATGCAAAAATTTAATGGAAAAACCTAGGGCTTTCCTCAAGAAATTCCATTCAATCTTTATCAAAATTTTATTTAAAAAATCAATTTGTTTTTGGGTCAGTTCTATTGGAGATTATACAGATTGACCATAACATATTCCTGAGAGACATTTGACGGAAATAATTCAATAGATTTTAGTTCTACACTAATTGTTGGGCGTAAAATCTCCAAGTTTTTTTCTGTCCCATTTTTTTTCTCATAATAAAATGCAAAAAAAAATTGGATAATTTGCGCCTCAGAATTCTAAGAGAAAAAATTCCAACAGAATGAGTTATATAGAAAAATTAACATCTGCACTTTTTCCTATAAACACATATCTATTTAAAAATTCAAAGGAGAGTTGCATAATTTTTAATTGGATTGACGCAAAAACAAATAGTATTCCCTAGAATAATTATTTTTCAAAAGAATTTCTCGGAGAAAGCGCTAGGTTTGTGACCGAAATTTTTTCATACATGATTAGCTTCAGAGTATTGTTTATCCATTTTAGTGGTTTAATTAACTCCAACAATAATGTGTATATGGAATTGATAGTGCGTTCTTTCAGTCTGTCATCCAATGTGTAATGTTAAGGGGAAATAATTGCTATTGGAGAAAGGGATAGAATGAACATCTCTGACTCAAAAAATATTCATAACTCAAGAACAAATTCATCAATGCAGTATAATATTCATTATAAGGGAGAAATGAGATCATGTCATTAGTAGTTCAATGAGTTACGAATATTTCGAGAACATTTATTTTCATCAATGAATAGGTATCAGTACATTGTTCACCAAATTATGTCAACCAAAAATGATGATTATTGTAAATATAGTATGTTTATACCGATATGACAGGGGACATAAAATTATAGCGTGATTGGAATATAATTATTTGTACATATCCAACAGTGTGTATCTGTGATTTTTTGAACCATATTAAATCATACGTGTGATTGTTTCATCATATTTGGAGGAGTTTGTGGAAATCAGTTCATTTCTTCCCAATTTATGTAGATGGATTTTTTTGAGTATACGAAATCTGATTAAGACTTTAAGGGATTTCTGTGACAAAAAAATAATGACATTGAATCGAAATTTTTATGGGATCTTCATCGCAGTTGTCAGGTAATATCCGAATTTTTTTTATTTTTCTCGATTTCGTTTACAAGTTATGAACACCCATTCAGCTTCTAATGCGCGGATCCTTATAGCGATTTTTCGAATTAGCATGAAACTATATTATCAAAATTCATAGATAATCATTAATTGTGATTTTAAATATCCTATATGCATTCTAGATGAATGTCATTATTGACCTTTTTCGAACGAAACATCTTAAATAGTTAGATTGCACGATTCTACCCGCCAGAGGGTAGACAGAACACTTGGAAGAATTTTTCCTACAAGTGAAATTGATTTCCCTAGGGCTAAATCCTCAATTTTCATGTAATTTTAACAATAAATTACTTCAAACTACTGAATGACCAATTTTCAGGATGAGATGAGACTCATCCAAATTCTAGTGCTTGAATAATGTCAAGGAAAAACACAAGTTCACCTTCGAACAATTTTTTCTGCGAGTAGAAATGATTTATCCATGGCTAGACACTCAGTTTTTATTTAATTTTAACTACAAACATCTTCAAACTACTGAATGATAAAGTTTATAGCATGAGAATTTCCCTACGTATATAGCGAACTTACATGATTTTTTTTCAATTTTCTAATCTCAAGTTTGGTCAATGAATATCTCGGAATCTAAGAGAGATAGCAAAATTTTTGTTATAACCTTTTTTGTAGAGCCGAGTGAGACCTACAACAAATGTAATTACGAAAATTTCGCTATCTCCCTTAGATTCGGAAATATTTCTCGAAAACTCAACGGGGAGATAAGTCGACTTAAACCGTTTTACCACTTCGCTACTGAATTCATTTTTCATTCACAAACCTTTGAAATATTCCTCATTAATTAATAATTAATTATTAAAAGTTGAAGATTTCAAACGCTTTGAAATCGAAAATGACGTCACACAGACGGTCGAGGGCTGGACCTATCACAGAATAGCTCAAGCCGACCTAACCCAATCTTGACCTGCGCCTCTGCCAATGGAGGACGACAACTCCCCACTCTCTTCTCTTACAACCAATCAAGCGTCGCCTGACCGTCTTCGTGACGTCATGACCGAAAAATTGGCCTCGAAAACGACTGATTTTCAATGAATTATCATAAGACATCTACGCAATATTTCTCCATAATTTTCGTCGTTTAGCGATTCACATGTCACGAGGAATATGTGAATAGGGCATTAGAGAGACTTGAGCATCTCTGTGAGCTGCATGCAAGTTCCCTATTATGAACTCTGAGTATGTTTAAATCTTGGCGGTTGTTTTGCATTGTCACTGGGAAACGTGGCGCACCTGATGTCTGAAGTTTGGCAATCTTGACGACACCCGTCTGATTGCACATTTTTTCACTCGGTTCATTGCAAAATAAATTAGTGATCAATTGTTATTTGTTCAACAATGCTGACACGAGCTGTGAGGCCAGTGGCACAGGTTGTCCGTTCTGGTGAGTAATTTGGAACAATTTTATGATTGAGTTGTTGTTTTCTGCAGTTGAAGAAGTAAGGTTTTTTTTATTACATAATGGACTGAAGGTTTTCAGGAGTCCTCTCTTTAGGTGTTTTTTTCATCCAGAGAACAAACATTTCTGCTGCCATATTTCATTCATGTGGTGTTTAATTTTTTCTCGGAGTTTTCTTGGCTTATTTTTTTTAGCAAAGGAATTTTGAAAATGTTTCGGAGTCATAACCTAGCAGTTTTAGTAGCACTGTGGCCAAAGGGGTAAAATGAAATGAGACACTTGCACTTGATCTTAGTCTTTGCTGAATATTTCAGGATTGAAGGCAAAGCGGGATAAAAATGCATGTTTTTTTCGTTTTAAAAACATTCGTAATTCAGAAACTAATTTATTGAAGGTGAATTATCTCAAGAGATCAGCCGGAAACCTTTTACGAAGAAAATTTCATGATATGATGATTTCATGATCAATAAATTCAGTAGCGAAGCAGTTAAACGGTTCAAGTCGAAGTCGACCTATCCCATAGCTGAATTTTCGAGGGATACCTCCGAATCTAAGGAAGGTAACGAAATTTTCGTTATAACCTTTTTTATAGAGCGAATTGAGGGCCACAAAAACGGTCATGACAAAAATTTTGCTATCCCTCTTCGATTTCGAGATATTCATTGAAAACCGGCCAATAGCATCAGCATCAATCATTGGTTTAGTAATATTATGAGAAGTTGCACCTTACAATAATTAACATTTAGGGGAGGTTGGGTAAAACGGACACTTTCGACTTTTTTTTAAATGTTAATGAGAGGTTGAAATGTTGATAAAATTTAATAATTTTTCTTTTCAATACAAAGAACAATTCTTTCCCTTTGTGACGAGCCTAAACTGAGCTTCATTGATCAATTTGTTTCTGAATTATGAATAATTTAAAAAAAGTAAAGTTCAAATAATTTAGTAGGGGCCGTGGTTGTAAACAGAAACCTGGAGAAATAATGAAATTTCCACATTCAATTTTCGGGGTCATTACAATATCTTCCTCCCTTCGAGCCGGGAAGTTAAAAATGACGATGGATTGTACATCATTATTTGTTTATCCCTTCATACCCATGCATTACAGCCCATCGACAATGACTTCGTCTCGAATGGATCTTGAGTCGAACCGAGAGTGTGTTAACTGTCTTTTCCAAAACATCGTAGAATTATTTTCATAATTTGAAATACTTTGCTCTCTCCAAATTCTTTGATGAAAAGGCCTATTTCATTACCATTTCCCAATATGAGAGGAAGACGTGGGTAAGTTTAAATTTTTTTCCTGACCAGGTGTCCGTCGTTACCACGCAGATGACAAACCTTTCAAATACCCCACCATGGATGACTGCCCCGTGCCCCAAGGGTCGTGGCAGGAGTACTATGACAAGAAACAGAAGATTTTGAACGTGCAACTTGTTGCAGGTATCACTTTCCTAGTGACCGCCTTCACAATCGTACGTACAGAATGATTATGTATTTTTCATTATGAATGATCATGTTTTTTATTTTTTTTTTACCTCATTACACCCGGAGAAATAATTTATTTTAATTGAATAAACTTTGCTGGATTGATTTACTGCATATAGCTCTTAGTAAAGCTGCTATTCAAAGTTGAAACGATTCTTATTTGCATTTTTATACAACGTCGAATAAATAGTTTGCTAAATATAAACGGATGGTTCTTTGATCTAAATAAAGACTGTCGGTTGAAAATTGTGTCATTTTTGAGACGACGAAGAGCGCGAATTTATCAAGTAATCTTTTCATTGGATCGAATAAATCGTTTATTTGATTCCAAATCGAAAGTTTTATTGAGTCATTTTTCTGGGTGTTTATCTTCAATACTTGGTGATTGCACAACATAATCTAAATGAAGTTGGTCATATTTTGGAGCTCAACCCTTCGTTACTCACGCGGGGCGCCTTCAGCACTATTTTCTTCAATTTAACTTTTGCGCTGTGTCCTCATCGGCCGGCGACCTCCCGTCTACTCGAATTCGCTGTTCAATACGCAATAATTTCTACACTGCTGATTAAAATATTATCATCTAAAATTTAATGATAATCTTAAGCTTTCACCAATAAGTTGTTCAATTACGGTATTTCTTTATACAAATTTTTCTGGAATTTTCAAGACTAATCGCAGTTCGATAGTACAAATGGTTGCCAAGATCGGCGATTGTCGGAAATTTGTTAATAACAAATCAGTAATTCATTGAATCGAAATTTTGTTTGCGCCATTCGACAGAGGAAATGTCAGAATTTTTTATGAAAATTAGCTCCATAAACGAGAGGTTTGAATATGCATCTGACATCGAACTCAGTTCCGTAATGTTTATGTATTGAAGAAAAATATTAAAAATAACTTGAAAAAAAAGTCCTGAAAAATAATTTGAAAAGAAATTGGATGGACGATCTGGAAAAAATTGTTCTGAAAAGGCTGAAGGAGTGCATTCTTTGTAATTATTGAATTTCTTCTGAATCATTTTTTTTTTTTTTCAAAAGTCAGACGAATCCACACCACCTCACACTCCCCTGATAATACAACACATGAGTAATGAAGGGTTTAGAAAGCGTTTCAGGAATTCCTTTTACTAGGCTTGTAGGCACTTTTGTCCTAAATATTCCTCCGATGAATGAATAATTTCTTTGGAATTCTCAGGCCAAGACGAACGATGCTCTTTACCTCAACTCGGGACCCAAACTTCCCGAGGGATACGTTCATGTGAAATACTACGATTAAATTAAACATTTGGAGCAGACGAACTTGTGAAATTAGATAATCTTAGAGCAGTGTTGTACAGCCTGAAGAAACAAAAAAATGGTAATAACTATAAATTGTACAAGTTTTATTGGCATATTTGTCTGCCCTCTGTAACTCGTACGCAGTAAATCATGTTGAAGGAATAAAACTCCCGATTTCAACAATTTCTGTTCCCTCTTTTACTATTTAATTTGAACTGCAAACTTGATCGACATAAACAAAAGAAAAATTATGAAAATAATTTCTGAATGTTAATAACATGTCTTATGTACAATATACATTATTTTCGAATTATTTACAATCCTTTATGTGATGAGTATCATAGTGTGAATCTAACGGGAGCCAGTGAAGATTTTGTATTTATTTGCTCTTCAATGGGATCTGGCTATTTCAGAGAAAAATTCTAGAATATCTTGAATGGTGAATTCCAGGGTTACGTTACTGTCTGGATAGCATCGTTGGATCAATTCTTCGATGTAAATGTACTGGGCTATAAATTCACCCTGCATTTCTCTCCAGACCACCTGAATATAACGAAGAAAACCATTAGAATGATAGATTTTATCGAAATTAATTAACAAATATTGACTAATCCAACTATATTTCTTTGTAATTGCCCATTCTATTTGCGATTATTTCTGATTGATTGAATTTCAAGGAAAACTATCTCTTGATTCAACACTTTTGGCATTTTCTCCCGAAATAATTTATCATGAAGATAATTCAATGTATTCAATAAGTTTTAAAAGACTGACTTTTCAATTCGAACTTGAAAGTTTTTCAATCATGTTTTCATCTCTACACTGATTCTATCTCTCCTGACAATCTTTACATAACGATGAAAACCATTAGAATCAGGGATTTTATCGAAATTAATTAATAAATATTGACAAATGCAACTACAATTCTTTGTAATTGCCCATTCTATTTGCGATTATTTTCTGATTGATTGAATTTCAAGGAAAACTATCTCTTGATTCAACACTTTCGCCATTTTCTCTTGAAATAATTTATCATGAAGATAATTCAATATATTCAATAAGTTTTAAAAGATTGACTTTTCAAAACAATTTGAACTGAAAGTTTTTCAATCATGTTTTCATCTCTAAACCGATTCTATCTCTCCTGACAGTCCTCATATAACGATGAAAACCATTAGAATCAGGGATTTTCAACATTAATTAATAAATATTGACAAATCTAATTACAATTCTTTTATAATTATCCATTCCATTCGCAATTTTTTTTAATTGATTGAATTTCAAGGAAAATATGTCTCTTGATTCAACACTTTTGGAATTTTCCCCTGAAATAATTCATTATAAATACAATTATATATCAATAAATCATGAAAGATTGACTTCATCCAAAATGTGAACTTGAAACTTTCTCAGGCATATTTCAATCTCATGAACGATTGTTATTCCATCGACATTTCCTCCTACAACTCCTAGTTATCGAGACGAAAACGTATTTATGCCACTCATGCCTGAAACCGGCTGGATTACACACTCGACGCTTCGCGTCTCGTGTCTAATTCAGCCGGTTTCAGGCTTCGTGACATAAAATTTTGTTCAGTACTTGTTGGGAAATTTCGTCCTTAACGTGTGTGGTTACATCACTCGCCTTCGGCTCATGCTGTAAACACACGTTAAAGACGATATTGCCCCACATGTACTGAAATATACTATTTTCGCACACCTCCGCGGAAAGTTCGTACTTTGCTCCCGCTCATCAAAGAGCAAAATACGAACTTTCCTTTGCAGGCGTGTTAAAAAATAGCATGTGCACCTCGGGGGGGAAAACATGACTTTCCGCCCTGGATGGACAATATACTATATCAAGCGCTGGAAAATCTCATCATTTATTCCAATTAATATTCCAAATACCTGCAGGAGATTCTCCTCCTCGCACAAGTGTTTCTCCACCTTCCTATAAAGATTCTCCAGTCCCTTCTTGACCTCCCTGGCAGGATACTCCCGAACGACCCGCCTCAACTCCTGCTTGCTGAAAGCCATCTGATAACTGATCTCAGACTCCTTGACCCCAGCCCCCACTTTCGCCTGGACCCCCTCAAAGAACAAATTGAGTTTCTCCAATGGCCTCCCAAAGTACTGAATCACATACGCCTTGAGTGCATCCTGATACTTCTGCTTGGCCTCCTTCCTCTCGTGATCCAAAACAGAAATCTTCAGCTGACTCAGCAAGTCATAGAGATGATGGAAATTCTCCATCTTGATGACTTCCTGGGGAGTTTTGTGGTGTTCACTGCTGTGAACACTGATTCCCTCGAACATAGCACCAACCAGTTTAGTGTACCACTTCTCAAGATCAACTTTTCGATCAGAATTCTTGAATATCTTCTCCCCCGCCCTTGCGAAGGGCCCAAAATTATCGACGTAAGGAAGGATTCCGCACTTGTGTCTCCTATTGACTTTAGTATCGTGAATTGACTGGAGTTGTGCTTGCATGAACTTGTCGAAAGCCCTCTTGACCTGCACCAGAGCAGAGGCAAAGGTCATGGAGAGGAAGGATCCAGTGTCCTGGGCAGACATTACGTGCTGGGACAATCTGACGAGGACAAACATGCACCAGAACGAGTCGATCTTGTCGAGAAATGAAATGAAATTGTTGAGCTCTGGCTCGAGACTCGGAAAAATCGCAGACATCGTGGCTCTGACCTCCTCGTTGACCTGTCTCTCCAGTTTTTTACTTGCTGTTGAGGTGGCAGACCCTGGGGAGATGGCTCCACTGTTGGGATTGTCAACCTCTTCGTCTCCACTCTTGGATGGGGTCAGTGCCAAATCGAGTTGGAAGAAGGTGACACAGAAGGCTTGCTCTGCCAGGCACACTGGCTGGAGCTGGGATAGAGCTCGGTCCAGGAGGGAGTCCAGGAGAGCACCTATAACGATTGTCAATGTTCATTGATTTGGACATGTCGCGTGTTAAATGGATAAAGGTTGTAGAAATCTAATCTGGGGAACATGAAATCTGGAGGATTTGGGCTCTCAAGAATCATTTGAACCCAACTTTCGAGAATAATTCAGTAGTGAAGTGGTAAACGAAGATAGCGAAATTTTCGTAATTACATTTGTTGTAGCACTAAATCGACTCCACAAAAATTTTGCTATCTTCCTTAGATCCCGAGATATTGATTGAGAACTGGTCAATAGTCAAAATTGACTTATCTTCTTTTAACGCATCCACAAATTTTTCTCCAATAGAAATTTCTCTCGAATAATGTTTATTTCTTTAAAAGTACGACCGAATATCAGAAAAATGAAGACAAAATAGTGAAAAGATTTTTTTTTCATTTTTCCCTCGAAAAACAAGTTGATATCTCGATTTTTGCACAAGCTGGAATGATTACAAAAAATTTTATAAATAACTGATAAAAAGGAGGTATCGAAACGTTTATTTTGAAAACAAAAAATCGAAATCGGTCCTCTAGTATTGAAGATATTCGCTGAAAAAGATTTAAAAACGAATCGCTTTTCCTAAAAAAATATTGGACCGACCAGGCTGAAATTTCGCAGAGTTACTGCTCATTAAGACCTACGAAGTTGACAAAATTTCAGATTTTTTGGAATTACTTTAGCCACTTAATTACTGAATTTTCTAAAAATTGACCACCGAGAATGTGGCGGCGGACATGCTCACACAGTCATGGCCTCCAAACATCGTATTTTTACGTTTCAGACCATTCTACATAATTTCCAATCAAACCAAAAATTGGACGATTACAGTGCGTCCATTCGGAAGCAAAAACTGTTAACATCGAAGTTAAAAAAAACGACGAATCCTACTGCATAAAAATCCAACCCACCTTCACCCTGCGGCGCCCAAACTTCATTGCTCAGAAGGCACATGGGAGCCGGCGTGATGAGATCCTCCCCCTTCTGACTACCCGACTTGGAGGTATGCTGAGGTCTCGTACTGATGAGTCTCCCCCTGGCCTCCTCAAAAAACACCTTCAAATCCCGTTTATACAGCTTAGACATGGTCCCCGTGTAAACCTTGCTCAGCTGTGCGAAAGCCTTGCTATCAAGAGCCCTCAGCAGCTGCATGAGTTCCGTATAAGGCTCGAGCTCCCTGTGAACAGTGGAGTGAGTGGGCAGTATCAAATCCGTGGTTGACACCCCAGTCTCCCCCACATCATTCCCCAGATGAATGAAAAGATTATTGAGATGTCTCGCCACCAGCAAAGCGAACTTGGCCCTGAGTTTGTCCAGTCGTCTCTTCTGCTCAGTGACAGCAGACAGTTTATCAAGTCCCGGAGGCAAAGGGGCAGAAACAGCCTTCAGCAGTGCTGCACCAGCCAGAGAAAGCTCCTCTCGACCCCCAGGCAGTTCAGCCTCGCTGATGATATGCTGGTGATGATTGGATATGTCTAGCTGGGTTATCACTGCATCAAGCTGATCGAGAAGAAGTCTGGCGTTGTGATTAGCAGTGTGAATGGCCTGGTTCTTCTGTCCAACTCTAGCCATCACCTCCCTGATCCTGCCCAGAGCCTCGTCGTAGACTGTGAGGCGAGCCTCGACGATTGAGGCCTCGGTTATGGCCGCCTCGATGCCGTTCATCAGCTGGGTCACCTGGGGCTCCGAGGCGAGCACCGACTGGACGTTCTCGCCGTCCAGGATCGACAGGTCTTTTGAGAGGGTCTCCATGAAGAGCTCTGCATTGGAGATCGCGTAGTTGCAGTCTGACACCAATTTCTCGAGGTCTGATGCCTCCTTCTCGGTTATGGGCTGGTAGTCTGAGGATATCGATGGGGTCAGCAGGTCTGGGGTGAACGTTATACTGTCGCTCTCTTTCAATGCTGTTGGGTCGATCAGCCAGTCCTTAGGGATGGTCTTGAACTCTGGACGCTGGGGGAGACTGCAGGAGTAGGTGTACAGGTTGCTCAGGAAGGTCCGGCGCTCCTGGGCTGTCGTCGCTGACCATCTGTACATTTTGTCTATGTGCAGCTCCATGTCCATCGAATCAGTGCTCACGCCGTCCACTGTTTGGATGTCCGTCAGGAGCCAGGACTGCTTCTTCTTGAAGACATTCTTGTCGTTCTTCTTTACTTGGTAGAGCAGCAGGGAGCCTGGGGTGTCCGTCGTTGTCGCTAGGCAGAGGAAACTCGTTTTCTTCTTCTTGTAGGCTTTCGATACGAAGCACACGCTCAGCAGCTTCTCGTCGCTCGGGGTGAACACCTCGCGTTGGAGCGTGTGACGAATTGCAGCCATTTTTTCGGGGGCTATGGTTGCTTCATTCGGGGTGAGGCTGCATTATGGGGGCTGGCGGGTGGGGGAGGTTTAGAATGAGGTGGGTGGTGATTCTTGAATTACCTGGGGGAGAACGGTTTTTGTGAATTATGGGTGGGGATTTCCAAGGGGCAGTCCCTGGGCTTTTTGAAGATTTTGGGTTTTAGTGGGGTTTTTCAATGGCTGAAGAGAAGAATTGCAGTAACTGGGGTTTATAATGCGTAGTTGGAGGTAATATAACAATGTTCTGTTGGAATTCTAGGGAAAATCAAGCACAATTCTATTGAAAAATAAGAATGTTTTTTTTAATTCGATTGGAATATTTGACAAAAAAATGTGGTAAATGTGGATTTTTTTGATTTTGTAATGAGAAACGAAACAAAATGCAGCGAAAGCTGAAATAATTTATAGCAAAGAATTTTTTCTGCAGAAGAAATCTCAAAACAAGTCAGATAGAAAAATTTATTAATTTAGAAAGAGTTGTTTGGTTCTTTTTGAAGATTTTATTGCATTGGAATTCTAGGAAAAATCAAGTAGAATTCCATTGAAAAATAAAAAAAATTTTGTTCAAATTCTATTGAAATATTTGACCAAAAAAAGTTAGTAGATGTTGATTGTTCTGATTTTGTAATGAAAACCGAAATAAAATGCAGTGAAAAACCCTGCAAAAATTTATACCGAAGAATATCTTTTATCAAAGATATGTTAAAAATCTGGGAGATTTTCAGGAGTATTTCCAAAAAAATCATAGAAATTCCAAAAGAATTGCAATAGAATTTCCCGGTGAAAACGCTAGGTTTTTCTTATCTCTTAGATTTACATGACTGATCAAATGGACTCCAAGACAAATACTCATAACTTTTTGATAATATACTCAAAGAAAAAAATGTTCGATGACTCGAAAGCATTTTACAAAGCGTAACTCCGAAAGTATTCTCAAAAAAACAATATACTTCATACATTGTTTCACCAATGCCACCGAAATTTCTCTCTATGCGATTATATTGCAATAGTTTGATCTTATCAAATTATGAGAAAACAAAACTATCAAAGCCTAACCCAGTATAACTACACTGATATATTAATCTATAGACCGAGAAAAGAAAGCAAAAAAAAACGTTTGTAATATCAAGGAAATAAATGAATCAAATTGAAGTAGAATTTGATACACAATAACTAAATAGATAAACACCTAAATGATTAAATAAACGAATGGACAAAATATCGAGTAATATAAAAAATGCCAACTACCCCAGTCGATTTAATTGATCATTGACAACTGTGTGACATTCAACTGATCCCCATCAGCACCAGTCATGTGAAATTATCATCAAAAACCCCAAAACACTAATCTTTCCAAAATCAGTCCAATCGCCCCGTCTGCCCCTCAGGGCCACCTCTCCTGGACCACAAATAATTCATCTCCACTCACATTTACGAAGATCTTCATGACCCGATGGGCGTACTAATGTTGCCAGCACCTCCAAACAGCTAAAACCATATCTTCCCCATTCATAACTCACCGAGAAAAACAGTTATAAGTACTTAACCTCACTAATGGACTAATGGGCACTCCGGTCGATTACGTAACAGAAACCCAAAACAAAATTATCGATGTAGCTGCATAATATCAGCTGAGTACTCTTGAGTCCTCATCCTCGCGAAAAATCGGTGGAAAAAAATTGGTAAACCAAATTGGATTGAATCTCCTCGATTTGACCATTTGACAGAACGGTTATCCCCACCAGAGGGACCTCAATGCATCAAGGTGACTCATGCATCCCCGGGCAGACTGTACCTCGATTGTTGATATTTCAATTCGACTTATTACCTCGACTGTACCAGTAGTACTGGACAAATGAATGCACCTTGGGCACTCTCAAAACACGATAAGCTAACGTCACACGTCTTAGATATCATGACATTTAAAATTGTTGGTTAAATTTTTTCGCTCATCAATAAAATAAAAACAAATCACAGGGATTAGCTGAGTGGACACTGGAGTGGTAAAGAAGATGAGGCAGTGAGTGGCATTGGATGGGTGGATTTTTCGTCTTGAATTTTTGACAAGAAGTCAGTGATTATCGTCACTACGATGGACGTCGACAATGACTTTGATCAGCATTTGCTGCAGCAGTTCAGTTGCATGGGGACGACCGATAAGGATGATCTGGTGAAGCAACTGCAGAGGTTACTGGCGGGCAGCCAGCTCAATGAAGCGACAGCCACGTTTTTCCTGGATATGAACAATTGGTAATTATTTATTGGGTGCAAGGGACAAGGGTGAACATAACCTGGTTGGGGAGGAGTTTTTGTACTTGGTCTCTGGGTTTATCTTTGGGGGGGTCGAGGGCCCTTTGTTTGGACGCTAATGGTTCTGGGATTCTGGAATCTCTTTGTTGGTTGGGAATGGGGAGGGTTTGAGGGAATTTGTCACAACTTTCTTTGTGGTTTATTGTTTTTGGGAGAGACTGCATTGGAGGCAGTTCTTTATTTTGTTTTGGACGTCATTGGAAATTTATCTGGTTAACGAAAGATGCTGGGATATTTTTTTCAGGTATAGGGGAGGGTGGGGTAAAACGGACACTAGACTTTTTTGAAATTATTCATAACTCAGAAACAAATTGATCAATTGAGCTCAGTTTAGGCGCGTCATAAAGGGAAAGAGTTGTTCTTTGTATTGAGAAGAAATTATTAAATTTTAGCAATATTTCAACCCCTCATTAACATTTTTAAAAAAGTCAAAAGTGTCCGTTTTACCCCAACCACCCCTAGGTAAACTCCTGTGGGGAATAGGCTTTGAGATTTTTGCTCGAAAACACGGGGGTGGGTATTTGATTTGGGGAGATTGAGGGAGAAAGGAGACTTGAATTTTTATTTAGGTTCAGAACTGAAATTTATTTATTGAACTTGGAGAATTAAGAAGAACTTGAGAATTTAGAGCCTAAGCTCTAGAATTTAGGAACCTAGAGGGATTATGGTAATTTTCTTTGTATCTTACTATTGTTCCAACAGATTCTATTGAATTTGATCGTTTATTGGATTTTGGACACAATTTATTTGTAATGGAAAATTAATCTAGCTAATGATTGGTTTTCGGGGAAAAAATCTTAGGATATTTTGACCTGGTTGAGGATCAATTTTTGTACTTGGTCTGGGTTTATCTTTGGGGGGGTCGAGGGCCCTTTGTTTGGACGCTAATGGTTCTGGGATTCTGGAATCTCTTTGTTGGTTGGGAATGGGGAGGGTTTGAGGGGATTTGTCACAACTTTCTTTGTGGTTTATTGTTTTTGGGAGAGACTGCATTGGAGGCAGCTCTTTATTTTGTTTTGGACGTCATTGGAAATTTATCTGGTTAACGAAAGATGCTAGGATATTTTTTTCAGGTATAGGGGAGGGTGGGGTAATACGGACACTAGACTTTTTTGAAATTATTCATAACTTAGAAACAAATTGATCAATTGAGCTCTGTTTAGGCGCATCATAAAGGGAAAGAATTATTCTTTGTATTGCGAAAAAATTATTAAATTTTATCTNATTCTGGAATCTCTTTGTTGGTTGGGAATGGGGAGGGTTTGAGGGGATTTGTCACAACTTTCTTTGTGGTTTATTGTTTTTGGGAGAGACTGCATTGGAGGCAGCTCTTTATTTTGTTTTGGACGTCATTGGAAATTTATCTGGTTAACGAAAGATGCTGGGATATTTTTTTCAGGTATAGGGGAGGGTGGGGTAAAACGGACACTAGACTTTTTTGAAATTATTCATAACTCAGAAACAAATTGATCAATTGAGCTCAGTTTAGGCGCGTCATAAAGGGAAAGAGTTGTTCTTTGTATTGAGAAGAAATTATTAAATTTTAGCAATATTTCAACCCCTCATTAACATTTTTAAAAAAGTCAAAAGTGTCCGTTTTACCCCAACCTCCCCTATTTTCATGTGATAGTAAAATTCATCTCTTCTTGTCGAGGATCTATTGTCTTGGGGTATACCTTGAGTAAAGATGTCCCGCTGCACCCCTCCCTCTCCCACGCTTCACCCCACCATGACTGTCGTTTTTCTTGCAGGAACCTCCAAGCAGCAATATGCAGTTACTTCGATTACGAGTCACCGTTCAAACTCCCGTGCATGACACTCCTCTGTGACAGTACGATTGGCGAGGGTGAATCAGTATCACCAAATACAAAATTTCGTAAATCATGGCGTGTGCAAAACTCGGGCACCGAGCCATGGCCAGAGGGCATTTGTTTACTGCACACCGGTGGTGTTGTTATGGGTGACTGCACGAGGGTAGAAGTGCCAGCATTACCACCAAAGGATACAACTGAATTGAGTGTCGTTTTGACGAGTCCCAGTGAATTGGGAACGTTTCAGAGTAAATGGAGAATGATGACTGCTTCTGGATCCTATTTCGGGGGTGAGAGATCATTTGAGTAAAGCTTGATTAAAGTAGAGGGGCCTTGGAGATCTATTGAACGTCGTTTGAGGGAAAGACAAAATTTTTAGAGTGATACGTGTCTCAAAGTCGTGAAATTAATGTGTAAACTGATTCATCAGTTTGTTTAAATGGAACATTCCGTTTTTGCGCATTCCTAAACATATCTAAATGCCTCTGACAGTTCCTGGTGAACCACAGGGCGGATTTAGACGTTTACAATATTTGAAATTGTTAATTAAATTGTGTGGAAAAAATTTTAAAAGTTTATGGATAGGTCAAGATCGTGTTAGTTGACTTTGGCAAAAAATCACTTTTTTTGGAAATGGTTTATACCTCAAGATTTTTTTACATTTAATAGATTTCTGGTAAAATTTTGCACATAAAGAAATTAGTTACGATTTATGAAACAATATTTTCAAAGTATAAAATGGATTGTTTATAAATGATTTGAAGAAGAAATTGGAAATCTTAAAAAATTGCAATTTTTAATTAGTATACGAATTTTCATTACAAAGTGGACATTTAAATTTTAGTTCAGATTTTTCTAATGTTTTTTCTGAGTTAAAAATGCTATCAAATTTCATTTTCAATCCATAGAAAATTACATTTTTTTAACGATTGCAGAAATAAATCAATTGAGTTTATCATTCTTCCGCTCTTCACCATCTCTCCACATCCATCAAAAGTCGTCTAATAGCTCCACAGACTTTGAAATCCCCAAGAGCCCCGTCCAATCTATTTTCCCAACAAATAAATAAAAATTAATTCTTGCAATATCAATTTACAGATGTTATTTGGGTGATTGTGACCGTAAGTGAAGCAGGCACACTGGCTGTAACTCAGCAGCTGCATCAGCTAAGTACTTCACAGTCGAATGATGTACAAATGTGCTAGCCNTGCTAGCCCCCCCCCCCCCCTGAATTCTACGAGATATTCCCAAATTTATCTCTACAAAATCCTTTAAAAAGATACATCTCTATTTTATAAAAAAAAATACAACAAAAAAAGTCTTAAGATAAAGAGAAAAAAAAAACAAAAAAAATACTACTATTAATTCGTGAAAACAAACTTACTTGCTCCATTGATCGAGAATGAAAGCAGAATATTAAAAATATGTAGTTGAAATGCTCAGGTGTGCCAAGTAATTTTATTGTCCCAGCGGTTCTTTGATAATATTAAATCGCTCCAACGATGCGACGATAAAATTAGCCTGGCCTTATTTTTTTCTTCATTATATATTGGAATGATCCCGAGATCTTGTGTCGTAGATTCGATAGCAGAATCAAGAAAATAATGCTAGGTATTAAATTTTTTAGATATCTTCGATATCGCCATGAAAATTAGTTGATGATTCTTTTCTTCAATGAAAAATATCAGAAATGTAGGGATTTTAAGCCCTGTAATAACATTCATAATTAAATCAGTGCTTTCGATGATTAGTCAGTCGTTGGGACTGAGAACTAATTGATTGTTATCCATGGAACGTTATTTCCAATTGCAAAATAGATTTTATTTCCTGTGCTGATTACAGGGGAGAGATTTAATATCAAACATTTATTACTTTTTTGATTTTTTAAATAGACATTTCTTCATTGTTCATAACTGGAGATCGATAGAGTAATTGAATAAATTTAAGTTTTTTTCGAACCTCAAAATTGAATCAAATTTTTTTAAACTTTATCAATGGTCAGGGGACACTGAATATTCTGAGTTCCTTTTTATCAAATCATGTCTACATAATTGAAATACAAAATAATTAATTGAGATCAGTCGAAACTGATTACGAAGGAGACGGATTGAACTTTGGATTGAAAAAAAACATCACCATGTAATTCTTAAAAAATTTGGTGATGCCTTTTTTATTCTGCTCTCCCCCAAAGCCTTTCAATTGAGCCATCGTGCACACTACGATTACTCTTTTCTCAATTCCACTCGTTTCTTGTCCCTGAGTTTATCGAACTAATGAAATACTTATTTTAAAAATGGATAATGTGATAATGGAGCATCTCAAATGTATGTGGTCAGTGAATGAGATATTAACTTTTTAGAGACAATGATCTGTTATTGATTGTGTAACCGATCTGTGTGGCGCGTTAACCTTAAAATTAATGGAAATACAATGAACGAAGAAGTGTCAACAGAATCTGAAACATAAACATGGAGCTATTATGAGATGATAGGAATTTAAGAATGAGTTTATCGAGAATATAATTTTTATTAGGGTAAATAAAGTAAAAGTTATTCCTAAGACATTTGTGATTTCTGAATAATTCTGGTAGTTGTCCTCCGAATTATCCCTTTACATTTATCCTAGTGGAATTCACTGGTTTTTATAGGCAAATACTGATTTTCCAGATCCTGAGACTTTATATCCTTAAATTTAATTCTCTTTAAGCGTTTAGACCTACGTAACATCATTAGAAGCGAAATAGTACACTCAGACGTGAAAAATCAGTTAAAAGTTGTGATTACAATTACAACGGTTCATCACTTCTCAACGGAATTAATACATATTCTGAATGAAATATCCATAGATTAGTCTCTCTGAATCACAGATGACCGAGAAGCTTCTTAAACTACTTAGACAGCCATTTTCATGGGGATTTTGGGGTGAGGATCATATCCAATTAATTTAAAATCAGAAGCCAGGAAGTCATCGATTTCCTTCACATCTCTGGTGATTTTCAGGGTGGGGAATGGCCTCGGGGCCCTCTGGCATTGTATCTGCAGGGGCTCGATGTGGTTTGAATAGACATGGCAATCCCCCATAGTGTGGACGAATTCTCCAGGCTGTGGCCCAATAAGAATTCTCTATTTAGTAACTGAGTTTTCGAGGAATATCTTCGAATCCAACGGAGATAATAAATTTTTCGTAATGAGCTTTTTTGTTGACCAAATTGAGTGCTACAAAAAAGTTCCTGACAAAATTTTGCCATCTCCCTCGGATTCCGAGATATTCATCTCGGAAAATTGGACAATTCATTCAGAAAATTGGTCAATCGTTAAAATCGAATTAAGAAGGGCCCGGGTGGTACTATCTTTTGAACGTTATCTCGATGTTTTTTTTTTCATCTTTCGTCATCTGAAATTGTCAATTGAGTCCTGCATCATGCGGAAGTTTTGAAAAATTATGAATGAATAATCAAGAAAAAGTAGAAGAAATTCTTAATTTTTTCAAAGAGCATTTTTAATTTATATTCAGAATAAGTTGAATAACAAGAAATTGAAAAATGTATCTGATTTACGGTGACAAATGGCGGCCTGTCACCCAATATCATGCAGGGGGAAGACTGATTTTGTAAATCTTTTTCCACACTGCACAGAGACATTTATTACGGAAAAGGCTCTTTGAAAAAAGTTGTAATATTTTGGAGAATTTTTTAATCGCACTTTTATCACATAAAAATGGCAGATGACTACATACTACTATTTTGAAAATTGAGATACCTAGCTGTCACTTCCCATGAGGAGTTAGTGTTTTGTTATCCGCCATGGAAAATGACAGCTAATAGATAATTTGCCACAGCGAATCAGATATTTGTCATTTCCACTTTTTTCAACTCATTCTGAATCTCAATTAAAAACGCTCTTTGAAAAAGTTCAGAATTTTTCCTATTTTTTTTATCATTTTATCATAATTTTTGGGTATTTCTACATGATGTACCACTCAGTTGACAATTTTGGATTACGAAAGATGAAAAAAATCCAGATAACATTTGAAAGATAGTACACCCGGGCCTTAAACCGTGACATTGCTTCGCATATGGACCAGCTGATGACTGATGATTACCTTCAGATTAGATATGTGTGCCAGCATATACGTCAACAGTGAGTAGGAGGCGATGTTGAAGGGCACCCCGAGGCCCATGTCTGCGCTTCGTTGGTACAGGTGACAGGAGAGCTCTCCGTCAGCAACGAAGAACTGGACGAGGCAGTGGCAGGGTGGAAGAGCCATTTTGGGAATGTCTGCTGGGTTCCAGGCGCAGATTATGATCCTTCGGTCGTCCGGATTGTGCCTCAGCTTGTTCACCACCTCCTCGAGTTGATCGATGCCTGAAGAAATCCCAAAAATACATTAAGGGGTAACGGACATACGAGGTAAACCGTTTTACCACTTCGTTACTGAATTCGTAATACGAGGTCTCACCTTGTCCAGTGTAGTCTGCATGCATGTTAGTGTACTTGGCACCAGAGTGTCTCCACTGAAACCCATAGATTGGCCCTAGATCACCCTCCTCACGGTCCTTGAAGCCGTAAGCATCCAAGTATTCACGTGAGCTGTTGGCGTCCCAGATTTTCACTCCTCGCTTTGATAATTCGTGGGCGTTTGTGGATCCACTGATGAACCAGAGGAGTTCTTCCACTACTCCCTTCCAGAAGACCGATTTCGTGGTGAGAAGTGGGAAAATTCCTGCAGATTGATGGAGGTGGGGCAATTATTCAGTTCAGTAGTGAAGTAAGAGGACAGGACGTGTTATTTCGTGTAAAACGCACATTTTTCAGGAGAAATTTCTTGATTTCATCAATTTTTATAATAATGCAGGAAAAATGAATGGTTTCAACAAAGTTTTCCATAATCAGAATTTAATTGTTGAATCATTTATTCGGAATCGTCATAATCCTCTTCATCTTCTTCTTCGGTTCTTTTTTGTTTGTTGCGTTCTTTTTTATTTTCAGGGATGTATATAGATCTTTTCGAATAATAAAAGAATACAAATCAATTTTATTTCTATCCTTGTTGTTTGACTCTCTTTGACACTCTTTATTTGTGTCGGAGAAAACTTGAAATTATTATTTTTTCTTCAAATGTGAGAAGGATGGGAATATTTTCAAGTTTTATGATCTCATTTCAACGAGAAAAAATGACAAAATGCAAAATAACGTGGGTGGGAAGAAATAAGAAATTTAATTTTTCGATCTCTGCGGAAAGTTTTAAAAACGATATTTCTTTTTGAATAATGAATAAATACCCATAAATTCGAATTCTATCCTTGTCTTTCGATAGAATAAGTAGAATGACAAAAATTGAGAATTGGAAAATGACAATTTTATGCGATTATTATTATGTAATCTTATATAAAAAGGAGATGTCACACGTTTATTCCTAAATATCTGAGAGGGAAATCGCATACATGATGATGATACCGATTTTGTTGATGATATTGATCTTACTGATAGTGCTGATGATGTTGGTGTTGGCGATTGCCAACGGAGTATGCATTGATTTTCAATTGAAGTTTTCATGGATTTCGACGAATTTTTCAAGGACTCTTAACAGAAGTTTCGAAAGATTTCTAAGGAAAATCCTTCGCTTTCTCATGCAAGTTTTCATAGCTTTCGTCGTATCTCCTATTGATCCTCGATGGACATTTCCATCCCTTTGCAATAAAAAAATCGTGGATTTTCAATCGAAGTTTTCATCGGTTCCCACAAATTTCTCCTCAGTAATACTATAGAAATTTGTATACGTGAAAGAAAATATTGATTCCAATTAACTTAAATCATAACGTGATGAATCATATAAAATTTATTAAATTGTCAGACGCGCGGAGCGTCTTCGATCTCGTAATAGGAAAAATGGGACGAAGAGGGAAAGAAATCAGTAGCGAAGTGGTAAAACGGTACAAGTCAATTTTGACTATTGACCAGTTTTCAATGAATATCTCGGAATCTAATGGAGATGGCAAAATTTTTATTATAACCATTTTTGTAGAGTCGATTGAGAGCTACAACAAATGTAATAACGAAAATTTCGCTGTCTCCCTCAGATTCGGAGATATTCCTCAAAAACTCAACTGGGAGATAAGTCGACTTAAAGTAGCTCTACCCTTCGGCCGGGCTACGCTGTACTTTTGAATATTCTCAGTTTTTTAATTTTTCAACTAAATTGCATGGAAAAAATTTGAAAAAATTCATACCCAGTCAGTATTATCTAAATTAAATTTCGTAAAATATTGATATTTTTTCAAACATTTCCCTCTTATACCATACCATTCATTCCATTTCACCGTATACCTCTCGGTTTTTACGGTTTTTCGTATTCCTTCATCCCGTTTTTTTATTTTCGCATATTTGTTTTTCCGAAAATGCTCTTTCCAGTTTTTTCCAAACAATGTTTCTTCCCTGGGAGTCTATTCTCGACTCAGGATCGTACGATCGTATTTACGAAAGCGAGTCGCATACGGCCCAGCAGTTCGCTTATGGGCCGCATGTGACGCGTTGTCGTACGACCGTACGATCCTGAGTCGAGAATAGGCTCCCTGCCCACCAACGCAGTGCGCTAGCCCCGTAGGGCATATTTCGCCCTTATAAATAAATAATAAAACTTTTTTGCAAAACGGTGGATTTTTTTTTACGAGGTAAAAAAAAATTCTTCATTTTTTCACATTTAAGGTACTTCCGCAGTAAGTATACTTGGTGAAAATTTCGAAATGGTCTAAAGACGCAATATTTGGATCATATGTTGTTGAGCACATTCAAAAACTATTCCCAAAATTTCAACTCCCTGGTCCACCCCATTTTTGAGATATGCATCGCCAAACATTCAATTTTTGTCTTTTTTCCATTTTTGACGATGTATATTTCGAAAATGGGGTAGACAAGGTACTTGAAATTTTGGGAATAGTTTTTGAATGTGCTCAACAACATATGATCCAAATATTGCGTCTTTATACCATTTCGAAATTTTCACCAAGTATACTTACTACGGAAGTTCCTTAATGAAAAAAAATTCAGATTTTAATCTTTGATTACAATGGAAATGTTGATTTTCATATAAGACACTGAGTTAAATCCTGATTTTTAAACATTTCTTCTTTGAAAAACCAAAACGATAATTAAATTGAGAAAAAATTAGAATTCCGAATCTAATCGAGTTTTCTGCAATTTTTTTGCAGTTTTCAATAATCTTTGAATTTACCGTAAGGGTAGAGTTACTTTAAACCGTTTTACCACTTCGCTACTGAATTAAAAACGTCAAACTAAAAAAAAATAAGACTAACAAAAGAGTGATGCGAGCTTCAGAGAAGAGGTTTGTAAAAAGAGAAAGAAGAATGTAGACATGATAGAAACCAATTGATGCAATTCGTAACATCATAATTTTTGCTCGATCCGTTCGAAATCTTGGGCAACAACGACAACTCAATGGCATCACGTAGTTAATCATTTGCATGTTAATTAATTATTTACAAGTAATTGCAACAGGGAGCATTAATTTTTACGCACCATCCCTCAGACTGAATCGCATCTGAGTCCCGAAAAGCGCAGAAGTACCGGTCCCTGTGCGATCCATCTTCTTTGCCCCTGTGGCAATAATCTTTTCGATCAGTCTCAAGTACTGATACTCCTCGTGTTCACTATTTACCCCGTTCTTAATTTTTTCGTTTGTCTGTGCCATTATTCTTGATCGTGATCGAACTACGTTTCGCAAGATTTTTTGGCGTTCCGCAAGGTTAGTGGTCTCTGTTGGAGTCTATTTCGCGCCTTCGCGGAGTGGTGGACTACTGGTCATGCGCGAGATCGACGAATGCGATTGACGCACGCCGAGAACCATTTTTTGGATTACTTGATAGACTGATACATTTATTCCAAACGAGATTCGTTAACTATTAACGAATGGTCGAGTTGAATATGACCAAATTAATATTCGTTATTACTTAACGAATGGTTCACTTGAAAAGTGAAAATCGAGTCAAACAAGGCTTTTCAAATATGCGTTTGTTAATTATTAATGAATGAACATTTGGTGAGACCGAATAGACCCTAGTCTGCAACCAAATCCATTTGTTAACAATAACTAATCCTGTCAGTGTACTATTACATCGCTCACACTGAGAGAAAGGATTAGTTATTGCACTGATAGAACGGATTAGTTATTATTAACGAATGGATTTTGGTTGGAGGGTAGGGTCTATTCGGTCTCACCAAATGTTCATTCATTAATAATTAACAAACGCATATTTGAAAAGCCTTGTTTGACTCAATTTTCACTTTTCAAGTGAACCATTCGTTAACTATTAATGAATATTCATTTGGTCATATTCAACTCTACTATTCGTTAATAGTTAACGAACCTCATTTGGAATAAATGAATCATTCTATCAGTGTGTTAACAAATGGATTTGGTTGGAGATGAGGGTCTGTTCGGTTTCATAAAATGTTCATTCGTTAATAGTTAATAACTAGATCTGTGCGCACGCTTATCTTTTTGGTGTGAAAATGAAGAAATCGAATTTATTAAACTTCATATACTCATAGATGTTTTATAAATATTGATAATGACTTGAAGAGAATTAAGAGAATCAAGAGAATGAAGAGTGAAGTATCAATGAATAATTTTTAATCTTCGATTAATTCCTTTTTTTAAGTTTTAAAATACTCTGATTGAAATCTGTGATGGTTGAAAACTGAGGGGAGGGTTATAAATTAATTTCCTAGAAAACTGAAAAAAGTTCTTGAATTCTTCGGAAAATTTCACAATTTTCTAGATAACCGTAAATCTTCAAAGATTTTTCTCGAGTTATTTGGGAAACCGAAGAATGTTCATGAATTTGTAGAGTTTAGAATTTATGTATGAAAATCTGAGAAGCAAGAATTGATCATTTTTGCGTATGATAAATATGAAAAAATAAAAATTTGGGAAGTGAGGAATAATTTGAGTGAAAAAAATTTAGAAATACTATGTTTTTTTTTTCTAATGATCAACAATTAGGCAATTTAGATGTTTTTATATAAAGATCAACTTCACACATAAAAAAATTCAAAATATGACGCAGAAAAAATTTTTGGGCATTTGAAGAACTCGAAAATACCGGGGATTTTTTTCAGCGACTACTTCCCGTGACTCATCGACCAATCAGAACTGAGGATTAGCGGTCAGGCAGTTTCGAGATATATCGATATAAAACACCTTCACGTTTCTTTCATCTTTAGTAAATAGGAGGATCTTTAGTAAATAGGATTAGTAAATAGGAAAATAGGAATGCACATTTGAGAAGGCATGTTTGACGCGATTTTCATCTTTCAAGCGAACCATTCGTTAACTATTAACGAATATTTATTTGGTCACATTCGACTCTACCATCCGTTAATAGTTATAACGTATCTCGTTTGGAATTAATATGAATCAGTCTATCAGTGCATTGTTAGAATTTTTTTGAAATTTAAGTAACAGATGCATTTGAATTTTCAATATTCGGAAATTGCCCTCAATTTCAGACTAAATTGCCCGTGGAATTCATGATTCATCTTGAAAATTCAATAAAATTAAGTTTTTCATGATGAATGAATGATCACTGAATTTTCAACGACAATTTGGATTTTCACACCGATCGCGGAAAATTAAGCATTACATTCAATTGAATTTTCAAGAGATTGAAAATTCAGCAGAAAAGTTGCCTGAATTTTCACGATTTCCAGTAGTTTTCATTTCTCGTATGAACCTGAGAAATCAAATTTCATTGAATATTCAGTAGTAATACCACTAGTGCTTCAAAATTATCGGATATTTTCCGATAGCTTCGTTGCCTAGGAACGATTGTTCCCTAGAACGAACGCTCTTTGACACTTTTTTTATTGTTTTTTCCTGATCTAAAATGTATGCAATCTATATTAGCCCTATCGTGTGGGTCTCTGAAAAAAAATTGCGAATTTCAACTTGAACCGTTTTACCGCTTCACTACCGATATTGTTTAAATATTTTGAATTGAAAAAATGGCAGCTTTAATTTTTCAACTTATTGTGGAAACTGATTAAAAAATTCAATGCAATCTAAAAAAATCAAATTTAAATTGAAATTTAAATTCAAATTCAGTTCAATTTTCCAACTGTTTATTAATTTTCATTCAACTTTCTTAGTTCATAATTTTAACTATAGTGATGAAATATACTATTTATCTGTCCTAGGGCCATAATATACTATTTTTTATGTGTCCAATACTGCGTCTTCGTCACTCGGAATAAAATAAAACATTCTAGTAATCGAAAATTGCAAGCTTTTCGAAGGAATGTAAAAAATGTAAAAAATCCGTCGAGGTAATTTACGTAAATTACGTCGCTAAAAAACGGTGTAATTTACCAATGTAATTTACACGCCCAACCCTGGTAAGAACCAATACGATGTAAGATTTTATTTTTGAGGGTTTGGGCGCATCCACATGCGCCGTTTCTGCTGACGTTTTCGCGCGGTTTTTTTTCTTCTCACGTATAGCAGTTTTGGAGGTTGGAAGCGGCGGGAGAAGTGGTCCCCAGGGGAGACTGTACAAGCCAAACAATTATCGTAAAAATAATGTTATTCTTCAGTGAGAAACATCGGGATGTTGATCACTAATGGATCCTTGAATAACAGGGAATTGTTTGAGATTATTTACGCGAGTTGAATTCCACATTTTTGGAGGAATATTTGGAGTAGTGTATTGTGGTATACACAGGGCATACAGGGAGTGGTGCATTGTGGTTAGACTCGGGGAGTCATTCGCCTCAGGTGCATCGGGTAATTGAGAATAATAATATCGAATCATGTCTGATCAGGGGAGATGCACACCTGAGCGCAAGGTGCTTGGGGAATTGAGCAATGTTAAAGAGCCAATATCACCTACAGCTAATTTGAGGCTTTTAACTTCACTCGCTTCCAATCTCAAAAGTGCAGGGGAAGTTAGTCAACAGGGTGGATCTCAGAGGAGGGATTCACCTGTTCCCTCAGGTTCTGGTGGCTCCAAACTCCTACCGAGGAAGCAGAAATCACTGGGGTTGTTATGTAATAAGTGAGTAAAATCCGGATATGTTGGCATCCAGCGAAATTATTTATCATTGTCCAGATGATTCCAAAAGGAATTTTCGAGAAATATTTCCAAATCTTAGGGAAGTGGAGTTTTTCCACATATTTTCCAAAAAAATCAGATTTTTCAATCTTTTTGAATAGTGCGTTATCTCGATCATGAGGTATTTTAGGGGGTGAACTTTTAGAGGCTTTTTTCGTTGGAAGCAATCAAGAAAATTTAGTTTTTTTTTATTTCTCCATCAGTTTCAAAATGACAAAATTGTGTTAGAACTTGAAGAAATTAAATTTTTGGAAAATGAGCTGAAGTTTGTGAATCTTGTTTGAATTATCTTGATTATGAATTTTTTTAGGAGAACATTAATGCTCAAAATTTGTTAGGAGTTTCCTCAGAGATGAAAGAGGAGAAATGGCGGAGTTTTCGTTGATATAATTTCAGTAGCTTGCAATTTAGAATTGTGCTTTCTACTGCAATTATTATTTTTTATCTATGAAATTACCTCATTGACTCAACAATGCATTGATCGAGTCGATAAAGTAATTTTATAAATAAACATTAATAATTGTAGGAGAAAACATAATTCTAAAAGGTCATCTAGACACAGGGGTCCCTTTTCCCCTTAAGGGGATAACAGAAGGGCACCATTTCCTCGAAATTTTCAAACAAATTTCCTGCTCAAAGTTATTAATATTTCTCGAAGCCAAATCACATTGATCTTCGTCATCACCTCCTGGAGATTAATGTGCTTTGGCTTCGAGAAATATTAATAACTTTGAGCAGGAAATTTGTTCAAAAATTTGGAAAATTAGCGGCATTCTGTTACCCCTTAAGTCGACTTAGCTCTAACCAGAGTTCTTGAGGAATGTCTTCAAATGGAAAGAGGATGGCGAAATTTTCACAGAAACCTTTTTTGTAGCTCTCAATTCGCTTTAGAAAAAATGTCAACAAGACCTATTCATTCGAAACTGATTAATAGTCGAAATTGACTTAAATAATACATTTTTTACCTCCGGATTGTTATATCCAAGAAATGTCTCAAATTCAAAAATTCACTAGTTATTAAATTTTATTGAGTGGCAAATTATCTCCCCAGTGAGTGATTCCCTCGCCAACAAGAAAAGTCTCTCGACATTGTCTCCCAAAACGACTTGTTCTAAGAATTAATTAATTTTTTCGAAAAAAGGGATTCAATCAATCGTATTTTGTTTCACTACATAAAGGACCTATCCCTTTTATTCCTCAAAAACCACAATTTTATGGTCGAACAATTTTTCAGATTTTTAAATATGTATCCACTCAACATGGAGCATGGAGCTCCAAAAGAAATATCTCTGGATGGAACAGCGCGAGCGCTGGGCACAGAAAAACGGAGAATTTACGATATAATAAATGTTCTTGAGAGTCTGGAGATGGCAGCGAAGGCTGGGAAGAATCGCTATCTCTGGCACGGTCAGAGTGCTCTAATTGGGACATTAACGAGACTCAAATCTACTGCAATAAGAATCGGTATGAGAGAGCAGATACAGGAGATTCAGAGGATTAACAAGGCGTACACTGGGGAGCAGTGTGATGCATCGCCTGGGATTTCGGATTTGACAATGTCCTTTGAGGAGACTGCTGAGGAGGAGAGCCTTGGGGATTGTGCTATCAAAGAGGACAAGAGCCTGGGGGCTATGTGCCAGAAATTCGTGATGCTGTTTCTTATTTCTATGAAGGTTTGTTGTTGTTTTCTTTTTTCAATTGCTTGTTTATTGAAGTATTCATCGATTGATTGATTTATTTACTTACTTATTCATTGTTTATTTTATTTTAAATTAACATTTTTATTGGCTTTTTTTAAAATTACGTTATGCGGTATTCATTTGTTATTTTTTGAGATTATTCATAAAAACATTGATTAATACATAAAGATAAGTAACTTAATAAGTATGCATTTTGAACATATAAAAAGGAAATGAAATTTATATTATCTTGTGAAACTTTATATGATAATTATTGGTAAAGAAAATTGAAAAAATATTATAAATATTATGATTAAAGTTCAAATAAAAGGTAAAATATAGATTCAACAGTAAAATATTGATAGATCATATCGAATTCGAGGTAATGTTGGTCGTGTGCGATGTAAAAATATGAAATTGATTGTATAAAACACGTAAGTTTGCATCCGAAAATGTACACGTGGGTAAAACAGTTGTATATCCTCAGTTGTTAGCCTCATTTGATTCAAATTTACTGAACATTAGACAATGATTTCGTTGTTTAAACTTTGAAGGTGTAAATTTGAAGTAGACAATCTCCTTTTTGAGGAAAATTCATACAATTTTAGTGAAACAACTGTAATTCTTAAAGATTGCGACTTTGTTTTCATAAATAATTTATAAGAAATCAATTTCCTACCCTTCGAAATCGAAACAAATCTGTCAAAATGAAGTCAAAAATTTATTTAATGGCGAAACATCATTTTACTTTCTCCGAGAGTTTGTACAATTCATTGTTGATTAAATGGAGATGTTTAGGAGAAGTAATTTTCATCAGTTTTACATTAGTTTATGGGTTCTATAATGTTAATATTTCTCGTTCAATTTCTAGAATGGAGTAATTAATTTAGACATTGCTGCAAAAGTTTTAATTGGTGACGTGGACGATCAAACGCCTGAAATAACTGACAACGCCTCGAGATCTCGTTCTAAGACTAAAGTACGTCGTCTATATGACATTGCCAATGTTCTGACTGCAATTGGACTGATTAAGAAGGTGCACATGGACGAAAGGACCATCAGAAAACCAGTATTCAAGTACGTGGGCCCTGACGTCGAGGTTGCAGACACTGATACAGGTACGTCTTCAATTATAATGATTTATTTTATCAACGAAATGATAACAGATGCCGTTCAACTGCGGAATAATTGCTAATTTATCATTTATGGTTGTTATTTGTCATGTAGAAACCCCAACTAGAGAGATTCGACATCACACGCCAATTGGAATGTCGACTCCAAACAAATCGGGGGGAAGTGCACCTCTTCAAGGACTGAGTCTCAACACTCTGAGCAACACTCGATGCAAAACATTTATTGGTGACACTGACAAGACTCCTATCACTGACAAACGTAAACCTCGTAAACGTAAATTATTTGACACAGGTAATTGGTTTAAATTTGAGTCACAAGTTATTACGTACTATAATATCTCCCAGATTATAAGGTTTAGAATTTGGAATTTGGAAATTTTTTTTTAGAGTTTGGAATTCTCTAGAGAATATGCCTCGTGAGAAATGAATGAATGAATGAATGAATGAAAATGAATGAATGCAATTTCATTCATTTTGGATCCACTGACTCAAACGTAATCCACCCACTCCCCAAACATTTCCAGAGCTATATATTGTAATTAAAGGAATTTCTTGGAGGTGATGATCATGTCTTCAACAAATGTCTCTTGCTAAAATTCTTCAAGATTCACCCTGACGAAGAAAATCATAAAATAATTAGCAAATTAATTTACTTCTGATTCACTAACTCCAAATTAAGCCTTCTGCGTCTTTTACAAATATCTCCAAATTTTTAAGTTTACAAAAAAAATGTCTTCAGATCTCTTCTTTGAAAATAAATTTACCGAGCAATACACAACTCCATTCAGTCTCAATGTGAATGTAAAGTCAGCAACTTTTCATGTTATATTACCAAAATAACAGGAATAACGAGATACCTTTTTTTGTAACTGACAATAACAAAATTTCCTGGAAGAAATGTATCTTGATAAATCTCTTGGAAAGAAAAATACCGAGAGCCCTTCGTACAAGATGAAATTCTCTGCAACAAATGTGAAATAATATTCAAAGTCCCATTCTCTCATGTTCCTTCTTTTCTAGCTCATAAGGTTCCTCACAAAAAATAATTTTTGATAATTTTAACTAGACCTCTTCCCCCTTTAAATTATATTGCAAAATAATCAATAAATAAATTCTCCTCACCCCTTCCCCCACTAAATTTAAAAAATCAAGACAAAACTCGTTGACTGAACCCCTTAATTTTTTTAATTTCAGACTCTTCCTTCCCCCGCACCCACAGCACTCCAAATTTCGAAAAGAAGAGTCGCTCTCTGGAGCGCCTGGACGATTCGATTCTGCGAGTGGCAGAGATGGAGCTCGAGAGACTGAACTCCAGTGAGGAGAGCAAGCCAAAAGTCTGCACCAAACTATTCCCAAGATACAACTCCGACTCGTGCATTTCAGCCGCAACTGCCCCCATAATGGTACAACAACTTCAGAGTCCCGGTACTTCACTGGTGAATCCACAATTACAAGTGACAAATGTTCCTTTGATAATTGTCAGCAAGGAGAATGTTGTTGGCTCAACCGCCGAGGAAATCCCCCAGAAGTCCACTGCCTCGACCTCGAAATTGCAGGCGCCAACGAAGAGAATTATAACTCCAACAGCAAAACGATTGGAATCCAAGATTCTGATACAGAATACAACCCCCAAGAGTATAGTTAAATTAGTCCCGCTGACGAGTGTCCCAAAATTCAGGACTATTCAGCCAACGATACCATCTGAGAAGACCTCACAGCCAAAAGTGATAAATCTATCGAGCTTCGATCCCAAGAAATTAATTTCCATCAAACGAAGTGATATAAAACTCTCCCTTGCCCCAGTGACTCCAGTTGTCCTGGAAAATTATTCAAACAATAATAACACCTCGAGCTTTGCGATAATAACGACGATTAAAGCACCAATAGTGTCACCTGGTGATACGTTCGAAGCTGTCAAAATCGGCGATACACTGCAGCTAGTCCCGATGAGAAAAAACAATACTGATAAGGCAAATCATGGTACTTTTAATGCTTCCAGTTGAAGATTTAAAAATTTATTTAGACGTTAGATCCAATGTAATTGGGCAATCGAATTGGGTGATTCGATGTTTATGAATTTAATGTGAAAATTTAATGAGGGAAAAAATCATGATTTATTTTTTATTGTAGTAGATGAATTTATATCTATGTTTTGTATATACAAAGTGACTAATTTTTTTTTCGGCCCAGGGTCGAGTTGTTACACGAATTTATAATACATTTAATTACTTGGAGTCTACTGAAATTTGTTTTTATTTGGGAGAGTTTGCTCTCCCGTTCCTAGTAGCTGTTTGTAGTTGTTGAGGTGATCCATCTTTTCTCCAATTAAAAGTTTTCTTCGAGGATATCCTAGTACTTTGGCTGTTGTTTCTCCTGTGAAATGCGTTTTTACTTTTGTAGTCGAACATGAGAGCTTTCATTTGAACCCCATTTGACCCTAACTTTCCGAACATTTCATAACGATTTTATTATTTAAACTTTGCAGGTCTGAATTTGAAACTCAATATTGGACCATTTGAAAACATTTCAAAAAACTGATTGATGATTGATGAGGAAGATCGATAAAATCATTAAAGAATTGCAATTTTTTCAAATTACGAACATTTTCCATAAATAATTTATAAACATTCAATTTTTTAGTTGTTAATAAATTGTTTACAGAAAATGCTGAATTCATACCTAGAAAAACAGGGTTTCCGAATGTTTAAACAATTTGAATTATTCATTTATAATTAACGAATGTTTAAAAAAATAATAATTCTGTGTGAAATGTAACTTGAGTAACGCTGAATACTCAGGATTTTTTCTAATTTTTCTCACGTAATTTAATTGACAAATTTAATGATTGAAAATTGTTGAATCTATAGTGTGGTCTGCTCTAAGCTGTAAAAGGTACTTGGATATTCTTAAAAGGAAGGCTGTGCCTCCCCTAAGATTTCTCTTGACATTACTCAAGCATTATAAACCAACTGGGGCTATACATAATTGCAAAAGTTGATCATTCAGTCGTTTGATGCCATTTTAATCGTATTGGAATCGAAAATTTTTTGTTAGTTATGGCAAACAAGCCAACACTGATGAAATTGAACGATTAATCATTAAGGATTTGATATATATTTCACAAAACTACTTCCACTTTTACTTTCCGAGTTTCAACCATCGTTTCTTCCGAGGTGTTCCCTCGTGGTCACCACTCCACTTAGTGACGCCGCTCAGCGCTGTTTAGCTTCTCAAAGCTAAGTCTGTTCACCAACGCAGTGCACCAGCCCCTCAGGGCCAACAGTTGATATATTTCTCGTGACATTACTTAAGCATCATAAATCCACTGGGGATTTACAATGCTTAAGCTTGATCATTCAATCGTTTGAAGTCATTTTAATCGACTTGGAGTCGAAATTTTTTTGTTCATCATATCAGGAATACTAAAACTGGAAAAAAAGGACGATTAATCATGAAAGAGTTGATATATTTGGTCGAATAAATTGAATAGTATACATAATTGTTTTCTTTCATTGATTTTCGAGATTCAAAAGAGTTAAATCAATTATCTAGCATTAAACTTATCATCAACGGCGTTAACATTCAAGTCCAGCTTTTTTTCCATTATTCTAAGTAAAAGAAACAGATGCGTGAAAAAACAAGTAATCGACACACTGAACTTGCCCGACCATTACATAATAATCTAACATGAAATTGTATATAAAAAATACTTTAATACTACAAAAAAAAAAGACGATAAACCTATCAACCCTAAGAGCAAATCTAGCCACTGTTCCTTTTCACTTCATACAAAAAAACTCCCATTGAAAATTTTCTAGTTTAAAATTAAGCATAAATATGGATCCGATTCGTGATATAACACTGGGACATTGTTTATAATTTAATAATATCAATATATCATTTAGGGTCAACTATACATACTAATCAAAACTAACGGTTACTTTATCTTATCCCAATCACTGGAGAATCATTGAGTACATAGACTCTCCTGACATCAGTACATATGATTTCACTTTACACACGAGAAAATTTCGTGGAAAAACTTATCGAATTCGATAGAAAATTCTATTGGATTTCTATTGATAATTTCATCAGTCCTTCGCCGATGGAAAATACAGAACAGAAACTATTTCACAGAAAAAATCAGTAGAATTTGATCTTTCTGCACAACTTTTTCTATTCAGACATTTTCTGTAGAAATTCCTCGAGGCGTTCAAGACGATTTAGGTCTCAGCTGAGTTTTTGAGGAATATCTCCGAATCTAAGGGAGATAACGACATTTTGGTAATGACCGTTTTTATATAGCGAATTAAGATCTAGAAAAAAGGTTTTCACAAAAATTTTGTTATCTCCCTTAGATTCCGAGATATTCATTAAAAATTGGCGAATAGTGAAAATATATTTCAACCGGTTTATCGCTTCACTATTGTATTTAAAAAACATCAGTAGAATCGGTAAACAAACTTGGAATTTTCAATGAAACTCGCTATGTTTTCGATGAAATTCATTCATGCGTGTTACTATTCCCAAAAAAATCACCGAATCGTCACAATGAACCCCCTAAACATGGAGAAAACAGAACTATAAATAACGAAATGCTATAAAACAAGGGCAAAATCCTATTCCTCCGAGTCAATTAAAAAATAATGAATACCCAATTTAAACATGAGTTGAACTAACAAGACAAGAATACAGAGAGACAAAGTCAGCGTAAAGTCTATGTACATAGCAATGATCTCGCACTAAGTAAATCCCTCAAAATACATCAATAACGTATTTCAAGTCGACGAAATTCACGTTGGGTTTGAATGACTGGGGGCATTGGCATGGTACTTGGCCTCAAGTGCCCTAAGCTTCTCCAGCCTCTGAAGAGGATCCATGGTGGCCCTCTCCTCAGCAATGCTCACTGGATGCGCAGGAGTCTCAGAATACTGATTACTCATCTGTGAATTAACATTCTGATTTCTCCTCGCCTGATCAATATCCTTGAGGCCCTGCTCAATAAAGTCCTGGAAGAATTGGTGTGACTTAACGAGGAATGGCTGGACATCGGCCTCAGGATGCTGAAGCTTGAAGTCGTATAGCTGGGCAAGACCCTCCTGCGTATGATGCTTCGACCCAATCTTCTTGAATATCTCTGACAACTGCGCATGAGTCGTCTTCGACAGATGCTTCTGCTTCGTTATGGTACGAGTTCCCGAGTTGATGTCATCAGGTTTGACAGTCTCCAGCAGACGATTGAGATAGCTCTTGAGCTCAGACTCATGAGTGTTGTTGATCATAGTCAAGTGATTGAGTATCGAGACACCCTTGATCTTCGTCATACTGTGGAGGACAGTTTTGATGGTCCTGAGGGGCATGTCTGAGGCTCGTTTCTTCCACCAGCTCGAGGGGTAATCCTTGAAGAAGTTGTGCACCTCGAGGAGAATCGTGTCGTAGTCCAGATCGCCCACCCAGTTGGGCATTGTCTTCACGATTTTCCAGAGGCACTTCATCACCAGTTCCTCGTACTTGGGGGCGACTTTGCTCTCAGCGCACGAGTGCAGTAGTTTAATCAGAACGCACATTATGGTCGTGTGATTTGAATGATCAATTGTCTTCACTACGATGCTGTTGACGACGCGAATGTAGGCGTCAGCCTGGCTCAAGTGAGACAATTTGTTTTCTGCCAGCAGAATCAACATCTGGTGGACTAGGTCCTTCAGCTCGTGGAGGGAGACGTTCTTACCGAGGAATCCAGTGTCGTAGAAGCTCAGGGTGACTACGAAAGCTATTCTGAAGCCTTTTGCCACCTCTGGATCGTCCACTGTTGGGTATGTCTGCAGCATCTTCAGCTGCATGTTGATGGCGTGAATGAACTTGTCTTCTTTGGACTGGATCATTGAGGCTTGGGGGGATTTTATTATGGCTTCCATGTTGTTCATTGCTGATATGGCTGCTGATAATTCGGTGTTTGTCATGGCGATTATACTGCGCTCGAGACTGTCCTCTTTGCTGACTGGGGTGCTCACTGGGGAGACTAGGGACGATCGGGTTGTGATTATTCGGGGAGAGGTGATCGGGATCACGTTGGTGGGAGGGTGGTTCAGGGTGTTGACGGTTTCGTTTGGGTCCCAGTTGAGGTCCGCTAGCTCGGGGATTTTCCAGCGAGCTGGGGCGTTCTCCTCGAGTTT
Source organism: Diachasma alloeum (assembly GCF_001412515.2). NCBI lineage: Eukaryota > Metazoa > Arthropoda > Insecta > Hymenoptera > Braconidae > Diachasma > Diachasma alloeum. Next base: position 344,616 of record NW_021680425.1, read on the forward strand.
CTTGAGGAAGTCCATGTCTAGACCGAAGGGGCCTGACACCTTCGTCTTGGAGATTGGCGAGGTGTACCTGGAATCAGAGATGCTTCGAGTTAGAGAGTGTTTGAGCGAATTGGGTTTTTTAGGCACACGTAGATGAAGCGGCTGGGATGAAACTTTAAGGGGTTCGGAGGTTGGAGCTTCTCATGCTGATTTATCTTCAGTGGTGAATAGACAACGACAGCTGGAGTAAATGACACACATAACCCACACCAGTTTAGAAGGGGAGTGGTGATGTGGGGTGAGGGAATTCTCTTTTATTAGAGGTTTTTGGAGGATTCTATGGAAGTGAATTCTGGGAAAATTTAATGAGTGGTTTTTCGGAGAATTTATGTTTTTGAGTTTTTTGTGTGGAAAATACCTCATGGAAAATATTAAAATAAAATTTGGGGTGTTTCTGTAAAACTTATTTCGCATTGAATAATTCGAGGAAACTCTCAGGAAATTCTCAATTGATCATTCTTAAAAAAAAATTGTCTGGAGCTATTGACTGTGAAGTGATTCTTACGAGGATTTTTTTTTACTGAACATTTATGTTTCAAAAACGTCCGAAAAAATTTGAGACTTTCAATACAACAAAGGAAACAATCGATAGAATATTTGAACAAAATATTCTGTCGAATGTCTTGCATGAATTCCAAGGCATTCAAAAAATTCAATGAATGCTTTTTTTGAGAATTTTTGTTTTTCGCAAGGTTTTTATAGAAAATATGTCATGAAAAATATTCGGTAGAATTTAACGAGAAATTGCTTGGAGTCAATAAATTTGGGATGCTTCTATGAAACCCATTTTGCATTGAATAATGACAAGATGATGTCAATAGATCTCTGTTAGAAAATTCTCAATAGATCAATTTTTATGAAAAATAGTCTTGATCTATTGACTGTGAAGTCATTTTTATGAGGATTTTTTTTACAGAACATTCATATTTCAAAAACGTCCGAAAAACTTCCAGACTTTCAATTGAAAAAAACATCAATGGACTTATTTAACAAAATTGCAACAGTGCTGGGATTTTCTATTCAAATTTTTCAAAAAATCTCCTCTTGTAATTTCCCTCAACTCCCTTAAATTCCAAAACATTCACCAAAAACTCATCCTCAACCCGAATTCAATCATCTCATCTCACCACTCCATTTGAATCAACCCCAAAACAAATACAAGAAAGAAAAAAAAATGTTAGCACAAACGTCTTCTCAGTATCACGATTGTCATTGACATCGACTGTCACGATCTTCTCTGGTGCACTCTTCTCTCCCTCATCACCCGTTTCTTTAATACAATCTAGCAAAGTTGATGATTTAACAGTGCCGATGGGTGGCTTCTCCGATTTATCTTCATTGCTGACAATAACGTGCGTATTTTGAACTAGATTCCTGTAAGTGAATTCAGCAGGGAAATGTGCGATTAAGCAATTAACGTACTGCGACTGAATTTCTCTCAAGGAAATTGTTCTTCCAAAATTTATTTCAAGGGAACAACCCTGTAATTTTTGTTACTCAATTCTGAAGCAGAAAGTCCTTTGAGAGAAATTTAGCCTGCACACAAGCGATTAATGTGTAGCCAGTGAATGAATGGAGAAAGCAATCAATCACGAAAATACACCAACATAAACCACTGATCATAATGTGATTAATTATGGAAATAATAAAATATGTGATTCATATGAAAAATATTATGGTATTATTAACGTAATATTCATGATATATTATGTGTTTTTGTTATGTTTAGTTCATCAGAAGAATAAATAAACGCCTGATGAAGGCTTTCTTGGGAGCCAAAACGTTGGGTTATCGACGAAAATTCTTCTTGTTCAAATAATTAATTAATCGGCGCAAAATATTTCGTCGAGAAAAAAATCTCGTCTAAGTAGACTAATATGTTAATCAAATATAATAATCCATGAACTAATTACGATTAATTAATGAGATGATAAAACGTACGAACAAATTGAATAGCAAACTCTGTTAGAATTTCTCTATGAAATTCTGCTCAATTTCTATTGGAGTTCTATTAGAATTTTATTGAAAAATTAAATTTGTTTTCTGCGTCAATTCTATCAAAAATTATGTAACTTTCACTTGCCTTTTTTAACAAATATTTGTTATTAGAAAAAACTATACAAGATGTTGATTTTTCTCTATAACTAATTCCATTGGCATTATTTCTATAAGAATTCTTGAACAAGAATTTTCTGAGTATTTCCTTCTGATTTCATTGAATGATATGAACATATGAATTAATACGAAAAAAACTTAAAAAACAAAAATTCATGCCCGAGAATTTTTACAGAAAAATAAGAATCTATCGACTTTTTTTTATCAAATATCACTCCAGTAGAATTCCTCTAGACTTCCACCAGAAATTCCAAAAAAATTTCTTGAAGAAAGCGCTAGGTTTTCCTGTAAAATTTTGTTATCCACGAATTAACTTATCATAATGAATGAATCACTAAAAACAATCATCACGACGCGATCACAACATACCTCTCCTCAGGAGACTCGATAATATCATCCTGCCCGTCGTCCTCATTGTCATCATCATCATCATCGTCAGGATCACAATCATCAGCATTATTCCCAGCATGAGTTGATGAAGGAGGAGCAACAGCATGATTAATCCCCGAGGGAGCAGAAGATATCCTGTTGGACGAGGCAGACTTCAATGGTCGATTTTTCCCCGCCCGTTTGATCCTCTCCTCCAGCAGCGACATGTCCTTCTCCGAGATCTGCCCAATGAGCTTGTAAACCCGTTCCCCTTCGAGAAAATACGCCTGAACGATGCAATTCAACGCAGCATTCCTCACCGAATTATCACGATCCGCAATCTGCTTGGCGATTTCCCTGAGAGCAGCTGATGGCGAGGGCTGACAAATAGTGACCCCATAATTTTCTATCAAAGACCCCAGCTGATCCAGACACTCAGTCCTCTGACGTGCATTCTTTGACTTGAGGCCCTCCATGACGTACGAGAATAACTTACTGACAGGATAAACCAGTGCAATCTGCTTGAAAAGTGCCCTCACGCCATTCCTCACAGCATCCTTGGGGTCTCCAATCTTAATAATGAGGTATGGAATGAAGGAGGCAGCCTCGTTCTCCAGCATGTGGTACTGATCCTGAATGAGAAGATTGAAAACAGTCTGCAGATAATCCAGACCCTTCAGCAAAACCGAGGGATTTGTGTCAAAGAACCTGAGAGTCAGCCACTTGAGAATTAAATCCAGATTTGACACCAGGGCCTTGCTATTATCCTGGAGATCGTCAGTCAGTGTCTCGATGGCCTTCAGATGGTACCTGAAGTCAGCATGGAACATGTTCGCAATGAGGGACTTGTTGACCCCAGCAGAGCCCATCAACTCCTTCAGCAGCTCCACAAACTCCTCCCTGGGGGTCGTGAAGTTCCACTTGAGGACCTTCAGCTTCTGCTCGTCGATGACCCTCTGATGTTTCAAATTATTTATCGCCAGGAGGGGACTAGTGTCCACGTCCTCCTCCTTCTTCCTCGCACTGTTCTGCTTCGAGGAGTTCCCTGATTTGGGTTTAGCTATTGTCTTGCCAGCAGCCTTCATAGCTCCCCCACTTTTAACAGTCTTCTGGGCCTCCTCGGGTGCTTTTTTCGAGGGCAAAGGCTTCATCGGTAGGTTCGGTCTTGCTTTATCTAAACTGGCGATTACTCCGCTCTTGGAGCTGGGCTTGAGCTTCTCAGTCTGCCTCACCATTCCGTCGTACGACAGATGAATCATGAATCCGAGCACTGCCTCCTGAGCATTCTTCCTCACATCGGAGTTACGATCCTCGAGGTTTGAGTACAGATGTGGCAAACACGCCATCAGCTCCTCCTTCGGTATCTGTTTGACTGGGATCAGAGGTAATTTCTGGGCCAGCCAGCTCCACAATTCAGCCCTCAGTGCTGGGGACCCTGCCTTCAGGGCATCCCCAATGATTTCCCCATCGAAGAACTCCTTGTACCCACACTGATCCCCCCAGGTGTTGATGCAGGTGATGGCAGCTGCTCTGATCCAGTTCTTGGAGTCCCCCAGGCACTGAATGAACCCAGGAAACAGTGCACGAATGTGGTGTTTGACTGGTGCTCCCATGGCTGTCGCCAGCTTCTCGCAGATCCCCAAGGCAGCCTGAGCGATCTTCGTGTTGCTGTCGGTGAGACGAGGGGCCAGAGCCCTCGGCAACTCCCCAATCGATCCTTTTATGAATTTCGCATCGTTGATGATGTTGCTGACCTTCACGAGGCCCTCATTCCTCACCTTCCAGTTCTTGTCCCCCAACTCTGCTATGAGGGCCTCAGTAATTTGATTGGTGATGTCCACTCGAGGCAGTAAATCGTTCAAGTCTGAAGGGCCATTGTCCTCCCCACCGTAATTATCCTCATCCTCCTGATCATTACCAATTTTTCCATTCGTTGCTTTTGATTTGGCCTTCGATTTTGGCCCTCGAGTGGGGGCTGGTGGCACCTCTCCACTCCTCTTATCGCATTCCTGCTCAATCTGCTGCTTCAACGCTGGTTTCTCACTGTCGAAGAACATCAGCAGGCTTCTACCCATGAACAGGTACAATGTCCCCACCAGAGTGATAGCTGATGTTCGCACACTGGGATTGGTAGCACCCACCCCCTTCTTGATGTTGTCCATCATGGTTTTCACGTGGGCTGTGCAGCCGAACTCCATGAGGCCGTTTGACAGCCAGAGGAGGGTCTCCTGCTGGACTTTGGGGTTCTTCTGGTTGAAGGCGAACCCCAGGGCCTCGTTGGCCACGTGCTCGAAGGACGTGGCTTCAGCAATAGCTGACAGTGCCTCAGCAGCCACTGAACTGTTCTTAGAATCCCCTAGTTTCTCAGTGATGTCCATGATGCAGTAGCTGGACGTCGTCGCGGAGAAGGTGTAGCCCTCTGCCAGCGTCTTCACGACCTCCAATCGCTGCTTCAAAACCTGAAAATTTGTGTCCTTGAACCCTGGCTTCTTCCCCAGGGTCCTCACGATGACTTGTGTGGGGATTTCGACTGGCTCTTTCTGCTTGATGAAGTCTGACAGCTGCTCGACAGCCTGGAGACGCGTCTTCCAGTTGGCGTCGACTAGTCCTGAGAGAACCTCAGGGGGGAGGGTCTCGGCAGCAATCTCGTCGACCAGTTCAGAGGGGAGATCCTTCTCCTGCTGTGGGATCTTCGATGCTACTGGTTTTTTTGCTGCAGGACCTGCTGCTCCTGCTGGTTTCTTCGCCCCTCCTGCTGGTTTCTTCGTTGCTGTCGTGTTTGGGCGCTTTGCTGTCTTCGAGGGAATGCCTGAGGATGACGACTCGATTTTGGCTGGGGCTGTCGTGGGACGTTCTGCCTTCCTCGGTCCAGAGATCTTCACAATTATCACAGCCTTCTCAGCACACTCTTTGATCTTAGCCATTTTGAGGTTGTCTAGATCACCCAGGAATGGCGTCATTGCTTTTTCACCGACCAGTTTCAGGATTGTGCCCAGGGCCTCTGCTGAGTTGTCACGAACAGTTGGATCCGACTCGTTGAGGGTCTTCAGGAGAGCTCCACTGTACGCCTTCAACAGCTTCTTCGTTAAACTTGGTGAGGGAGTTCTTGCAAAACATCTGGCGAGGAACGAAGCTGTCTCTGCTTTAACAGCTGGATTCTTGTTCTCCAAGGCTGCCAGGGAATCCTCCAGGACTGCTTCAATGGTGATGCTGAGGAATATTGCGTCAACAGCTTCTCGAAGGACTGTCACCACCGTTGGCTTCTTCTCCTTGAACTTCTCGAGGAGTGCAGGTAGGCAGGCACAGGCGTAGGGCTGGAATTTCTTTTTTAGTCCCGAGGCCAGCCCTGCCAGGCACTTCCCAGCCAGTGCCACCACCACAACGTTGGAATCCTTGCTGACAATCTTCTTGAGGACTCGAACGAGTTCCCCGTAGTCTCCACTCTCTAGTTTTGGGTTCTTCAGGAGAGTTTCCAGGGTTTCAAGGGCTTCCTTTCGATCCTGCCACTTCTTCGCCTCTAGTTTCTCGTAGAAGTCTTTGGGGAGCTTTGAGAGGATGTCCACAGGGTCGATCAGCTCGTAAGGGTCAATGTCAGCGCCACCACCTCCGTCTTCCTCGTCCTCGTCGTTCTCGTCTCCATCGCCGTCTCCACCTCCTGCCTCTGAGACACATATTTCTTTGGGCTTCTGGGATCTCAGGTAACGATTCGGCTGGGCTTTCTCATCTCCAAGCTTAGAGAATTCTGTTTCCAGTTCTGTGAGTTGCACTGGCTTCAAGGAGTTCAGCTGCTGCTTTATTGGGGCGCCAATCCATCGGTAAATCTCGATCACGAGGGCTTTTCCTTCTTCACGAACTGCTTTGTCTCGATCTTCCAGGAAGGCTGCGGTCTTCTTCACTAGGGGCTTGACGTTGACGACTTTGGGACCGAACTCGCGAAGGCTCAGGGTCAGGGTGTTTATGCAGGCTGCCACAATCTTCGGGTTTTTTGCTTCGGTCCCTTTTAGAAGCTCCTCCTGGACAGTCTCGTGCTTCTCTATCTCCATGAACATCAGGCTCAGTTGGACTGCGAGGTCCTTAGTCTTCGCTTTGGGGGCTGCTATGCATTTACTCACAATTCCTGACATTACTTCACCTACTGCTTTGCCTGCACACGCCGCGTTCTCCACGTACACCAGGGCAGCCTCCATACCTTTTTCCTGGGCGGCTGCATTGCTGTCCACGACGAATTTTTTTATTAGACCGAGAAATTTATTCCACTCTGGGGACTTCTCGTCGTCGATGCAACCGAATTTCTTTGTGCACTCTTCGTAACCGTGCACTCGCGCCTTCCATGACTGAAAGGAAATGGAATAGTGTCATTGGGGGGTATTATTTTGAGAGCTTGAGAAGAGTTGGGGGAGAAGTTGGGGATTTATTAGGGGGTGAAGTGAAATGAATCTTGAGTCTTAGTGTTGGAAACGTTTAGCTGAAATTTCTGGTACTCTTCTTCGAAATTTTTATTATTTTAATTCCACCGACTGTAAGACCCCAATTGCAATGAGACTGCAAGAATTAAGAATTCTCGAGAATTCAGAGAATTTGGGACTGAAATTTCAAGAAATTTTTACATTGAAAATTCAATATTTTAGGGAAGAATCAAAGGAAGTTGCAAATTTTAGTTCAATTATTCAAGAAAATTGAAATAAACGTATTCTAGAATTTTCAATTGACTGAAACAACGATGTGTTTCAATGTCATTTAACATGGGATTAATAAAGAAGCCCCTAAAGAGGTCTTCCCTGGAAGACGAAACGTTGGGCTATCGCAAAGAATTCTTCAACTTCAACTTCAGTTCTGCGTGTATAAAATTGCTGAAGATCGCTTAGGCCAACCTGTTGTCATCTAAATTTTGGAGACAAAATTATAACCACCAAAAAAATCTATTCAAAAAATTAACTGAAAATTATGCGTAATTTGGTCGGGAATATTCATGTTTTTATTGAGCATTCAAGTAAGTTGAGGAATTTGGGTCTTCCTATTGCTCAAAAATTTAGAATTGCGTTGAAATATTCCCAGAGAAATATGAAATGTCATGATTGCCCCCTCCGCCCAAATCAAATCCAATGTCCCGCTCTCAAAAATAACTAGTCAAATGTCCATGAAATAATATCAATAAAATAAAATGGACCTGATGAAATTTAAAGAACTTCTCATCAAAGGAAACAATTTTGACGAACCAGTGTTCATCTTAAAGACCAAAAAAGACACTTTAAACTCGTAAAAAAATGCTCGAGTTCTACTCTGCATTAATATCGAGACTTAAAGAAAATACTTTCAAAATAGTAAAACATCTTTCAATTTCAGTCCGTAAATCTCAAGTTATTGATGATGGCCAAATGTCTATTTTAGCTCTCTTTCCCTTGATGAGAATCATTCCTGAATTCAGGGAAGTTCGAAGGACATTTTTTCTTATCTTCAGGACATTTCTTTTAGCAGAAGTCAAGATCCACAAAAAATGTATTCCCAAAACCGAATATATTTAACGAAGAATGAGCTTTAGAGGAATTGAATCAATGGACCTCACAAAATGTTTAGAGTCTCCTAATCACACAAAACAATTTCGACGAATGTGTCCTCATCTTGAGGAATGGAACAGACACTTGAAAATAAAAAAAAGTTGTTGATTTTCACTCTCCCAACGCCAAGTTATTGCCGATAAAAAACAGCTCGTTTTTTTTCACTAATATATTCCAAATTAATTTCAATCCGGCAATATGCTGGAGATTACCTTGTGCACCACTCTGTCCTCCAGGGGTAGTTTTGTGAACTCAGTCTCTTCTTCCATTATGCGTCCCTAGAACAACGAATAAATAAACAAAGTGGTTAAATGAATTGGTTCACCATAAAAATGGTGACATTTTTCTACTGCAATTGTGCTCATACTTTTCACCTCAAGCTCACAATTGCCGAGTTATTCTAGTTCTAAATTAGTTTCATCCCATGTAATTTGGAGTATTTACACTAGAACTGAGATACGTAATAAGATAAATAACAAAAGCAGATGATGAAGCCGAGGGACGGTGAAATCAATAACCGTGCAACAACATGCTGCATTTGACGAGTGAGTCAACGAAAATGTAGAAAACCGCACCAAATAAGAAGAATTCGAGTGGGAGTTGGAGAAGACTTGGATAAAACTGCAACTACCAAAGACGGTTCAGGAGATTTAACCACACACGACAGTCTACGGGGACAATGGATTTACCTAGTGATGCCTGTTGACGATAATGAAGTGTTATTTTCCACTCCCTCCAGTCTGTCTATCATTCACATTCACGCACCGGTATCTCGATTCAATGAAATTTTGATTTTTTTACAAAAGTCGCAATCAGTGGGTTGCAGTGAACGTCGATAACGACGTTTCGGCAGCCATTAACTTCGCCTAGACGGTCTCCTGGATTTTCAAATAGTGGATGCTCTCGCTATTATTTATAACTGTCAAACCAGGTTTTTGGGGGGTTGAGGTGGGACAGTCACTCGTTTTTCGAGGTTTCCGGGGGGGTTCTAGATGGCGTTGCATGTGAAAGCAGCCGGATTTTGAAAATTTGAAAAGTATTGAAGCCTTTTTTTAAATTGCACGAACAAAAATTTTATAGAAAAATTCAGCGGATTCGCTGAATAATTCTAGTGGATTTCTATTGAACTTTCTATTAGTTTTTGGCCGATTCTATGGGAATTTTAAATAGAAAATATTTTATAGGAAAAGTTAATAAAATTAGATTTTTCTATACAATTTATTTCATTTTTGAGATATTCTGTATAAAATTTCCTGGGTTCAAACTTTCCAATATTTTTCATTATATTTTTCTCTTCTTTTCATAAAGAAAATCAATTATGTATGTAGAAAAATATAGATTGTAGAATTATATATTTAGTTTTTTCTATTAAATTTTTTCATAGTGTAGTAATTGATTGAAGGACTCTCGGACGTTTAAAAATATAGGAAATCGAACTGATCATGAAGCACAATCGATTCGACAACGCAATTTCTTTATAAATAATATTTTGTTGTTTAAATAATCGTTACATGATTTGTTACTATTGTTGGATTATTTTTTGAAATTTTTTATGATTTATTTCAAGTCGCATCGGCATGAAATATATATATTTCATCATTCATATAACTTTATCTACGTATTTATTTAATTTTTTTTCTCTCTTCTATAAGTAGAAGAGACTTGAAAATAAAAAAATACGCTTATAAAGCGACTTATAAGTGTAGAAGAGAGAAAAAAAATTAAATAAATATGTAGATAAAGTTATATAGGGGAGGTTGGGGTAAAACGGACACTTTTGATTTTTTAAAAAATGTTGATGAGGGGTTGAAATGTTGATAAAATTTAATAAATTTTTTTCAATACAAAGAACAACGTTTTCCCTTTGTGACGAGCCTAAACTGAGCTCAATTGATAAATATGTTTCTGAGTTATGAATAATTTTAAAAAAAGTCTAAAGTGTCCATTTTACCCCACCCTCCCCTACATGAAAATGCGAAAACTGGATTTGTCGGATTATTGTTCATTATGAAAGCTGAATGGAAAGATACATTTTTACATTTTGAATCATGAAAAATGAATGAGTTAGGAACTATTCGAAATGTTGACTTCATGACGTCATAATACAGATTTTCGTCGATTGGGGACAATTTCTGAAGTTCTTCTTGCTGTTTCAAATAAACAAATCATGTATTCATCATTGGTCATCTAATTCCATGTTTTATCGTGTAAAATAATTTTCCCTCTCAATTTTCTATTCTGAATTTCGTCGAAGTAATTGAAATCTCATTATTCGGTTATTAATAAATCAACCCCTAGACTTTTGCACTTTATTCTCAATTGAAAAAAGGAGAAAATTAATTGTAATAATTGCCGAACGATTTTATTAATACGTCATTAATTAATAATTCAAAATCTATTCTTCTACTCAGAACAAAAGCAACTTTTTGAGTTCATATGCTTTAAAATAAAACTGAAGAATTCATTTTAGTCATTGTGAAATGTTTTCTCCTTAAATTTGAATGTTGCATGAAATTTATCCAATAAATTTATTTTTAAATTTTTATGCAATACTGAATACGAAAACTTCATGAAGAAGAACGAGAATAATTAGCCCGGTCACTTTTTGGCGATTGAAAATGCCTGCATTGTGACGTCATCGCAGTTACGAACTATTATAACGTCACAATGCCATCGTTTTTTTAAATGAAAAAATACGTATTCGATATTTTTCATCCAATTTTCTCACTTTTTAATTTTTTAAAATTAAAATTTCTTCAGAAGTTAATTAAAAAAATTAATTCAGGATGGAGTTCTCTACGTTATCGATAGATAATTCAATTTTCAAATATTTCAAATGTTATTCTTCTGGCATCACAACAATGCCGACTTTGATTTTGAATCTATCGTTACTATATGAAAAGGAGAATGAGATAATTTACCCTATTCATTATAAGGACATTTAATTAATAGATGAAGCACAACTTTCTGCGTTATCGATGGCTTCATCTTTCCACGTTAAATATTCCTGGAAAACGAAGGTGGCATGCAGGTGAAATTCCAATTGACACGGCAAGTTCTCGCGAGCTCACGAGTTCGTTGAGTTGTCATCCTAATCCATAAATAAACAATTTGCATATCTGTGTAAACACTTGCATGTGGCAATTTTTTATTTCACGTATGGATGGACTGTTGCATATTTTGTTTAATGGATAAGGATGACTGGACTGCGTGGCGTCAACATATCGATTGGATTATGGTTCGACATATTTCTGAGAATTTTTCTGGCAATATTATTTGTGTACGTCATTAAAAATGCTGGGGGATTCGGTGGTGCCCAAGGCTTGTGCTAATCAATTTTTTTATTAGGATGCTGGAAAAGGCCGAGCCCTTCGTCAGGAAGATTCATGACGACGAGGTATGGCTCTACAGAAATCCAAAGACGGACTCTTATGTTCCAACAACATTTCTCTGGGTAAAGTCTCGTTTTTTTATTGATCAATTCCATTAATTTCATTATTAATTCCATTACTGAATAATTGATTCCATTAGGGGAGGGTGGGGTAAAATGGACGCTTTAGACTTTTTTTTAAATTATTCATAACTCAGAAACAAATTCATCAATTGAGCTCAGTTTAGGCTCATCACAAAGGGAAAGAATTGTTTTTTGCATTGAAAAAAAAAAAAAATTAAATTTCATCAACTTTTCTACCCGTCATTGACATTTTAAAAAAGTCAAGTGTCCATTTTACCCCAAGCGCCCCTACTTCGCTATCAATTCCATAAAATTAATAATTATATATCTTATTATTGATCTCATGATTTCATTATTAATTTTATTACTTCATTCCATTGCTTCAAAACCTAACGAATTCGCTACAAAATTCTGTTGGATTTCTATTGAACTTTCTGTTAGTTTTTGGTGAATCTTATCGAAAAATGCCACAGCTCATTTTCATTGTTTTTTTCGATAGAAATGTCCAATAGAAGATATTCCGTAGAAAAAATCGAGGGAATTCAAATTTTTCGTACAACTTATTCTATTGAGATATTTTCTATAGACGTGTTTCGGGTCAAATTTTCCAATTTTTTTTATTTCTTCAATAAAAAGAGAAGAAGAGTAGAGTGAAAGAAATTTAGAAAATTCATTTCAAGTAATTTTTACACAAAATTTGTCAGGAGAAAAGCTTGTATAGAAAGATTAAATTCTACAGATTTTTCCTATAAAATAGTTTCATTGGGTATGGGAAGCCGTGGAATTCTTCGATAGATTTGGCCAAAAACTTACACAATTTTCAACAAAAATTCAATAGAATTTTCTATCGAATTGGATAGGTTCATCAGGGAATTTCTTTCGTGCGTGATGTCATCATTTCATTATTACGGCCCGAAGGGATTATCTTTCGAACGTTATCTCTATTGTTTTTCCATCTTCACAAACTAAAACATGTCAGAATTTCCACTAGATTTGACATTACGTAGGTGTCCCTAAAAACTATGATTCCACAATCAAAAAAGTAGGAAAAAAACAGAACATTTTCAAAGAGCATTTCTAATAAAGATTAGGAAACAAGTCCGACAGAGATAAAATTGTAAATGGATAATTTATCATGGCAATTAACGAACTGTCAGATTGGCATTGGCTACTGGGACAAATGACGACTGAACAGCCATTAGATACTGTAAATTATTAATTTGACATTTCCTTCCAATTATTTTTATTTCCCGATATTATTTAAAAACGCTCTTTGAAAATGCTGTTTTTTTTCAACGTTTTTTTGATTAAACAATCATAATTTTTGAAGACTCCAGGGCTTTGTAAAACTGAATGGCAATTGAAGAACATTTCAGATTTCAACATAAAAAAGCTAATCAAGATCATGTTCGAAAGATAATACACGTAGATTTAATTCCTTCTTAAATTACGAAGACTGAAACTTTATATTTTGCTTTGTCGTTTCAGCCCCTAGTATTTATTACCCCTTTCGTAGTCATCACCCTATCATTTTTAAGGAGTGGAGACAAAGTAGATCTCCATCAAGGATCGCTGGCAGTATCATTAGCACTAGGATTTAATGGAGTCATCACTGACATGATAAAGCTCATTGTTGGTAAGGTTCTCCTCCAAAAGCGCAATATCCCCCTTCAAAAATTTATTATTTTATTTTGACTTGTAGGAAGACCAAGGCCAGACTTTTTCTGGCGCTGCTTTCCAAACGGCGAAGGCAACAGTGATTTCCTGTGCACCGGGAATCCGGCCGAAATAAGAGATGGAAGGAAATCATTCCCGAGTGGACATTCCTCATGTAAATCTCCATTTTGCATATTTGAGGTTGTATTCAGTACTGAGGCATAAAAAGAGTTGATTCCTCTAATTTCATTGAATATTGAATTAATATTCTATTGAAAAATAGAATATCTGAATTGAATAATTTCTGTAGAAAAATGAAATGTTGATAATTTTTATTATGAAATATTTTTTATAAAACATTTTCTGTAAAAAAAAGGGCACGAAAAAATTTAATGGAAAAACCTAGCGAGTTCGTTAGCAAATTCTCTTGAATTTCTATTAAACTCTATTGGTTTATGGCCGATTCTATTGAAATATTTAATGGAAAAAATCAATAGAATTCGATTTTTCCATAGAATTTTCACGACTCAACTTTTCTTAGTTTTTTTTGTTTGATTTTCATGATGAGAAGAAACGAAAAATAGAATGAAAAAATTTCATAGAAAATATCTCAAGAGAATAAGTTATTTTGAAAAATCGAATTTATTGACTTTTTCTATTAAACATTTCAGTAGAATCAGCCAAAAACTAATAGAAAGAATAGAAATCCCATCGGATTACCTGTCGATCAATTAATTAATTGATTATAATTATCTGTCCCATGCGCTACGTTTTCATCCGAAAATTTTTCGTACATGTTCGATTAATCATTTCGCTACGAAGAAACTCTGAAGGCGCTCATGAGCCTTTGTTTTCAGTTGCATTCGCAAGCTTGGGCTTCATAGCCCTATACCTAGCAGGAAAATTCAAGACATTCGGATCGACGGGTAAAAGCCACTCGTGGAAGCTGTGCGCATTCATTCTCCCGTTGGCATTTGCCCTCGCTATCGCACTGAGTCGCACCTGTGATTACCACCATCACTGGCAAGGCGCGTGCTCCAAATAATCAATTTCTCAATTTCTCTGTCCATTCTCAAATGCATATTCAATAATGTGATTTTTATTCTCCCCAGAATAGATGTTGCAGTGGGTTCATTCCTCGGACTCCTCATCACATATCTGTGTTATAGGCATTACTACCCCCCATTAGACTGTCACATGTGCCATAGGCCCTATTCGATATTGCTGAGCCAGGGCGAACCTGAAGTGACAAGACAAAAACGTGAGGAGGACGTCAAGTGGATATGAGAGACACCTCGGAATTTCTAAGACTGAAACCACATTTCCCATCCATTTTTAATTTCCGGAGAAAATAACATTGCGAATTGTTTCTGTATATTTATAAAATCCAACCACATAATCTGACTAAATTGAGCTGCTGAATTCCATTTTTATTGAGAATAAAGGACTGTGGAGAGAATTGAATTCGACATGTGTGGGAGAATTGAATAAAACAATCAGTGGGTTGGGGTGTGACCGGTAGGGATTGGTAGAATTGGGTGTGACCCACTATGGAATGAACCAATAACTTCCCCACCGATTCCCCTTTTTCTGTTGATTAGAAAAAAAACTAATTTTGAAAGTTTCATCCGAATAACTGAACAACCGTTGAGACGAATCCACTCAATACATAATTAGAATCGAGTTATGTGAAGAAGCATCGATTATACAAAATTAATTCATATCCCGTCGTTATTTTAGGTAAAATGGTCGAATTTCAATGGAATAGTCGCATTTGAGTGTTTTTTACAAGATTTATTTTTTCCATCCATAATCAGCTTCATCCATATTATATCTTGCAGAAAATTATTTCGACTGGTATATTCATATTCTGTATTAGCCCCAGGGCTATTTTACTTGGTCAAACTTTAGATTTTTTTAAGGTAGAAATTAAAAATTGCATGGAAAGCAGGATGCTATATGCTATCTTTCGACTTTCCGAATCTCTATACGAGGGAAATAACCAAATAATTAACAAGATGGAGATGTGGGGTCATACCTCACCTGCACGGATTAAAAAATCCAATAGAAAAACCTAGCGAATTCGTTAGAAAATTCTATTGGATTTTTATTGAAGCTTCCGAGTCTATTAAATGTTCAATAGGAAAACTCAATAGAATTCGATTTTTCTATATAACATATTCTATACAACATATCCATATTCAGATATTTTTTATAGAATTTCCTCGGCTCAAATTTTCCAAGTTTTTTTCATTATGTTTTTCTTTATTTCTTATCAAGAAAATCAAACAAAAACCCATCGAAATTTAGTAATTGATAAATTGCGAAAAAGAAAACTAGCCGCCAATCAGTGATAGTTCAAGAAGTGACTTTCTCTAATTTTATAATCTTTACAATCGACTCCCGCTATTAAAGAAAAATCCTAATTAAAAGGGATAACCACCAGTTTTTTTCGACATCAGCTACCTCCTAATAAACGAAACGTCCCGATTAAAAGGGATAACGGCCCGTGAAACCTGGAAGTTGGACGGTCTTAAAAACATAGAACATAGAAGAAATTAATTGGGACAAAGAAAAATCTTATTTAAAAGTGACGATAAAAATAAACTAAAACTTACTAAATGGCGCAGCTCAAGCTTGACTGACAGTAAGGGAGGTTGGGGTAAAACGGACACTTTTGACTTTTTATAAAAAATTAGTGACGGGTTGAAATGTTGATGAAATTTAATCATTTTTTTTTCAATACAAAGAACAATTCTTGTCCTTTGTGATGAGCCTAAACTGAGCTCTATTGATACATTTGTTCCTGAGTTATGAATAATTTTCAAAAAGTCTTAAAGGTTCATTTTACCCTACCCTCCCCTACAATAGAATTTACCCCTCTATTTCTAAAATTTTCACAAAAAACTTACAAATTTCCCTGTCCGTTCGCGAAAATGTCCTAGCAAAGAGGAAAATTTACGCTTCAACCCCCACCGTTTTCTTCTCATCAAGTAAATTCCTATTCTTGAAATTCAATTTCAAATAATACCCTGGTAAAACAGTCCAATTATTTCCGACTGGTGATAAAAAATGAATCGGCGTTAATGATGTTTCTGTCTTTGCCCGTTAAGAAAATTATGAGAATTAATAGGATCAAGGGTATGTGGCCCGTTATCGTCCGATTACTTTCCAAAAAAGTGATTGATAGACCTCAAATTGCTCATACAAATTTTAAATATTTATTGCTCATTTAAATATTTATATGCGTAATGGAGATCTATCACTTGTTTGGAAAGTAATCGGGCGATAACGGCTACATACCCTTGTTCCCATTAACTCTCATAATTTTCTGAAACTCCAAACTCTACCTGCCAGCCAATCGGAATTTAACGGGCAAAGACAGAAACATCATTAACGCCGATTCATTTTTTATCACCCAGTCGGAAATAATCGGACTGTTTTACCAGGGTATAGTAGTCCCCCGTTCAACCCCTGGCATTCATAATCCCCCGCCCATGCACCTCACTCAATCCCGCCACCATCGGTCCCCCCCTCAACTATCCCAAAGCCAATGAAAATGGCTGCCTGCAATACCTCAAAGCAGTGAGTTGTGAGTCTGCCAGGGCTCTGTTCAACGGGCAGATTGGGCAGATGCGTGTCAAATGTGCCTCAGTATCGAATAATCATCCTGTTCTCCTCAACTGTAATCAACCCCCCAAACCAAACCCCCCAACTGGTGACTCCATCCCCAATGCTCCCAGTGACCCCAAATAACCCACCGCCCCCCGAATAAACCAAAAAGCCCCCGCGACTCGTTGCAGAACTCCTGTTTTTGTCAAATGGTAACGTAGTTATTCGGGAACTCGTTGTGTTGGGTGAAATGCTGGATCGACTTCCTGTTCATGGCGATACACCGAAGCTCCGTAAGCGTCGTCCCTCGTATTGAGAGTGCTTCAGCCAATCGTCCCCAAGAATAAAAAAGAAAAACAATTCCACAGAGACAATAAACCCGATGAATGCAACAAATTCCCGGAACAAATAGATCAATCGTCGAGTGTCCGAGTGGTGCATGTGCCAGTGAATAAATAAATAGTGATCCCTCCACCTAGAATACTAAATAAATGAACGCTCCTGGCAACACTATTACAATTTCACGATAAATTGTTGAATCCTTTGGGACGTCTTTGGCCCGCGCTAGGCCATCGAGGGTACAAAGACCCCCCAGAGAGCTCTGCATCGTGAAATGATCAACATGGAGACGGACAAAATTATTGATGACACAAATACCAACTTACAGGTAATTACTCGGATTAATAACCCAGTAAATCATTGAATCCCTCTATTTTCGTTAATATCGTCTTGCGAGGACAACCGCCATCTTATGCAGTTATCGCTAATGAAGGGAATCCAAGTCCGCTGAGTAGAGTAATCTTCCCCCTCGTTCAATTCTCTGTATCTCGTATTAGTCTCTCACTCTCGCCTCCCTCCCCCTCTCACTCACAATGTTATCCTCCGTACACCCTATTTATTGATTTTTTTTCCTTTCAAATTGCGTCGAGGGGCTGTTGTTTCGTTGTTCGGTGTTTTCGGGGTCTCCCCGAGGCTGATGACGGTGATAACCTGGTATCAGTGTCAACATCGGGCCGGAGAGGGGCGAGAGAGAGGAGGGATTTAAATTATGGATTTCAGTTCCTTTATTCGCATTTGTTAGTACAGCAGGTGACACTGACTCACTGACTTTTATTTGAATAGCACACGCTCGTGAACATGATTCCCAGGCTCGTTATCTGTAAGGTTAATTACCCGAGGGACTGACCATCAATAAAAATGCAAAGTAACAGGATTAGCGATGCATTGGGAGAATGTACGCTGGATTTTTTTCGAAAAATCCCTCAGCCCAGCGATGATGAAATGATGAAATCTCGATCTCCCGCTAGGCTCGCGATACCGCTAGGTCAAAATCATAACAAAAAAAGAACCTCATCTGGGTCACGACTTGCTTCATTTCTCTTTCGGAGTGAACCCGGTGTTTGGTACCTGTGGGCAGTTCCAGGTAGCAATTTGTTGCTTGGGAGCGTGACCAGTTGTTGAGGATATTTATTAAAGACTGCAAGGGTTCACTGGATTCTTTATTTATTTCTTTCGATTGGTAGCTTTTTCTGCGAAGACACAGGTCTGAGATTCGATTCAGGGGAATCGGGTTTACAAATATTTTTAAAGTAGCTGTACCCTTACGGTAAATTCAAAGATTATTGAAAGGATTATTGCAAAAACTTTCCAGAAAACTCGATCGACTAGATTTGGACTTCAAATTTTTATCTTAAGGAAAATATTTCTTGGTGAATTTTCCTCTAGTGAAATATTTTCATCCAGAAAAGGCACCGTCTCGGGTGAATTATCCGCCTTTTGCGCCAAATATTTTGTTGTTGTCGAAAGCAGAGCAGTTGTTCATGTTTGAGATTTCCAAATTCAAATCAAACAATTTCGTTTTTGGCATTTTACAACTGGCAATTTTGCTGGCCCAAACAAGACTTGTTTGAGAACGTGTTTGTTTTCCTCTCAGTGTAAGGTAAAATTTTCAAATTCAAATCAAAATTTCGTTTTTGGCATTTTTCAACTGGCGATTTTGTTGGTCCAAACGAGACTTGTTTGAGAATGTGTTTGTTTTCCTCTCAGTGTAAGGAAAATTTTTCAAATTCAAATCAAACAATTTCGTTTTTGACATTCTTCAACTGGCGATTTTGCTGGCCCAAACGAGACTTGTTTGAGAACGTGTTTAGGGCCAGGTATATACGCCTTATCAATTTTTTGAATTGCCAGGTATATACGCCTTACCAATTCAAAAAATTGGTAAGGCGTATATACCTGGCCCTACCAGCCTTCAGCGTTACCTAGAGTTCGCGACGTGGACGCAGCTGGAATGAACCCCAAAAGGCCCACAATATGAAAATTCAAAGTTGGTATACGAATTTGAAATCGAAATATGAAAATAAAATAAAAGGAAATTATAGTATTTGTGGCCGCTGCTGCATCTTGAAAATGAAGCTGAAACTAGCGGTACACTGACGAAAACAAAAGGTTTTCAAAGAATACGTCTTTACTTATATCAAGAAACTTCTGACTTGAAAATTTTCAAGAGTAAAATATCTTGCACTGAGAAAATAAAAACTTTCGTGAAGGAATTTTGTGCTTGTCCTAAAGACGAGGATAATTTCTTGATGGCAAGAAAGCGATTTCTCAAACCAAGTAAAATTGAATCAATTCGTTCAATAGTTTAGCTTCAATTTTAAAATAGTTTAAGGCCGTGACTATTCGCGCCATTGCGTGAATCACTCCCGTACACTCCATACACTCCACGCATGCGTGAAGTTTGTGTGTTTCACGCAGCCGAATTTTCATACTGCTGTGTATTTCACGCAGTTGAAGTTTCATACTACTGTGTGTTTCACGCAGTTGAAGTTTTATACTACTGTGTGTTTCACGCAGTTGTATTTTTATAATACTCTGTGTTTCACGCAGTTGTATTTTTATACACCTGTGTGTTTCACGCAGTTGAAGTTTTATACTACTGTGTGTTTCACGCAGTTGTATTTTTATAATACTGTGTGTTTCACGCAGTTGTATTTTTATAC
>NW_021680425.1:373461-400991 GCF_001412515.2 Diachasma alloeum
GTATGGAGTGTACGCGAGTGATTCACGCAATGGTGCGAATAGTCACGGCCATAGTTTAATGCAAAAACCACTTTCATTGATTTGAGACCTCCTTTTCTTGATATGAAGAAATTGTCTTCATCTTTCTGACAAGCATAAAATTTCCTGGCGTAAGATTTTTTTCTTATTGTAAGATATAGTGCACTTCGTAATTTGTTTTTTCAGTGTATAATCGCGGGCGGAAAATACAATTTAGGGAATTTTTGGGGGTTCAAGGGTCGAACACTCACGTAAGCAAATTTTTTTCAACTGCGAATGAGTTTGCTCATGACTTAAAAATGTTTCAACATCCCTACATTTCCCTAAATCGAATCTTCCGCTGGCGAATCTTCCACCACTTTCAGCTTCATATCCTGAAACCAATGTGCTGAGTCTAAAAAATTGGCGAATTTTCCTCAGAACCAGAGAAAATTTAATACAAAAACCAACTTCCCAACAAGAAAATGAATTTTCGGAAACTGCGTGCATCCCCAACAAATGAACTGAATATACAGGTTTTGATGTTTGTTGGTTCTGTTGAACCTCGAGCAAGAGGTCAAGAACCCCCCCTCCGGTTTCAGTATCGTCCAGTAGTGTCGTTGGGGCCCTCCCTACTCCGGTTGTAGCCTTCGACGGGGAACTCTAGGCTTGCATTGCTTTTGAAATGAGAGGCCTCGGTCATTGAGTGTTGCCAAGCCGCAGACCAGAAGGACGATCTCACAACGAGAATAATTGTTGCCTTTCACTCAGTCGTTGTCTATTGTTGTTGTCTTGCTGCATCATCCTCCGGTGAAACCATCATTTCGGAGTTTTGGGATTTGCTTGGATAATCAGAGATATTCGCATGTATTAATTATTTTTCAGTACCCGATGACGATACTCTATGACACGGGGGTTCGAAAGAAAGAGGCATCCTCACAGGCGCTCGCACTTACCAGCCAGTACACACAGGAGCGGGAAATGTGTATGAAGTACTTTGAGAGATGGAGCGAACCGGAGCAAGTGCATTTTGTGGAGCAATTGTTGGCGAAGATGTGTCATTATCAGCATGGACACATTAACACCTTCCTCAAGCCCATGCTCCAGAGGGATTTCATCTCCTTGCTGCCCAGTAAGTTTACCAATGCCAAGTGATTCTTGCTTCTTGAATTATTCATCATGGCGTTTTGTATTATCTTTTCTGGAGAAACGGGATATGGCGATTGGAGTTTGAAGCAGGAAGTTTGAGATATGTATCGCAGGATTTAGGGGAGGATTGCGAGAATTTTTATGGGGTGTATTTTGCAGAGCAAAGTGGGATCGGCGGAAAAGGTTGTTTTGTTGAGCTTGATATCTCTCTTTGATGAAGAGATAGCTTACGACAAGTGATATTTCCCGTAATTTGTCCGATCGTTTCGATTGAACGGTTTTTATTAACTCTTTCTAGTTGATATCCAGTTATACAAAAGCAATTAAAACAAGTGGTTAATTGCTTCTGTCAACACATCTCTCTGGATTATGAAAATCTCAATTGTATTCGGGTGTTGAAAATTTGGCACATGAAATTAAGACTCGAAAATTAAGGGTCGCAGGGGTCACGTCGATCAAATCAGTAGCGAAGTGGTAAACCGGTTTAAGTCGATTTTGACTATTGACCAGTTTTTAGTGAATATCATGGAATCGAAGGGAGATAGCTAAATTTTTGTCGGAACTTTTTTTGTAGCACTCAGTTTGCTCTAGAAAAAATGTTATTACGAAAATTTCATTATCTCCTTTAAATTCAGAGATATTCTTCAAAAACTGAACTAAGAGATAAGTAGATTTAAACCGTTTTACCACTTCGCTACTGAAATAATCAAAATAATTTTTTTTCAACAACAGATCATGCCATCAATCGCATGATGGAATTCGGACAAGATGGCGCTGGGAAGAATATTTAAAATGACAATTGGATTTATTTACGTGACAGTGAGAAGTGAAATTGAGTAGTCAAGTGGAAAAACCTAGAGACCCAGCTCAATTTTCAGAGCGATCTACTAGAAAGGACCTTTTTTGTAGGGCAAAGTGAAATTGTTCTTACAGATGAAAAAGAAAATCACAGATATTTCGCCAGCTCTTAGATTACGAAATATTGAATAGAAACTAATCGTCGACAGGCGGTGACTTATGTTATTCACCACTGAATTCAATAGTGAAGTGGTAAACCGGTATAAGTCGATTTTGTTCATTGCCCAGTTTTCAATGAATATCTCAACATCTAAGGGAAATAGCAAAATTTTTGTCACAACCTTTTTTGTAGAGCAAATTGACAGCTACAAAAAAGGAGATCACAACAATTTCGCTATTTCCCTTAGATTCCCAGATATTTATTGAAAACTGGCCAATAGCGAAAATCGACTTATACTGGTTTACCACTTCGCTACTTAATTAATTTTTTATGAGAACGTTTGCTTTACTCTAGAACAGGTCATCATAAGAGTCTTTGAAAAAGTTTTAGATGTTTCCAGAGAGGCAAATAAATTCGTCAAAAATTAATATCAATTGAGTAAATTGTTATTCATTAATGAACAAGATAACCACTTTTAATTCATCATTTTTCAATCGGCGGCTTTGATTAATGATAAAAAATGAGATAATCCGATTAAGGGGGGACGTCGGTGAGATTTGAAAGTCTTCGGTAGAGCTAGGGACCCATTGAGCGACTTTTGATATATGATGCGATATGTTAAAAAGTTGGAGATATGCTGACCCCAATCGATTTTGCCCCATACATCCACGAGGGTTTCCCTCTTTTCACCTTTACAATCGTTCTTGCATCACAGTGTTCATCCGATTGACATACATTTTTTTAAATATTCGTTAGACTACAAAACACGAAGTTGGGCATCGGTTTTACGATCCGTCAAACGAATCATAAAAAAATTAATAAAATACAATTTTTTTTCGTTTATCGCCTACGTATTACGTCTAAAAAGCCTGTATTTTGAGTTGATGGAAATTGTATTTTAATATAATACGAAAACGAAATGAAAAAGGAAATTTTGTTACATTTTTATTTTGTTTCGTTTCAAATAGATCATTAAAAACTTGAAAAAAAGAAGTTCAACAATATCATGATCATAATCATGAAAAAATGTTTAAAGATGTATTTTTTAAAAAAATGTTCATGATTTATTTTAAACAAAACGAAAAAAAAGTAAGATTTTTTTTTTCAATTTTTTCATGATTCACTTGATGGATCGTAAAATGAATGCACACCTTTGTTCTTTGGAATCTAACGTACATTAAAAAAGAATGCCGATCCCATGAAAACAGTGGTGAAACGACGATTTTAAAAAAACATTAAAAACGTCGTTTTTCGTTGACATGTGGGGCACAGTCAGCGAAAATATTGGGTTCATAATTTTTTCCAGTATTCAACATGTCCCACCATATATGTCCCAAGCTCCAACAAGGATTTTCAAATCTCCCCGACGTCCGCCCTTAAAAATAATCGAATTTGCGTCATTCCCTTCATCGTTTTCTTCACTGAAAAAAAATCTTAACTCAATTTTTCGTGATACAGAAAAAGGTTTGGATCACGCAGCAGAGAGTATTCTCTCTTATTTGGACGCTGAATCGTTATACTCAGCTGAGCTCGTCTGCAAAGAATGGTACAGAGTAATAAGTGAGGGAATGCTATGGAAGAAATTGATCGAGCGTAAAGTGAGAACAGACTCGGTATGGCGGGGTTTAGCAGAGAGAAGAGGATGGATACAATATCTATTCAAGCCACGTCCTGGCGAGAATCATCCAAATCACACATTCTACAGAAATTTATTTCCCACAATAATGAAGGATATCGACAGTATCGACAACAATTGGCGAATGGGTAATCACAAGTTACAAAAAATCAACTGTCGTAGTGAAAATTCGAAGGGAGTTTACTGTCTGCAATATGACGATCAGAAAATTGTGTCTGGTTTGAGGGACAATACTATTAAAATATGGGACAGAAATTCATTGCAGTGTATCAAGGTGTTAACGGGCCACACTGGCTCGGTACTGTGTCTACAGTATGACGATAAGGTCATTATATCCGGATCGTCGGATAGTACTGTTAGAGTCTGGGATGCCAACACTGGGGAAATGGTTAACACACTGATTCATCATTGTGAAGCTGTCTTGCATCTGAGATTTAACAATGGAATGATGGTAACGTGTTCTAAGGTATGTCATTATTTTTTTTACGTCACATGTTGTGGTCTCTAGAGTGGAATGAACTCATGGTAAAGAGCACTTTTTGCTTTTTTTGCATATACGAAGGTGGCAAGTTGATTATTTTAAGGCCCGCGTGTATTATCTTTCGAACATGATTTTGGCTGTTTTTTTTATTTTGATAATCTGAAATGTTCTTCAATTGCCATTCAGTTTTACACAGCCCTGGAGTTGTCAAAAATTATGGTTGTACAATCAAAAAAACGTTGAAAAAATGAGCAGTTTCAAATTGCAAATGTCAAATTACTAATTTGCAGTATCTAATGGCTGTTCAGTCGCCATTTGTTCCAGTAGCCAATGCCTGTCAGATCGTTAGTTGCCATGATCAATTATCCATTTACAATTTTCTCGCTATCGGACCTATTTCCTAATCGTTATTAAAATGCTCTTTAAAACTGTTCAGTTTTTTTTTTCTACTTTTTTTCATTGTGCAATCATAATTTTTAGGGACACCTACGTGATACCAAATCCAGTGGAAATTGTGATATGTTTTAGATTACGAAGATGGAAAGATAATCGAGATAACGTTAAATTAATTATTTTGCTTTAGGTTACACTTCGCTGTCTCTGAAATGGAATGAACTATGAAAAATCGTTGTTTTTTTCACTGCACTACATGATGAATTTCACAATGTCAGAAATTAATAATTATCAGCTATTGCAATAAAATATTTTAATTAATTGAAGAGTTAATTATGAGGATTTTTTTTGTTTCCGTTTTCAGTCAATGCAATTCATCATTTCGTTCGTCGAAAAATTAATTATTGTGTCTTATATTGTTGAAACAGTACTTTTATTTGTACGAACCAAGGAATTTTTAAACAAATAATCATGATTTTTAATTCAACTTTCTGTTTCTTAAGAATTGTTCAAGAGATGGTAGAAAATATCCCAAAGAACAAATCGAGCTCAAGTACATTGAAATCATACGAAAAGTGCTTCAATCGATTATTTTTCTTCGTGTTCCATGCAATTTACCTTGATCGAGCCCAATGAAGTAGAACTTAATATTGGTGACATTTGATAAAGTACTAAATTGTTATCGTCGCCGCCAGGAAAGAATGATCTTGGATCTGAGTGGTGGGGGACGTTGAGTCGGATGTAATTGCGAGAGAGTGGGGGTGTCCAGTCACGACCGTTCTTTTTTGGCGAGGACTTTAATAATGAAGCATTCTGCAGTGATTTCACTATTTAAAGTTTGAATAGTGTGTTGTGTTACTAGTGCGTGAAATTTTTCTTTTCCGTGCGCAGGTGACTTGCGTTTGACGAAGGTATTTCGACACAACACGCAATTTCGATTGTTTCACGCGGAAACATAAATTATTTATTACAAAAGTTTAACACTGACGATAATTTTTATATTGGGCATGGAGTTTTGATTTGTTTTCCTTATGTTTCGAGATTTTTTCTAGATTTCAGTCTTCTGTGTTATTTTTGCAGTTATAGATTAATTGTTACCAATAATGAGTGGTTCTATTCATATTAAATTTCGTTTAGAATTTATATAAGATTTTAATCTTCAAAATTTACTCTATGTTTATACAATTTTAAGGATATCCAAGTATCTTTTAATTTAAACTTCCACTTACGAACTCAATCACCCTATTATTCAGAAATCCTCAAAATACTACATAAATTTACCATAAATAGAAGACTAAAGTTAATTATTTTAAGAAGTGTAAATATATAGATTAAGCTAATAAAACATTGATAGAGTACTAAATCTTGTAGATTTAAGCCATAAAGATCAAACCATGAATATTCAGTATCATTCAAAATTACATTTTGCACAGAATTATTATTTTTTCAAACATTCGTTACTTATAAATAAATAAATGAAATTGTTTGAACTTTCGAAAACCTACGAAAAAATTCTGAATACGAATAAATTTGTTACGATTCCAAACAAACGATTTATATAGTAGAAAATTTATTCTTCATAAATAATTTATAAAAAATGCTCGTAATAAAAAAAATGCTTTTTAAAATTATTTCATCAATCTTCCTTCAAGAAAACTTTATTTTTTTTTTCACATTTAAAAAATATTTTCTAACAATTCAATATCGAGATGCAAATTCAGATCTGCAAAGTTTAAATAATAAAATCATTGTAAAATGTTTGGAACCTCACATGTTCGACTACAAAACTAGAAAACCTTTCTACTGGAGAAAAAAATCTCCGAAGTATTATATTTAGATATCCTTAAAATGGTGTTCTCATTTTGCTTTCAGGATCGTTCAATAGCAGTTTGGGACATGACCTCACAAACAGAAATTGCCCTCCGCCGTGTTCTAGTTGGCCATCGTGCTGCTGTTAATGTCGTTGATTTTGATGAAAAATACATCGTATCAGCGAGTGGTGATAGAACAATTAAAGTATGGAACACCTCGAGCTGTGAATTCGTCCGAACTCTAAATGGACATAAACGTGGTATTGCGTGTTTGCAATACAGAGATCGTTTGGTGGTTAGTGGTAGCAGCGATAATACAATAAGACTGTGGGACGTTGAGTGCGGTGCGTGTTTACGTGTACTCGAGGGACATGAGGAGCTTGTTCGGTGTATCAGATTCGACAGGAAGCACATTGTTAGCGGGGCTTACGATGGGTGGGCAATACACTATTTATTATTTCAGTCTCTTATTATTTCTATCGTTCTCATCGATACTATGAATTCGTTGAATCAACTCGGTATTCATGTTTATTTTGCTATTGATCATTTTTCTTTCAGGAAAATCAAGGTGTGGGACTTGGTGGCAGCACTGGATCCTCGAGCACTCGCCAGTACTCTCTGCCTGCGAACACTGGTGGTAGATATTGAATTTTTCATGTGCATTTATTTTTCTTCAATCTGACGTGAAGATCGATAAAGCTTTTCAATTGAGTTGATGCATGAATTTTTTTACTGAATCAGGTACATGAGAAAAACATTGGGAGTGAAGTTCAGAGAGAAATCCTATTGGAGTTCTGACAGAATTCTATTGAAAAAAATTGAAAAATTCAATAGATTCTTGAAAAATATGATTTACTCTGTTCAGAATTTTTCTATAGAAATTCTTGGACATAAATTCTTCAAATTTTAATTTTTTTTAGTTTTTTTTCCTTTTCTCATTAAAAAAATCCAAGAAAAAAAAATTGGGAAATTCATGCCTAAAAATTCTTTTAGAAAAAAATCCCAACAGAATGGGTTTGTAGAATAATCAACATCTATTGACTTATCTTTCTTTGTCAAATATGTATTTAAAAATACATGACGTGGAGTTCTAATAAAACTTCAAAACAATAAAAAACCAATTGAATAATCGCCATTATTTATAAAATCCAATTCAAATTCAAAAACCCAATCCAATGAAGATCCAAATTGAATGAAAAAAAATGCTTATACAGGATAAATTTCATGCAAGACTCTGATCTGATTTCAGTGATGTTTATCCTCTAATTTTTTATTCTTTTTCCCCCTAATATCAGGAGCACACTGGTCGGGTCTTTCGCCTTCAATTCGACGAGTTCCAGATTGTCTCATCATCCCACGACGACACGATACTGATATGGGATTTCCTCAACTGCAATGATTCAAAGGGAGCCGAGGGGAATTCACAGGTAGTACCCACGCCAGTCCCTAGCCAAGTCGACACCAGATCTCCCTCTCGTAAGTATCTCGAGTGATTCAGCACTTTGATTTGTGTTAATCTTATCGTATTTATTTCAGCGTTCGAGTGACGTATCAAAATAACAATTCCTCTATTGTGATACACCTGTAAGTTGATTTCACAATTATATACGATGATTTTGTAATAGGAAAGAGATAAAACGGAGTAATTTAGCTGGAAATTTAAAATTGAATTGATCTCCGTTTATTTTTTGTAATCATATCTCTGAATCTAAAGGAGATAACGAAATTTTCATAATAACCTTTCCTGTAGAGCGTATTAAGGCCTACAAAAAAGATAATGACAAAAATTTTACTATCACCCCTAGATTTCGAGATATTCATTCAAAATTGACTAATAGTCAAAATCGACAATTATGAAATTGCAAAAATTTTTGAACATTTATAACATGTCTCGTGTTTTTTACTCTTCAAAATGACATCATTCTATTTTCAAAATCAGTTCATAATATTTTTATAAACATCAAAGATCATTGCATGTCGTATTCAGTCTTGTTTTTCTATTTTCATTCGTAAAAATGAAAAAAAAAAAAACATCAAAACGTCTGATTGATACTGGCTTATCTCGTTTTATCTCTTGCCTGCAGACATCTTGATGGAATACCTAATAATTCAGCTAATCATTCTGACATTATATTCCCCAGATAAATGGTTAGTGCGTGAATTCAATGTGTTCACGGATGCGTATGACAGGATTGTAACGATACGAGTTGTAAGTGCACACTGGAAGCGTCTCAGCAAAAAGATCGAAATCATTACAACCAAATTGCTCCAGAGCTGTTGGAAAAGAAGTGAAAGAAATAGAAATCTACATCACCAAAAGATTCTTGAAAAAATGTAACGAATAATACAAATGGAAAAAAACGAGGAGAAAAGACAGGGGTGAAACGTACGTATTCATGCATCCCATGGATGCACGACAATTCGTGTTATCATCATTGAATGGATCCACTTATTTATTTTTGGAATTCCTTCTGCGCTCTATGACACGTGAGAAGTTGATCGATCATTTTCCTACAGCTGTTGAAGGGTGAAGGAGATAATTGAACCTGATAAAACGACGAGAATCATTGAAGACTTGAAAAAATAAACAGTGACGCCACAGAATTGTAATAACGTAAATTAACTAGAAATTTCGAAGAAGTAATTGAACAAAAATGATGAAAAAAATAATAATTGATAATGAATTTTAAGATGAACTGGCACTTAATGATAGTAGATGTATTATAGTAAGTTATAACATAAATAAGAAAGAAAGGAACATTTTTTATGTAATTAATTTATAGTCAAAAAAATGATAAACAAAGATGAATTGCTAAAAAAAATACTGTGAAATGTCGTTTGTTTTTGGAGTACTTACTGTGTATGAATGATCATTCAAATGATTGTAAAGAGGATGAACTTTTGAGACATTCAGTTCAGATTTATTGAACCGTAATAATGTCAATTTATATAGCAATGCATTGCTAATTACTGTCACATCTAAATGGTTTTTTTCTGTGTTATACATTGTGGCTCAATTCAATATGTGAAAACTCCACAGATACAATTAAATAATTCAAAGTAAAAATTCTGTAAAAAAAAAAGCTAGGATAATTTCAATTTTTTTAATTTTTTCATCAATTTTATAACTATCAATATTTTCTCCAAAAAGTTGATGAAAAAAATGGTGATTTATAAAATTCACTTAGGTAATTGTACATTCTTCGTTATTTAAAAGAAAAACCACGAAATTGTAAAATTTTAGTGCAGTTATGGCGAGTGTAAGCTGTGAAAATGTGGAGAGGGAATTAATTTTAGTCAATCATGACACATAAACACATGGTAATGTCACATTAAGTGATTTAATATTTTTCATCATCATCGCATCACTCTCATTTTTTCCTCCTCCTGCCATTGTCAAATTAAATCATTCAACTCGACTAAACCAATAACAATATTTGTGCAATTGATATACTTGACATCACGAGATCATACCCGAATGAAGCATCAATCTTACTCATTCATTGATTAATCCAATTAAATTATAAAGGAGCAAGGTTTAAATTATTGAATAAAATTTTTGAAGCTTCGAAATTTTTGAAAAAAATTGCGAATGTGAAGAGAATGATAGTTGATTGTAGACGTAAGTGACATGTATTCTGAAATATAATGATCATGCGTTCAATTGGATTCATTCGATATCTCATTATTAATCAACTGATATCAATCGAGATGATGTTCATTAAATTCTTGTGGATACTGAGGGCATTTTATGTTTATTCATATCAATGACCTTCACAGCCAGTGGGAAGTTAATTTGGCATTGAACGGAGAACAATTACGGGTTTTACGGATACTTTTTCTTTACATTTTTATTTTTCGTACCAGTTTGTTTGTTTCGTTCAATTTTCCATAGGAGCACGGTGTGGCAGAAAAATTCGAGCTTTACACTGAGAGGAAAACGAACAAGTTCTCAAACAAGTCTTGACGTTGCTGGCATGGAATTAAAAAAAACTCGATGATAAAAAATTGGATGCTATTCTCTCACGCATAAAAAAATTCAATAGAAAACCTGGCGAATTCGGTACAAAATTCTATTGGAATTCTATGAGATTTCTGTAGGATGTTTATTGGAATTCTATTGAAAAATTCTATAGGATTTCTGTTGGAATTCTATTGAAAAATTCTATTTGTTTTTCACATTTCTGTTTCAATTTTTCTCTTAAATTTTTTCTATTGGAGCTATTGGGCACAAATTTTTTCCGCTGGATTTTGTTTTGTTTTGCATTGCTGAATCCGAGTGGAAAAAACTTCGAAGTTTTTTCATTCTATTGTTTTGCCTTCCAAAAATTACAAAATCCAAGAACGAAAAAAATAAAAAATTCACGCTCAAAAATGATGTTTTATAAATTCTAACAGAATGAATAGAATAAGAAAATCAAAATGTCATTAATTATTTCTGTGAAATATCTATTGCATTACCCTCAATACAAATTTGCGTAAAAAAAAGAATTTTTCATTTTACTTCACTAAAATTCTAATAAAATTCCTCAAAGGTAAATTTAAAAAAGAAGTAAAAAACCCGAATCTTTAAACTGCATAATTTTCACGAAAAATTTGCGCAGAACCATAAGTTTCAATAATATAATTTCAAAAGAATTCCCCTACAATTTCCTCTCCAAACAAACAACATAAACTATCATAATGAGACTGAAAACCCCCGGAAACTACCTAAAACTAAAAACCAGCAAAAAAATTAATTTCGTCAAATTCGTAAACTGCGTCTTTGCAAAAAAAGTGATTTATCCACCGATATTTCCGCCGTCCCCCCTGCGAGTGGCTGCTCGCCATCCGTGTTCACGCGTGCGATCTAGCCCGACAATCAGTCCAGAAATGCTGAAGCAGCAAAAATGGCGGATGAACAGGTGAGTTTACCGATGCCAAAATAAACTACCGATGAAGTAACAATAACCCTCGAGCAATAACCGAAGAATCGTCAACGTATCGTCAATAGCCCGGCAAAATCGCCCCTAGAATTCAAATTACCTGGAATAGAGTACTAAACCCGGAGTGTCGCAATTGCTCTAGCCTTTGTCGGCGTAACCCCCCTTGTTCCGAGTGGTCACGCACACACACGCCGACCGAGTGTGTACGTACACCTGGGCATTGCCGGATGTAATTCGTCCACTGATCTGCGTCTTTAGGCTATCTCTCGAGCTATTGAATTCTCCTGCCTAAACTATCGCATTGCCATTGTTCAATCTGAATATTCCAATTTCCTCAAATTACAATGGAGTTGATGTCATCTCGTGTTTTCGTTACGATCGTCGCGTTCCCGATGTAAATTCAAAAGTTATTGGATCACGAGATAGACTAGCACCAACGAGACATAAATAAAGAATCTGAGATAGAAGACGATTGGGATTGCCTTCGACAATTAACGAACGGAGAATAATAATGTGAGAGAGGCTGTTTGAAATATTTCGTTTATTCTCATTGTTTAATCGTTTAGTGATGGTTCACACAGTCTGTCGAGTTTATTATGGTTTATCGTGCATAATCGCTGTTCAATATTTATCTCAGTCGTGTGATGTGTATCTCTGTTGTGACAACAAGTTCGGTATTCGATCGGGCATTGGAGTGCACCGGTGATGAATAATATTCGGTGAAAAAGTTTGTGATTACATGAGTTTCTTTGTTGTGCACTCGTCTCACGCCTCTGGGACGTTATAAATTCGCGAGAAACGGGTATAACCTCCAACAATCGTTTCAGTATATCCCGCAATTGGAGAATTCTTCCCCCTTTTTTGTTGCTGATTGATTATTTGTTTGTTTACTTGTTGTGCGATAATTCGGTGAGGAATTCGTGCGAGGATTGGTACATGTGAATGCAGGAGAATTAATGAGATAACGTTAATTAATTTCAAGGTGAAAGGGATGAAAAAGTGAATGAAATACGCGAGAGGGAAAATTTTAATACGAGGGAAAATAAATATAATTGAGAATGAATGACATACAGGAAGTACGGCAACTAGAGTTGCTGTGCAAGCAGCTGTACGAGTCACAAGATTCGGCTCATCGTGCTGAAGCTGAAAAGGCACTTGTTGGCTTTCAAAATGCCCCAGACACTCTTAGCAAGTGCCAATTGTTGTTGGATCGGGGGGATTCAGCTTATGCCCAACTTCTTGCTGCCACAACTCTCACGAAGCTCGTGTCACGATCTGCACAAGGGCTCAGTCTACAGCAGAGGCTTGATATACGTGAGTTTATGTTATGGACTTGATTAGTTGTTAAGGGGTGATGTAGGGGGAAATTAAACGAAATTTTAGACGTTACTAATTGTTATTTATCTCGAAAACATGTGATTCGCTAGAGAATTTTATTGGAATTCTCAGAAAGTCTATGGGGGTTCTATGAAAATTCTGGGGAATTCTCGTTATAATTTTGCTTGGTTTTTGCGCAGATTCTATTAGATATTTGATAGAAAAAAGTCCATAGATTGCGATTTTTCTGTTTGAATTATTCTCCTGAGAATTTTTATTTTTTCCGCTATATTTTGTTTTGTTTTGTATTGCAGAATCCGAGTGAAGAAAACTTGGAAAATTCATGCCCAAGTGTTCTTATAGAAAAATTCCAAGAGAATATTCATATGGAAAAATCGAAATCTATTGACTTTTGTATGCGATATCTCACAGAATCCGCGCAAAAAACGAATAGAATTTTAACGACATTTCCCTAGAATTTTAATAGAATCCCAATGGAATTTCAAAAGAATTCCAATAGAATTCTCTAGCAAATTCGCTGGTTTTGTATGAAATTTTTTCATATGTGAAAATTTGAAAAGATGTTCTTTGTAAGTGAGAAGATTATCCATAAAAGTATCTTTTGAGATTTTCTCGTAGAGTGACTCGTTGTCGACATAAATCAACATTTTATACTATTAAAATGGCATAATGACAAAACTGCATTAAATTTCATATTTTGACTTGTGCCTTTCAAAAGACATTTTTTGATAGATAAAAGTTTATGTTTTCTCTCCATAACTTACTTTGTTGTGACTTTCGATAATAATTCTTGATCATAATTTCCGTAAATTGTTTCTTGGATATTGTTATGAGAAAAAATGCCTGAAAATTTCTCCCCAAAAATGAGGATCTACGGACTTTTTATTAACAGATCTTTCCAAGCCTCTTAAATCAATGAAAAGTGTCTCTTGCCATTTTCTCTTGAAATTATTAGCCACCAAGATCAATCAACAGCGAAAAACATGAAAATTCATCCATCTCCTTCAAGTTCAAAAACAATCATCATAAATTCTCAAGATCATCATCAAGTGATGAGACAATTCAGTTTCAAATTCTTATTATTCAAAAATCTCAAAAACATCTAATTTCAGGAGAAAATGTCCAAAGATCTGTTTTCTGCTCAGAAAATTCCCAACAAAAAAATTTGCTTGATATTTCCTCAGCATTCAACAAAATGAGAAAAATCGATTCTTTAAAATCGTGAGTTTTCCAAATCATTAGACTCAACCTTTTGCTGAATATCTCAGAATCGAAGATGCAGAAAAATCCCCACATCCTCTTTAAACACAAAAAAATTAATCAAAAACCTTCGCCTTAATTTTTCTCATTCCCCTCCCAACCAAACCAACTAAACCCCCCATTCTCACCGATTCTTCCAGGCAACTACGTGCTAAACTACTTGGCAACCCAACCAAAACTGCCAAACTTCGTGATTCAAGCCCTGGTGACCCTCTTCGCGCGAATATCAAAGCTAGGATGGTTCGACGCAGACAAAGACGAGTACGTATTTCGAAACGTGGTGGGTGACATTTCCAAATTCCTCCAAGGCTCGGTAGAGCACTGCATGATCGGTGTGCAACTGCTGTCCCAGTTGACATGCGAAATGAACCAGATATCCGAGGCTGATGCCAACAGATCACTAACGAAGCACAGGAAGATAGCCAGCAGTTTCAGGGACACCCAGCTCTTCGAGATCTTCAGACTGTCCTGTTCCTTGCTGGGAACAGCCAGGGAAAACTGTAAAAATCTAAACTTCAACGATGAGGCACAGCACGGTCTAATGACCCAACTCCTTCGTCTCGCGAGAAACTGTCTGACCTTTGATTTCATTGGCACGGCAACAGACGAGAGCTCTGACGACTTATGTACAGTACAAATACCCACGAGTTGGAGGCCAGCATTCCTAGATTTTACAACCCTAAAGCTCTATTTCGATCTTTACCACAGCTTACCAAACACCCTGTCATCACTGGCCCTCTCCTGTCTCGTTCAAATAGCATCAGTCAGGCGTAGTTTATTCTCAAACACTGAGAGAGCTAAATTCCTAACGCATTTGGTGAATGGAGTTAAGCATATACTTCAGAATCCCCAGGGCCTCAGTGATCCTGGTAATTACCACGAATTCTGTAGATTGTTAGCAAGATTGAAGAGCAATTATCAGCTGGGGGAATTGGTTATGGTTGAGAATTATCCGGAGGCTATACAACTCATAGCTAAATTCACTGTTCAGAGTTTGCAAATGTGGCAATTTGCACCCAACAGTGTTCACTATCTGCTGAGTCTCTGGCAGAGAATGGTGGCTTCAGTGCCATATGTCAAGGCAACTGAGCCACATCTCCTGGAGACCTATACACCGGAGGTCTCCAATGCCTACATCACCTCGAGGCTTGAGTCAGTGGCTGTTGTTGTTCGTGATGGTCTTGAGGATCCTCTCGACGATCTGGGAATGGTCCAGCAGCAGTTGGAGCAATTATCTGTGATTGGTAGATGCGAGTATCAGAAGACTTGTACGTTACTTGTTCAACTTTTTGATCAGGCTGCCAATGCTTATCAGGAGTTGCTGTCTCAGACAGCTAGTCCCACGCAGCAGATTGAACTGAGGATTCAGGAGGGACAGCTCACGTGGCTGGTTTATATCATTGGTAGTGCCATTGGTGGACGTGTGTCGTTTAACAGTAATGAGGAGCATGATGCCATGGATGGTGAACTTGTTTGTAGAGTAATGCAATTAATGAATTTAACGGATTCTGGACTCACCCAGGGTGGCTGTGAAAAACTTGAACTCGCTATGCTGAGTTTCTTTGAGCAATTCAGGAAGATTTATGTTGGGGATTCTATACAAAAAAATTCCAAAGTTTATCGTAGGCTGTCGGAAGTGCTGGGGCTCAATGATGAGGCCATGGTACTCAGTGTATTTATACGGAAAATGTGAGTTTAGTATTTATTTCGTATTTGTGAATTTATTATTATCAATAATACTAGAGTGACAATTGAGCACGAACTCAACCAGAATATTTTTACTCATCGACTTGCGTTTAAAATTTATTTCAGATTTTTATCTTCAAAATTGAAGGTATTTTTATACTTTTTATACTACTTTGATTCTGTTTTTATTCAGAATAACCAATTTGAAATACTGGGGACGAAGAGAACAGATTATTTCAAAGACACTTCAACTGCTGACTGATCTGTCAGTTGGATACAGTTGCGTGCGAAAGTTGGTGAAGCTCGATGAAGTGCAGTTCATGTTGAACAACCACACAGTGAGTTCTATTAATTGGAATATTCATCGTGAGTACCCTGGTATCTGTCAGTTGGTGGTGACGAAAATGTTTGATCTCCTTTCAGAGTGAACACTTTCCATTCCTTGGCAACAGTGTCGCAGTCTCTGAGATGCGTTGCAGGACAATGTTTTACACCTCACTTGGGAAATTATTTATGGTCGATCTGGGTGAAGATGAGGAGAGATTCCATACTTTCATGCTACCTCTGACAGGTAATTCAAAATTGTGGATTATCAATTCAAAACGAGTATATTTTTCGGTTTTTCTTCAATCTTGCTTCGATAATTATTGTATTTAGGACAAAGTTTCGAAGGAAATTGTTCAAATGGGAAAATGAGTTTTTGCATGATTTTTTTTTATCTAGTAGAATAATTAAATACGGAAATTTAATGAAAAATATTAAATTCAGATTTTTTCAGCAAAAATTAATTTTTTTTTTCGCGGGATTTTGAATAGAAATAGTAAAACTATTTCCATTCTGTAAAACTATTTAAGGATATCCAAGTATCTTTTACAGTTTGGTACAGACTACACTATAGATTCAATCATTTTCAATCATCAAATTTGTCAGTTAAATTGCGTGAAAAATATTTGAAAAAAATTATGAATATTCAGGGTCATTCAAATTACATTTTGCGAAGAATTATTTTTTTAAACATTCGTTGTTTATAAAGCAATAATTAAAATTGTTCAATTAAACTTTTGGAAACCTAATTTTTTAAAGCAAATCGATTACTCGTAAAATTTTGAATATGAATAAATTTGTTACAATTCCAAAGAAATGATTTTTATCGTGGAAAATTGATTGTTAATAAATTATTTATAGAAATGCTCGTAATTTTCAAAAAATGCATTTTTTCATTTATTGAATGTTCATATTGTGCAATTTAAAAAAATGTAAAACCTTAATTCAACTTGTTACGTTTACCACTTTGTCATTTTGAGTAATTAATTTAAAATTCGTTATGAAGCTGCACTGGAGAGTCTCGGTCAGTTGATGGGTGCAGCCGACACTCCCCTCTTTGCAGCTGAAGAAGCTAAGAAAGCACTGATCGGAATAGCCCGAGATTTGCGTGGCCTTGCATACGCCTTCAACACAAAACCCTCCTACATGATGCTCTTCGATTGGATCTACCCGAACTACACTCCCATCCTCCTGCACGCCATCGAACTTTGGCACCACGACCCCCAAGTAACAACGCCAGTCTTGAAATTATTCGCCGAATTAGTACATAATCGCAGCCAACGCCTGCAGTTTGATGTATCATCGCCGAATGGTATTCTCCTGTTTCGCGAAGCCAGTAAAGTCATATGCAGCTATGGTAATCACATACTGAACGTTGAAGTACCCAAGGATCAGATTTATCCACTGAAATTGAAGGGGATCAGCATATGCTTCAGTATGCTGAAGCTAGCATTCTGTGGTGGTTATGTTAATTTTGGGGTATTCAGGCTGTATGGGGATGAGGCCCTGGACAATGCTCTGAATACTTTTGTTAAATTGTTGTTGAGCATACCTCAGAGCGATTTACTGGTGAGTAAAGCAAACATCTTTATTATTGAGGTATAGGGGCGAGTGGGGCAAAGTGGACACTTATAACTTTTTGTTTAATCTTCATAACTCATTGAAATTTTCTTTAATTGGCATTTTTTTAATATTTGGACAGTGCAACTCTTCCCCTTTGTAATGAGTCTGGACTGAACTCAATTAACCAATTTGTTTCCAAGTTAAAAACATTAAAAAAACTCAAAAGTGTCCATTCTGACTCATTTCCCCCTTAGGACCCTTGACTTTCTTTGAAATGCTAATGACGTGTTAAATTGTTGATAAAATGGAATCATTTTTCAACGTCTAACAATTAAATCATTCAATTTTTATTCTAATAATTATAGCTTCATTCAAGTTGATGGATATGAACTATCAATTGATCTTGAAATGCTTGAAAATTCCGGTACTAAAATGAGTTCTCCAAAAATCTCAGTTTTAGGATTTTTTTTAATTACAAAGACGGACACATTTCCATTCAATGATATTCATTCATTGAGTTTATTCAAGAAAGAGAAGATCCTGGAAGGAATAAGAAAATCCATTAGCTCCTGTCGAAACGCCAAAGATTTCTGGTCCATTCTCAAGAAATTTAGGATAAAGCCTTACATCATGAACAAAATAGGTCCAGATATCTGGCACAATTTCTTCCAAGAGCTCCTCCCACCTCGTAAAAAAAACAGATTTGTTAATAACGAATTCCAATCATCCCGTGCTCGATCAATCGATTTGCTTTGAAGAAATTTTGATGAGTTTGAAAAAATGTAAGAGTGGAAAATCACCCGGCCCGGATGGTATTAGTAACGAATTTTTTTAATATCTCCTGGATAATTGGTTAGTTTATCTGAGAGATTTCTTCAACAAAATACATGACCAGGAAACGGTGCCTGAGGAGTGGTCCATGATATATGCATCAATGATATTTAAGAAAGGAAACCCCGAAAACCCTGCGAACTACCGATGTATATCCCTGGTAAATTCCCTAGCTAAGATTTTTACGCAAATAATCAACGGCCGACTCGCCACCTGGGCAGAATCTAGCAGTAAACTGCCTGAATTCCAATCGGGATTTAGAAAGGGTCGAGGCTGCATTGACAATATTTTCATCCTCTCCTCTCTCTCCCAGATTCACTTGTCCCAACCCGGACGAAAAATTTACGCTATCTTTATTGATTTTCAGAGAGCGTCTGATTCTGTAAATCATGAAATCTTTTGGACGAAACTTGGTAGACTCGGGGTGAGTGATAAGATCATTAGAATTTGTAAAAGTCTGTATAAACGGACACGCTTGACCGTTCATACAGGCTCTGGTCTCTCTCGCCCAGTTGATATTACTGAAGGGGTGCTACAAGGAGAAATTCTTAGCCCTCTTCTATTTTCTCTTTTCATATCAGATTTTGAAGAATATATGCGTGACAATAATTCTCGGGGTCTTTCTATTGATCACAAAAACGAGGTTCTGTGTATTGCGTACACAGACGACCTGGTTTTATTTGCTGAAAACCCTCGAGATCTCAGAAGAAAAATAAAAATAGCATCGGAATACTTTAAATTAAATCAACTGAAAATGAACAAATCCAAATCGAAAGTGCTCATTTTTCATAAGGGTAGAACCGCTAAAGGCCTCACTTTTACATGTGAGGGGGAGGCATTAGAGATCGTTGACAAGTTTACATACCTCGGGATTACTTTCTACAAGTCAGGTCTATTTGAGCCGCGACTTAGAAGAGCTAAAACATCCACCCGATCGACTATTAACTCTGTCCTCAGCATCCTTAATCGTGCCCGCTCCGATACTTGGCACTCCAAGGAGTACCTGTTCTCGTCTTTAGCAACTAGCGTGATGTTCTACGGGGTGGAGGTATGGGGTTTGAGACACTACGACGAAATTAATTCTGTACGAACCTATTATTATAAAAAACTACTCAAACTACCCTCCCACACCCCCGGATACGCGGTTCGTTTGGAGACTGGATCTGTTCCTCTTGAATACGAAGTGCTTAAACGTTCTTTGAGATGGCTTGAAAACTTAATGATGATGGATGACAACCGACTACCAAAAATTTGTTTTAAAAAACTGCTTAGCCTCACTTCAATCTCAAACATCAAAACTAAATATAATTGGTGTCTACAACTCGATAAAACTATACAAAACCACTTTCCACCGGGGATCAAGGCACTCTGCGAAGGAGGACTTCTTAAAAATAACATAGAAAAAATTCTAGTCAGTTACAAGACCAAATTAGAAACCGAGGACAGGCGCAGGCTTTCCGATTCTCACTTCCAGTATTTCCGTACCTGGATTTTAACGATACAAAGCAACCTTTCTTAGAATTTAAATTGCCGATTCAATTTTTACAGACCACCTCACAATGTCGCCTCATTACAACCATTTCTTCCCGAATTGTGCTGAAAAACTCGACCATAAGATTTGGAGAGACCGCATTCTGCCCCAATTGTCACGAACTCCTCAACAATTACCTATACCACGTCCTGACAACCTGTTCTAGCTTTACGGAAGAAAGAAAAATCTTATATAACAAATGCAATCTCGACTCGACTAATTCTAACCCCACACTAACTCTCTCAAACGTCAAAAAAATCGAAGAAGTCAGGGCTCTACACTTTTATTTGAACAAAACTAGTAAGCAATGGCAGCACTAATCTCTGCTATAACTAATCGATGGAACAAAATGTAACCTATGAAAATAATGTAACAGAAATAGGAGAAAAACTACTATGATAGGAAACTATGAACTGTATCACCGTTAATGAACAATGTACTAATGAGACTCACCTTTGTATAAGACCATGTTGTCAAAACAAAGAATAAATGAATTGATATTCATTGAGTCAAGTTGAGTGTTCTATAACTAGAATTCATTGACCTGGTGCATATTAACATCCATTCGTTGAGATGACTTCTTCCAGAGCATTTTTAGAGAAATTTCAGTACTATTGGACTCATTTTGTATGTTTTAACATTTATTATTACATAAATTCTTGAGCAAGAATTTTTAAAGTCTGTTTACGTGGATTTTGGAAAGAGTAAGGGAATTGATTCCCAAGAATTTCAAGGTAATCCCAATAAAACGTCAATAGAATGCCTATAGAGGTCCAATAGAAAATTCAATGCAATTTTTTGGAGAAAAGACTAGGTTTTTCTGTTAAACTTTTTCATACGTGTAAAGTTTGACAGCATTAGATAGTTATATTTAACAAGATGAAAGCTATTTATTATATCAATTACCTCTAGTAGTATATATTCAATCTGGATAAACCTAGTAATTAAATAATTTGCAATTCTTCAAAGTTGAGAAGCCAATTCTAAGAAATTGGAAGGAAACTCCAACTCGAAAATCCTTAATCGCAAATCATCTATAAATGAAATTCTATGATTGAATCAATTATTGAATTGATTAATTCGTATTTATTATCTACAACAGGACTACCCAAAAGTATCAGCCACGTACTACGTTCTCCTTGAGTGCCTAGCCCAGGATCACATGACATTCTTATCAACCCTGGAGCCACGAGTATTCCTCTACATTCTCTCAAGTATCAGCGAAGGCCTAACGGCACTAGGTGCGCTTAAAGACTCCTACACAGGTCTGTGCGGCTGATTCTATCTTACTCGTACCACTCTACATCCTCAGGAAGGAAAAGAACACTTAGATAAAATCATTTCCAAATTCAATTCCGAGGCAAAATGATAATGCTTGATAGAGAGACCAAGAGCATTGGGGTGACAGAAACACTGTCACTTGCCTCTTTTATTTTGCATTGACAATTCAATCGCTTTGGAATGAAAATGACGAGTAATAGATGAGAAAAAATATTGAGCATTCGCACACCCGTTTGTTTGACACAGGTAGCAAGAGGATTTGAGTGCATACGATTATCTTGATCCCAAATTAACCTCCAGAGGATAATTTCCCGGATTTTTTTACCTTAGGCTTGAATTGTGAAATCTTGTCCATTGTCACCGTGACTGTAATTCTTGCCCACAAGCTTCCGTACTTCTGTAATGATAGTTTGAGAGGAGAGAAAAGAAAACATGATGACAAATGATATCATGAGTTGAACTACGGGTCTAGCACTTGCAATCAGCCGCACAGCTGACACATTTACCTTAATTATTAACATCTTGTTGAATTGCTACATTAGAGTAAGTTGCTGATCTACTTGTTATTTAAGGGACGATGGTTAATTGCATGAAAATCGACGTCTCATTTTGGTAACTTTTTATTTGTTTTTTAATTGCTTGGTAATTTAATTGCTAGCGGGTTTGGTTGTAGTTAGTTTTTCATTGGAGAATTTGTAAGATTGAATAGGTCGTCTTAAGAGTGAGTTTGGGATTAATAACTTGGAATTTCGAGGAAATGACGAAATTAAACACTTTTGGTGGCTTTTTTTGTAGATTCAGAGAGAGGGAGAAAAATACTGCAAAATATTCGATATTTGCCTTCAATTCTGAGATATTTCAGGAGCGAAATGGTAAAACGGTTTAAGTTGAATTTAAAAATTTTCCCCGTCAATTTTTCTCGGCGAATACTTCCCTTTGAAATTAATTTTCCTTACTATACTAATTTCTTCTATGGGGGATTTTACTTGGAGTTTTTTTTCCCAGAAAATGCGAATTGAATTTTTTTCCTCGTAGAAGGGAAAAAATGAGAAAGTTAATGGCAAAAATCTTTTTTTTTTTATTCGCGATTGTTTAATCAATTCTTTGTTTACCGACCTATGTTGATATGTAAATTTTAAATTCAATGCAATTTAATTTCTAATCAGATCAGTTGAGTTTTGTTACATGCAAAGAAGATGAATAGATGCTGTATTTAAATATGTCTGATTTAATATTTTCCCGGGAAATTTCACATGTTTTTTTTTTCTTGGGGACATGGAAAATTTTCATGGGATAAATTTTTTAGGGGAAAAATTTTCCGGGGAATTGTTCACAGGGAAAAAAATCTAAGGGAGATAAGGATTTTTTCGTAATTACACTTTTTGTGGAGCGAACTGAGGACTACAAAAAATGTGATGACAAAAATTTTGCTATCTCCCCCCGCTTCCGAGATATTCTCTGAAAACTGGTCAATAGTCAGAATTGACGTGAACTGTTCTACCGTTTCGCTACTGATTTAACAAAAACTAACGTCTGAAGGACAGTAATTCATTCTGTTTTACCAGTTCTCTATTAATTTGTAAGACTGAGCGTCGGGGGTACTAGTGCATTGCATGAGGTACGAATGAGCCAGGATTATTTTCATTCTGTTGTTTTTTTAAAATTCTTCGAACTATTTTGGGTTTATATCAAGCCTCATTGATGGTTTCAGACACGATGGTGTGCACTGGCTGCTGTGCAACACTGGATCACATCGTTACGTACTTGTTCAAACAGTTGTCACAAAAAGGTGAGTTTTCACAGTGATGAAGCGTAACAAGTTTAATGATGTTAATAGCGAATGATTTCAAGGGGAAATGTTGAGAAAAATTTGCCATTTAAGGCCCGGNATCTTTCGTCATCTGAAATTGTCAATTAAGTCCTGCATCATGCAGAAGTTTTGAAAAATTATGAATGAATAATTTTAAAAAAGTAGAAAA
The DNA here is from genome assembly GCF_001412515.2 of Diachasma alloeum. Classification (NCBI taxonomy): domain Eukaryota; kingdom Metazoa; phylum Arthropoda; class Insecta; order Hymenoptera; family Braconidae; genus Diachasma; species Diachasma alloeum. The sequence goes on from NW_021680425.1 coordinate 396,605, forward strand.
AATTCTTAATTTTTTCAAAGAGCATTTTTAATTTATATTCAGAATAAGTTGAATAACAAGAAACTGAAAAATGTATCTGATTCATGGCGACAAATGGCGGTCTGTCACTCAATATCATGCAAGGCGAAGACTGATTTCGTAAATCTTTTCCCACACTGCATAGAGACATTTATTACGGACAAGGCTCTTTGAAAAAAGTTGTAATATTTTGGAGAATGTTTTAATCGCACTTTTATTACATAAAAATGGCAGATGACTACATACCACTGTTTTGAAAATTGAGATACCTAGCTGTCACTTCCCCTGAAGAGTTAGAGTTTTGTTATCCATGATGTAAAATGACAGCTAATAGATAATTTGCCACAGCGAATCAGATATTTGTAATTTCCACTTTTTTCAACTCATTCGGAATCTCAATTGAAAACGCTCTTTGCAAAAGTTCAGAATTTTTTCTATTTTTTTATTATCATTCTATCACAATTTTTGGGAATTTCTACGTGATGTACCACTTAATTGACAATTTTGGATTACGAAAGATAAAAAAAATCCAGATAACATTCGAAAGATAGTACACCTGGGCCTTAAACTTTTTTTTTAAAAAAAGGGCTTGACGTTTCGTCACAAAGTGTATTGTTGAAAATTCCTCCTGAAATTGTCAAGCAATTGGCAAAGATGACATAATATAATTTCTTCACTCGATTATGTTTTACGTCTTCGTTTTTTTTCCTCATCTGATGTGTGCTTGCATTAACATTTTTATTAACTTCAATTGTCTGCGTTTGAATGCATTCCAGCTGGTGTCTACCCTGGGAAGAAGAATTCGGCAGTGGCTACTGGAGGGGATTTATTTCTACAAGTGTTGAAGCAGCATCCTGAGATACTTCAGCAGATATTGAGTACAGTGCTCAATGTGATAATGTTCGAGGACTGTAGGAATCAGTGGATCATGTCGAGGCCACTTTTGGGACTCATTCTGCTGAATGAAGAAGTAATTTATTTTCCTTGGTCTGGGGCCATTCGAATATTACGTCACACGTTTTTTTGAACTTTTTAGATAGAACCCCTTTCCCACAGTTTGTCACAAGCATTGACCCCCCTTGTATATTACGTCAGAAGATCAAAGACTCTCCTGCTACTGCTAGGGCGATTTTTTTAGTGTCTTCATAACATTGAATTTGAAAAGTAAGAATAAGATAGAAAAGGCAAATAATCAGGTGAACCATTAAATCTTACAAGACTGTGTTATTTTTGCACTTTTCCATTAATTATTATCAATAATGTTGGACTGTCGATTGAAAACAAACTCAACCAGAATGTTTTATTGATAATAACTTTCGTTTGGAATTTATTGCCGATTTTGATGTTTAGAATTCATGTTATGTTTGTACTATTTTAAACATTTCGTCACTTCAGCAATTGTTGCCATCACACCATTTCTAAATTTTTCCTCGTGAATGTTTGGGATAATTTGAAGAACTGGTAGAACCTCGGGTTTTTCCTGAGAAAAGGGGACGAGAAAAACATTGCATTTGCGATTTCTTTGGTTAAAAATGGAAAAATAAAAATAATATGTGGAAAAATAATATGTGTAACATCACAGCATGAGAAACCCCCGACTCCTCTCCCCACTTAATCCTGTGACGTAATATTCCAATTCCCTCTTCTACTGTCTGCGCCTTGAACAATTTGGGGTAAATCAAATGTCATAATTCTGCCTTAAATTTGCTGTTACAGTACTTTGGTCAACTGCGGGAGAACATCATCAGGAGTCAACCGGTGGATAAACAAGCAGCTATGGCACAGTGGTTCGAGAATCTTATGGATGGAATTGAGCCGAATTTAGTCACAAAAAATCGTGACAGGTAACATGAATTGGAAATGAAAATATAGGCTAGTTTGGCAGAGTAGTGATGCCTAGCTAATGAGTCCAATGAGAGTCAATTTTTTGCATTCTTTCACATTTTTAGCAGTTGAAAAAGTGATCAATTAATTTTTTTATGCAAATTATTCTATAGATATTTCTTGACATAAATTATCTCAATTTTTGTTCCACTGATTTCTTGCCTTCTTTTCATCAAATTTGAGCAAACGTATTTCTATCTTCAACATCCATTGATGTTTTCTATTAAATTTTATCTATCGAAAATTTCTATTTAAAAAAAACGTGGAAAAGTTTCAATAGAATTGACAAAAAATAGAATTTCCATAAAATCCAATGAAATTAACCAGCGAATTCTACTTCTTTCTATTGAAATAAGTATTATGTCTATTGAAAGAATATTTTTTGTAAATTTGAAATATTACTCAGGAAAACTTATACTGTTCATAAATGAAAAACTCTTGAGCACAGTAGCAAATCATTTATTTTGGTAAAAAAGTTTGTGTCACAGAAACTGAAAATATTCTTAAACCACTAATTTATTTTTACCTCCAAATGTTGAATTGACTCATCATGGCTCACCACTCGGTTTCAGGCAAATTTTCATGATTTGTCTCCACTAAAACTAAATTCTTAATCAACAGATTCACCCAAAATCTTTCAATGTTCAGAAGGGACATAAATGACTCCCTGAAAGGACCAAACATGTCATCAAACTCTGGCAGTGACATGATGACCTCGTAGTGTTGTTGATAAAATCGACAAATCACCCGCCGTGTCGTCAATAATTTTCGATTTAGAGATAAACCTGAGACATTGGCTGCCGATTAACAAGAATAAAAAAAGAAGAATAAATAAGTAAATGATCGTATGCATGTGAGAGTATGTCTTCTGTAATTGAGTAACGACGAAGAATGAAGAACAAAACTTTGTAAAATTGGACAATTTCATTTAGTGTTTTCATAAATAAGAAAGGGTATACTTTTTTTTTCATTTAGATCCAGTACAACTTAGGAAAATGTCTCGTGGGGTGATTAATTTAGCCACAAAGAGTGTAGAATAAATGTTTATGTGTTTGTGTAAGACTTTGCGGCCTTAAATCGCTGTTTGTGGCAAAGTTAACGTGAAATGTGTGCATGAGAGCCCTCGCACATTTGTTCATCGTTTTTTTTTCGAGGATAAAGAGATAGTGAGCGAGATCAATATGATGATACAGGAGTAATGAAAATACACGCTTCTTCGTGCGGGATTTATGTGTATGATGTACATGAAAGATATCATTAAAACTATCATTTAAGAGTGCTCAGTTCTTATTGTAATAAAAAACAAATTTCAAAGAAATATTGAATAACGATTGACGAATGAAAAACCTTTGAATTCGAGTGCCAAGTGCATCAATAATTTAATGACTATATTACTAGTGCAGGGTGAATGCATCATGACTGCTTTTCACATTTATTCCCTAATCAAATTATTTTATTTTTTCATTTATTGAGGCCGATGTTTTCTGATTTTTCTACATAAAGCGCATGAAATATTGAATGAGAAAATATTTCCAAAGACAACATTGTCGTCTGTCAATGTTCCATATTTTTTATACGCCAATTTAATTTTTAAAAATCATGGATGAGGGAGATGACGAAATCAAAAACACTTGGCTGGCTAATAAAATTTAAACAGTTGTGGCGATGGTTTTTTTTATTTTTTTAGTCGGTGTAATGTTGTCTACGGTTTTTGGGAGACTCTCAGGTACTTCGGGGGTGTAACTCAGTGGTAGAGTGTCTGCTTCGCATGCTGAAAGTCCTGGGTTCAAATCCCAGCTCCTCCAAAAAAATTTTTGCGATTTATTGGGAAATTGTTGTAATTATTGTAAACAAGTCAAAAATAGAAATTTCACGATTTTTGGTGGTTTTAGACTATTTTTGTGATATTTTTAAGTGGAGGTTTGGGTCTATATATATTTGTGTGTATATATGTGCGGGGAGGTGTTTGTGTGAGTGCGACTGCGTGTGGGTTGTGTAAATGGCATGCGTTCAACGACTTCTCTTGGGGAAACGATGCAATTCGAATTCCGAATTTTGCAATTGAAGGGTTCTGGTTTAATCTGGAACTAGGAATGAGAAATAATGTTTGCAAACCTGTCAGGTCAGGAAAATATGACGGTCATGTGACCGTCAAAAAAAAATTTTTCTTTCCATCATTGGAGAAATATGTATTCATCCATCCGACGAAATTTCAAACCCGCAACCGGAACTAGACATCGAGAAAATAAATGCGGAAAATCCTCTATTTCGCGTGACGAACCTCGAGAAAGCATGGGATCAAATGGGTACGGCGGGTTGAAATATCTCTCTTATTCACCCCGGTACCCCATTGTTTTTTGTCGCCATCACATTGAACACATCATTCCCCATATCTTCAAATTTTTTCAAATTTTTCTTGAGTTCCTAGGGGGTTGAAACGTTCAATTTAATCAAAACTCCATAAGAGGCCGTGTATAAGACTGAT
>NW_021680425.1:401733-406233 GCF_001412515.2 Diachasma alloeum
CTCCATCATTGGAGAAATATGTATTCATCCATCCGACGAAATTTCAAACCCGCAACCGGAACTAGACATCGAGAAAATAAATGCGGAAAATCCTCTATTTCGCGTGACGAACCTCGAGAAAGCATGGGATCAAATGGGTACGGCGGGTTGAAATATCTCTCTTATTCACCCCGGTACCCCATTGTTTTTTGTCGCCATCACATTGAACACATCATTCCCCATATCTTCAAATTTTTTCAAATTTTTCTTGAGTTCCTAGGGGGTTGAAACGTTCAATTTAATCAAAACTCCATAAGAGGCCGTGTATAAGATTGATTTTGTTTATTTAATTTCTCGATATCCATAAGTTCTAAAATTTTAAAATTGTCACCGATGTTCACCATCTGTCTAATACTATTAATTTAAAAAATTATAACTTTGTTGGTGAATGTCAATTTTCAAGGTCATCACCAAATTCACTTGGCACCCTTAAAGGTCCAGAGCCTTTTTTGGTAATATTCTGGCTCTATTTCTCTTTCCGCTCTGTGCCCCAGCCGTCTCTCATTGAGACAAACTCGTTAATATACCAAGATTAATTTTAATTTTCTATTCTAATTTGGAGTTGTTACTTTCGCTATTTACCGAAATTTCGGCCCGGTCGGGCCTCGAAGCTTTCAATCGAAATGAATGTTGTCTGAAATTTTATTCATTCATTGATTTCAACTATTCGGCTATTTTCAGTTAGAGAAATGACGCAAAGGACCGGTTGTACCAAGCCCTGTTAACGAAATAAATCGTCAGAATAACCAAATAAATCACCAGTTCTGGAAATCCCTAGCCTTTTCTAGATTTTTCTATAGAATTTTTTTTACATTAAAGAAGGGAATTTATATAGCGTTCCACATCTTTGTGGCGTCATAGGAAATGAGCGGATGGGATTTGGATGAGGTAGGAAGGGAAACGGGATTATTCTCAATAACTAGAACATTTTTACTGAAGAAAAATGGATAGGCCAGACCGGGATTTGAACCCGGGAGCTTCCGATTATGCATCGGGTGCTCTTCCAAACCGCTGAAAACTGAGCACTTGTCAAAATCGACTTGAACCGTTTTACCGCTTCACTGCCGAGTCCTCATAACATTCATGGACAGCATAAATCGAAGCAATTTACCCCATGATAATCCTGGCAAAGTTAAACCTCTGAAGTTTCCCGAAGACATGATTCAATTTTTTTTAACACAATGTTGGGTTCAACAGCGTCCGAATAAATAACATCAGAACAGCTCCATTAATTCCTTTTATTCCACAATAAAAAAAAATCAAAATACAAACGTTAATTTGGTGACAGTAAATAAACCCACGTCGTTGCGTGAGGGACACATCGAAGTTTCGATAGCGTTCGGCGTCAACCACTTGTTTATAGATGCAAGTCCCGACCCATTGATAAGCACTTGAGCAGCAGGAGACATGGTAATTTCTAGCCCAGTCTAGTCACTCCTGCGGCACTAGTACTTAGGAACAGGGCAGGATCAATCGCTCCCTGAGTATTAAAAATATTACTCAAGCACAATTCCATCGAATTAATCGTCATCAGCGTGATACAAGTACTAAACATGATGTGCGCAGGTATGAATTCACTCGGGAATGACGAATAAGCAGTGGACAGTCCGGGCCCTCATTGAACCGACCTCGGCTGGCCATTGAACACCCGCCTACGTCTTTCCATTCATTTACCATTTTATTTCTTGGGCGTTTATACACTCATCAGTTGATTTTCGTTCATGTTGCTGATTTTTCTGTACAATTTATTCTCTTTGGATGTTCTGTGAAAATTCCTCGGCACAAATTTTTCCATTTTTTCCACCGGATTTTTCCTCTTTTCGTTACGAAGTTTAAAATAAAATGAAAAAGGGGAATATTTGGTGGTAAAGTGGTAAAACGGTTCAAGTTGATTTTGACTATTCGTCACTTTTCAACGAATATCTCGCAATCTAAGGCAGATAGCGAAATTTCTGTTATAACAGTTCTTAGAGGGCGGATTGAGAGCTGCAAAAAAGATTTTCATTAAAATTTCGCTATCTCTCTTAGATTCGAAGACATTCCTCGAAAACTCAGAGCTAAGTCCAGTTAAATCGTTTTACCACTTCGCTACTGAATTTCTGTGGAAATAATAACGGAATTGTTCAGAAAGATGAAAATCTATCGGTTTTTTTCTATACAATAATGTCTATTTTTCTAGAATTAAAAAAATTTTTTTTTTCAAATTAATTCAATTGATATCATATGATAATAAATTGTGCAGAAAGATAAAAGATTTTACTATCATTCTAAATTTTTTCATATGTATCACCATAAACTCTTCCCTGAAATCATTCATTTTCCTTTTGATTCTCATTACTGCAAATTGACGAGAATTAAGTTCAGTGAATTGAAATCTGCCTTCAAAGAACAGAGCCTTCAAATTTATGCAGAAACAATATCAACAAATAAATCGCGTAGAAAAATCCGCATCTGCTGATTTTTTTCTACAAAAAAATTGCCATTTTTCTAGCATTCTAAGTACTTTCATACGTGTTAAATTCCCCTCTGAAAGAATTCCTTTCTGTTTTCCCTCTAATGATTTCATGAATATAAACGAAACATTGAAGCCAACGATTTCAATTTCTATTTTTTTTCGACAAAATAATTTCTGTCTTTCTCGTTTCACACGTGTTGAATTCCCCCTGAAATAATTCCTCTCTGTTTTCCCTCTAATGATTCCATGAATATAAACGAAACATTGAAGCCAACGATTTCAATTTCTATTTTTTTTCGACAAAATAATTTCTGTCTTTCTCGTTTCACACGTGTTGAATTCCCCCTGAAATAATTCCTCTCTGTTCTCCCTCTAATTATTCCATAAATATAAACGAAACGTTGAAAGCAATGATTCCAATTTCCCTGAAAACATAATATGCAATAATCCGTGGCGAATGTCAGTTAGTGGTGAGCAGTGAGATATTCCCCTGAATGAGCCTCTCTGTGCTCGTTTCCTTCTGTCATCACCACCCAAATCTCCAGTGGCTCAGCAACTCCCACTGTGCAACCACTGCAAAATGTATTCTTTATGCCTCGGATAATTTTTTTACTCATCTCTTCGAGGAGTCAATCGCCGGGGTAATGTATCCATTCAGCCTGCAATAAAAGTTTATTATTAGATAATTCTCCAATTCCCCATTTAAGCCTGATAAAAGTTTCTGTTAAATGCAATTTGTATAATTTGTCATTGAAAAACAAGAGGATTAAGCCATCTCTCGTCTGTTCTGTTCTGCTCTGCTCTCTTCTGTCGTTGCAGTCGATTTTTTAGCGAGAAGAAGAGCGCAAAGAAAAGAAGGATCGGCGTCGCGCGCGGGGGGAGGGGGAGAGCGGGCCCGGACTGAAAAAAAAAGTTTCAGAGGCAGAACTTCAATTAACACTAATTCTCGCTAATGCAGCTCTTCCCCTCTCCCCAGCCAAAGTCGAGAATGTCCATTGAATTTCGCCGTATCTTCGGGGGTTCAACATTTTAACAAGAATTATGACGGAATTACTTGCATTTTTTAAGTGAATAGGGGGGAATTGTGTTTTTTCTTCAGGGACAATTGAAAATATTCGTTGAAACATTATTTATTACTGAAAGTATCGGGTGTACGCGGTCAGTGCTTGTGTCAGTGGTAATGTATATGTTGCTATCGTGAACCATTGAATGCCAAGGGGTCAGGAAGTCAATGAGATAACAAAACGTATTTTTGTATTTTTAGGAGCGACAAGAAACCATCGCTTTTTTAGATTCAATTTTTTTAATTTCAGAACTCGCGGTGTCAATTTCAATCGCGAGTGAAATTTATCGAGTCATCTTTATTGTAAAGAAAAACAATTTTTCAGGCGAAATTTATGAACTTGAAAGTGAGAGGAGGGTAATGGTGCTATAACGAGAAGAGAAATGAATAAGTGAGGACTAACAGTGATATTCGATCTTAAATAATCAAAGCAGAGTTGAAATAAGATTAAAATATGAATTTACAAGAAATTTTATATAATTGACGTGGTTTAATTATTGAGGAGAGGCGGCAAACGTTTGTAACACCAGAGGGATGAATAAAAAAAATAAATATGTACTTGAAATTCTCGAAACTAGGAAATCAGCTAGACCGAACCCGAAAACGCGTCACAATAACCGGAAGTCCCACGACTTTTTGAACCAAAAGAGAGAATAAAAAGTGTATATTACCTTGTTGTTATCCTCCGCTCACTCCCCACTGATTTACCAGCGAAATCAGCCCTCGAGAACGGGGAAAGCCCGCGTCGAAGGGTCAGTAATAAAAACTAAAATATTCGACAGAAAAAAGTGCAGGTAAAATAATTGAAATGAATGAGGAAAACGTGATACAAGAACGAGCACAAGATTGAATTGGCGACAGTGAGCGACTGACTCCTCGTGAAATAAAAAAGTCAACGGAAGATTATAGGGCGGAGAGCGAGGGGCCGGGGGGGGGGGGAGGG
>NW_021680425.1:406625-466070 GCF_001412515.2 Diachasma alloeum
GGGGGGGGGGGACAGGGGGTTTCTTCAAGACGCGTGTAAAAAAGAAGCTTCAGCCTGAAGAAGGGGTGGGGGACCGCTCTGTTCTGTGTATCACTCTGGGCCGTCAGCCTCTCAAGATCACGTTCGTATTCAATATTTTCTCAACAAAAAGGGGATAAAAAAAATCACAAAACACTGGGGAGCGCGTGAAATGCATATTCAGAGAACTGACGGGGGAGAGAAAAAAAGTTGAGGAAATAGAAAATGACAAATCTTGGGTGACGAATATATTGAATCTAAAACGTGTTCACATCGAGCAATAATATTCATCGCGCTGACGAGCCGGCGTCAGATACTCGACTGAATGATAAACTAGTCTTGATTGGCTTAATATAGTCCGTCGGTTACTCTAATTGGTCGCTCTTAGCCGCGCGGGAAATGATTGGTCAATTTAATCCTAGAACCCAAGCGCGATGCATTAAGCATTCAACCGACGTTCACTCTCTATTAACGGTCCAGGCACATATGATCGTCGCACAAGAGTCACTACTGAGACATGAGTGAGCAGCCAACATAGAGGTATCCTTACCCCCATGTGTTGCGTCTTCTCCTTCCGTGATGTACAAACATCCACTGGAGAGATTACAAATACCTCCTCGTTTTTTTTATTTTTTTTTACAACTGGGTGCCGGCTTCAAATCAATTTACCAATTGAAATCACAGTCTCGAGCGGGGAGATGATGCTTCAATGACTAAGAAACGTCAAATTATCGTTCATGAAATGGTGTATTGTCAACGTTATTTTATTATACAATTAGGGGGATTAAATCTGGCGCGCTTGGTGCAGCTTGTGATTTATTGGTTGGTAGTTTTTGATGGGTTATTTTTTATGGGGGGGATTGGGGGGTCTAGGCAATTTTGGCGGCTGTTTTTGGTCGTTGTTGGGGTAGTTGTCGTCTTATTGTCTAGTTATTTGCCTTCACCCCTTTAGTCAGGATTATTCTTGGGAACTTGAGGAATGAGGAGATTGGAGATTGTAAATAGTTTCATTGAGGATACACAAGCACTTTGGTTATTTTTTCTACGGTGAAATGCTTTTCTAGTTTTGTAGAGAAATATCAGAGCCCCATTCACATTTCATTTGAAACCCATTTGACCTTCAGTTTCCGGACACTTAAAATGATTTTATTATTTAAACTTGGCAGATCTGAATTTGAATCGCGATATTGAACCGTTAGAAAACATTTTAAAAACCGGAAAAGAAAAATAGAAAGTTTACTGTTGGAGGAAGATTGATGAAATAATTAAAAATCGCAATTTTCGGAAATTACGAGCGTTTTCTATAAATAATTTATACGCAATCAATTTTCTACCGTAATAGGATATTCCCGAGGGATAGCCAAATTTGTAATATTTCATTACGGTTAATATTGTAGCCCTTAATTAGATAACATCACTCTTGAAATTTTTTGAGTACTTAAGTATCATCAATTCATCAATGTGATTTATTGGTTGGTAGTTTTTGATGGGTTATTTTTTATGGGGGGGATTGGGGGGTCTAGGTAATTTTGGCGGCGGTTTTTGGTCGTTGTTGGGGTAGTTGTCGTCTTTTTGTCTAGTTGTTTGCCTTCACCCCTTTAGTCAGGATTATTCTTGGGAACTTGAGGAATGAGGAGATTGGAGATTGTAAATAGTTTCATTGAGGATACACAAGCACTTTGGTTATTTTTTCTACGGTGAAATGCTTTTCTAGTTTTGTAGAGAAATATCAGAGCCCCATTCACATTTCATTTGAAACCCATTTGACCTTCAGTTTCCGGACACTTAAAATGATTTTATTATTTAAACTTGGCGGATCTGAATTTGAATCACGATATTGAACCGTTAGAAAACATTTTAAAAACCTGAAAAGAAAAATAGAAAGTTCACTTTTGGAGGAAATGTGCACTCTGCGCCCGCCGTAGGCGGAAAAATCATTATAGTAAATTTATTCATTTTCAGAATTTTACTCGAAATCAATGTCTTGCCTGATAAAATAAGATTTCTAAAAGTTTAAACAATTCTAATTTTTTATTTATAAACAACGAATGTTACAAAAATAATAATTCTGGCAATTTGAATTTTTTCACGCGATTTAATTGACAAATTTGACGATTGAAAATGGTTGTATCTACAGGGTGGCGCTGTACGAAATTGTAAAAGATACTTGAGAACTAAGAAGACAGTTAAATATAATTTGAAATTATGAAATGACGGCCTGTTTCGTCGTCTACGAAAGTAGTTCTTGAAATTCAAGACGAATAAATTTCGCCAAACATAAGTTTTTCTCGTGTATTTAGAAAGCTATTGGCTCAGATTCACGTGCGAAAAAAATTAATACCAAAATCTAGCGGATTTCTATTCAATTTGCGTTAAAAATCCTTTCGGTTTCGAAAATATTCCGAGTTAAATTTTTTCCAGATGTTTCCACTACTTATTGATTGACACATTCTCTCTATCAATTCACAACAATTCAATTCATTCAACAATTGAATTCATTTATTGTTTCGTTCACTGCATTAGGAAAATGAAGCGAAAAATCTTGAAAAATTCAAGCCGACAAATTTCTGTATAAATAATCTCAACAAAAGAAATTGTATTCAAAAGCTATTTCGAAAAACCGAGCAAAAACGCTGCGGAATTTGTCAATAGAATCGACGAAAAACATTTCCAACGAACAGAAAACAATAATCTTTATTTTACCAATTGAATTTCTTCCAAGCAGTATTCATGATTATTTAATATAACATTTGACGAAAGCAATTCATAAAAACAATTGTTAAATTAAGGATATCGTCCTGCGATCTAACGACAATAGAACTATAGAAACAGTTTTCCTCATCCTCACGCCGATATTGTGCACCAACATGAAAAGTAATTGTGCCAAGGTGAATACGATTGATTAAATCACCTACGGCACTACTACTTAGCACGCAGATCCACAATTTGACTGGGGCAGGGCGACGAAAACCCCCGGTTTTATACCGCTCCTTGGAGATAGGAATTTTCCAAAATTTCCAGCGCTGACTAAGCACTGATGAAACGTTGCTCCCAGTGCCAAGTCCTCGGTGTGTAATCTGATCAAAGTCCGAGGGTTCGATTCTCGGTAGAAATGTTGGAAAAGCGCAGGTTCGACATGTGAACGCATCAACGAGCGCTCACAATTCATCGCCCATTATTGCGGTCACAAATCGAAACAGCTCCAAAATTCTTGACTCATTACTGTTTGTGCAGCGGATTATCTGTAGTTCTTCACAACGATGTCTTATCTTCATTGGAGGTTTTTTTTTTGTAACTGCATTCTTCAGAAAAATTCTATAGCACTAGTACTGGAAAAATAACAGTCGCGTGTGAGCAAATGCTACAGGAAATCGTGTAGGAAATCCTATGGGGAATTCATATAGGAATTTTTTTGATTTGCTATAGAAATGATTAGTTTCTGTTCATGGAAAGAAATATTCAATAAAAATTACGTATCTTTTTCGTAATTCCGGAGCGAAATGTCGTTGGAGGAAATTTTATGGAACTGTCACGGAATTTTTCCGGAGCGTTCCGTAATTTTTATATGAATTTCCTGTGGAAAATTCCAAAGAGTTGTTTCCACTCGCATTCTGTAATGCAACACAAAACAAAACCCAGCGGGAAAAACTTGGAAAATTTGTGCCCAATAATTTCTAATAGAAAAAATCTCAAGAGAAAAATTCAAACAGAAATTCGAAATCTATGGACGAAATTTTTCTTACCGAATATCCAATAGAATCCGCGCAAAAAACAAATACAATTTTTCAATAGAATTCTAATAGAAATACTGTAGAAACCCCATAGAATTCTATAGAATTCCAATAGAATTTTCTAGCGAATTTGCTACGTTTTCTATTGAATTTTTTCATGCGTGGAAAACTTGAAAAAATAATACTAATGTAGAGGAGCATGGGGCAAAATGAAACACGGGGCAAAATGAAACAGTGGGAAAATCTCGTCATCTAAAGGAGATAGGACATTTTTGAAGAGGACCTTTTTTGTAGCTTGTAAAATTCTCTACAAAAAAGGTTTTCATGAAAATCGTCCTATCTCCCTTAGATCACAAGATTTTCTTGCTGTTTCATTTTGCCCCGTGTTTCATTTTGCCCCACCGTCCCCTATTTCTATAGAAAATGGTTCAAGAGAAAATGTTGCACAGAAGAATAAAAATCTATCAATCAAGATTGCATTATGTCAATAATTCATCGAGTTATTACGATCCAAAGACAAGTCGGAACTCTTCATTCCACCCCACCCGTACCGCCCCTACTAACGAGACAAACATTCATAAAGAATGAGTGTACGAATATCATCTGGGAAATGAGGGTGGAGAATCGAATGCACAATTGGTCTTCGCGTGAATGAGAAACTCCATTGGATGCGCGTCTTTTTAGCTCAAAACTACCATGCGGGTTCACTCATTGTAACGCAGCGACTAATTCGAGAGGAATTGGAGAGGTGTCAGCTGAATGGATCTCAGTCTGCTTCAGAGTATATTTCTCACAGGGGGGATTACAAAACCCATACAAAACTCATATGAAATATTACAATTCACCAGTGGGTAGTGGCAGAAGGTTCATATCACTTTGAAAACACTTTTTGAAATCTGATAAATCTCTCAATCAGTCTGAGCTCTACACGTACGAAAACATTTCACAGAAAACCCTAGCGAATTGGATAAACAATTCTATTGGATTTCTAGTAAAATTTCTATTAATTTTCGGCCGATTCTATCGAAATGTTCAATTGAAAATATTCTATAGAAAGTGAATAGAATTCGATTTTTCTGTAGAACTTATTTTATTGAGATATTTTCTATAGAATTTCCTCGGCTCAATTTTTCTGCGTTTTTTGTTTGATTTTCTTGAATTTGAGCCGAGGATGTTCTATAAAAACATCTCAAGAGAATAATTTGTATAGAACAATCGAATTCTATTGATTTTTTTCTATAGAATATTTACTATTAATTTTTTTCGTGCGAGTATGGACGAAAAATCTATCGAATTCGTTAGAAAATTCTATTGAATTTCTATTAAACTTTCTATTAGTTTTGGCTGATTCTATTAGCATATTCAATAGAAAACATTTAATAGAAAAAGTCAACAGAATTCGATTTTTCTATATATTTTCTATAGAATTTGCTCGACTCAAATTTTCCAAGTTTTTTTCATTCTATTTTTCTTTTCTTTGAGCCGAAAAAATTCTATAGAAAATATCTCAATAGAATAAGTTATACAGAAAAATTGAATTCTATTGACTTTTTCTACTGAATATTTTCTATTGAACATTTCAATAGAATCGGAAAAAAACTAATAGAACAGTTCAATAGAAATTCAATAGAATTTTCTCACGAATTCGATAGGTTTTTCTATTAAATTTTTTCGTTCGTGTTGAAAAAATTAATGCATTGACTAGAATATTTTATTGGAATTCTATTAGTTTTTGTCCAATTCCATGCGAAAATTCCGCATTGTTTTCTCACGTTTTTTCAATACAATCGAAATCGACGATTTTTTAAAATAAAAAATCGTTTATAAATTTCGATGTTTCTAAAGAATTTATTCCATTGAGATGGTTTCTATAGACATTCCTCGTAATGTATTCCCTCAGTTTGTTCTCAACAGAATAAGTAGTGTAAACAATGAAAAACCATTGCTTTTTTCTATAGACTATTTTCTATTGAATCCTGCAACAGAAGCGACAAGGAACAATTAAAATTCACAGTGAAAATGAATGTTTTTTTAGAGTACATCGAATGGAACGAATGTTCGTTCACTGGCCTTGCGGTCTAGTTTTCCAATATTTCACTCGTGTGATACTATCGTCCCACGAATTTTATTTTATGTTCCATATGTTCATTCAATTTTTTTATTCGTACCGAATGTTATTACGATGATAAAATCTTGACAACTGGAACGTCACACCAATAAACAAGCATTTCCCTTTCTCAATAGAATTCCGACAGAATTGTGTAGCGAATGCAGCATGTTTTTCTATTGAACTTTTCTGGAAAGATCTCACTCGTTCTACAAAAATGCCTGAATAAAAATCCTCTGATTTCATTGTACATGTGTGCAAATATTCAAGAGGAAAACTTAGCGCTTTGTTTATGAAATTCTATTGAAGATTATGCAATTTTACTCTTTCATTTTGTTGCGAGATATTCCATATAAAAAAGTCGACAGATTTTCGTTGTATTCTCATTTGTTTCTTATGATACAATCCAAGAAAAAAAAATAGAAAATGCCTTTTCAATAATTATTATAGAAATAATAATTATGCTAATAATTAAAATAATTATTTCATAATAATAATTCTTGTATAATGCGTTATATGGAAAAATCTGCATCCGTATAGTTTTCTCTACGAATATCTATTGAGAAACACACGTGAGTGTTATGTGATTATTAATAGAATTTGCGCTAAAAACAATTTGTTTTCTCTAGTATATTTCTTACAGAATTTTGATAGAACTTCAATAGAATTTCTTAGAGAAAGGTCTAGGATTTTCCATCAATTTTTTTTCCTATGCGTACATATGATTCTAAAAATGTGGGAGACAATTTTATTCATTGTTTTTTTTAATAATAGAATTGACTTATCTTCTTCTCCCATTTTGAGATCCAATTAAAATTCAATAACAAATGAAATTGAATGAACAAATGAATGATAGATGTATCTAAACTGCACTTTTCGCACTTCATCCTTAAAAAAAACTCAGACGTCGAAGAGATATCTTACCTCGTGAAAGGCATTTTCGAGACAACCGAAGCGAATAAAATTCCAATAATTATTTCCCCCATCCCCGCGAGCATTGTGCCAGCACACAAAATGATCCAAATGTACCTCGTGGAAGACTAAGGCAATTGCCTCGATAGCAAAGCCACTGCGAGTGAAAAAATAATGAAAAAAAAAACTAAACAGAGTTTACATCAGTTTACACATGCACAGGTGTTTTCAGCTTGATCACGTGAGGGAGAATCGCATATGGAGTTCGTTACACAGATGCTTCTTTCGGTTGATGTGTCAACGAATACATTAGACCAGATATTATTATGTCTCATGTACGAGTATTACATCGAAACCCAATTAATTTCTTTCCCTCAACCTAAATTATTATTCCTTCCTTGGAGCCATTCATTCATGAAAATCAAAATGAATTTTTTTGAAAAGAAGTGGAAAAAACGGGGAGAGGACTCGATGCGGATTTTATTGTGTCAATGAACACATTAGACCAGATAATATGTCTCGTGTAGGAATGAGCGGTATAAAGCAGGCTGTCTTCACTCGTCCCGTAATCAAGAGCATCAGAATGGCATTTTTCGATTTATTTTCCTTTTTAACCCTAGTCTGGTCACCTGACGGGAAAATGCGAATTTAGTCACCTTCGCGGGAGAGTGCCGCCGTGTTATTTAGGCTCCAGCGTTGCCGAATCCACTCTACACTTCCCGGGCGCGTTTACCGAGTTCCCAGCAACGTCGCGCAACAGGCAATTTCATTTAACCCTTCAGAACTCGCGCTATAAGCGCCGCGCCGCCTTTTTCAAATTTTCGCTTGCCTCTTGCAAAATTGAGCTTTCAAAAAATTGAAAAAATTAGAATGCCTAGCTTGAATCATTTAGAATGGATTAGCAAGGTTCTTATCCGCTGAAAATCCATCAAGGCTACGAAAAATAATAAATTGTTGAGGCTCATACGCAAAAGCGGCGCCGTGCCGCTCAGTGCGAGTAACGAAGAATGTAAAATTTTCAATTCCGCTGTTGCTGTTTCCCGCTCGCCGCACGCTCGGCGCGTACCTATGAACGTGACAACGCTGCGTTACTGAAAGCACGGGCGGCGCAGCGCTCACCACGCGAGTAACGAAGGTCGGTGGCTGGGCGCGAGTTCTGAAGGGTTAACACGGGAAAAAATTGTTCACCTGTTGGAAATCATTTTTTTTCCTCCCAGAATTAAGGATGCAATATTGAAAAAAAAAATACTAGAATTTTCCAGATACTTCAATTGACGCATTCAATTTTTCTCAAATTTTTTCGGTCAACCAGTCGATGGCAAGGTGAATGAAACGACGTGTTGCGGCAACTCCCTCGTATGGTGACTAGTCTAGGGTTAATAGTATATTTCGACTAGGGGGCTACGCCCCCAGCTCGCTCCGCTCGGCAACCCTCCCATGGGTCCCCACCATCCTTGTTCTAATCCTTGTGACCCTTATTCTGACCCTCATGATTATTTTGATCCTCGCGGCCCTTATTTTGACCCTTCTGACCCTTAATTGTGGAGTCTTAATTTCGACTACCAAACTTTTATTACCAGAAATCAATTTCGATTTTTATAATGCAGAGAGGTACGAGTGCGTAATAGTATATTTCGTTACGAGTGCGGAAAAGAGTTTTTTGGCTCGTGGCAGGTTTATAGCACGAGCCGAAAGCGGGTGATATAATCTCACGATCCAAAAAACACTTTCCCCACGAGTATCGAACGATATTTTTCATTACAATGTGTGAAAACGCTTCGCGTGCCTAAAACTTACATTTTCGCACAGCGTGATGAAATAATATATTTCGCGTCGAGTGCCACTGGGGTTTTCGATGAGTGTGAGGTTGGCACGTCGAGCCGAAGACGAAAGATTTTGACCCTTACATTTTTTTTGACCCTCAAAATGTTAAACGTCAAATGTCAAAATAACAAAATGTCAAATGTCAAAAGTCAAATTTTGACATTTTGACATTTTAACAGTTTGACATTTGATATTTGATCTTTAATATTTAATATTTGACATTTGACCTTTCACATTTGACACTTGATATTTTGATTTAAGATATTGTCAAAATATAAGGGTCAGAAATAATCGTCAGAATAAGGGTCATGAGGATCAGAAATAAGGGTCAAGATAAGGGTCAGAAATCGCTCTACTTCTGGCCCTTTCCCGCTTATCTTTCTCCCAGAAAATCATTTAATTAAGAAGACAATTAATTAAATGATTATTATTTTCACTTTCAGTGCCCAAAAGGTACTGAAATTCAGTACCCACTTTTTGTAGTGATGGACGTAGACAGATCGCCCAATTCTGTCCGTTTTACCCTACCCTCCCCAGCAAGTATTGAAGCCCAAGTGATTTCTCCCCTTCAACCTGAATAATTCTTCCTCCTCGGGAGCGATTCCCTCATGGAAATCAGCGGAATGGTGAATTATTTGAAACGAAGTAGAACATGTTAACGCAGAGACGAGAAGAGGACTCGATTCGAATTTTATTAAATTGGATAGAATGTGGTGCGTAGGCATAGCCGGCCGGATACACGCCGAATGAATCTCATCCCAGTGGGAGGAAGTTCGAATTAACTCGAGCCAACATCAAGCTCAGAGTCACTGGGGGACCTACACGTCATTCGTCTTGTTGGAGCTGATTTCCCAACAATATCCCTCGATCAACCATAAAGCCCTGACAGAAAAATTCAGCGAAGTGAAGTCCATTACTACAGTGATGAATTGAGTGGAAGATAATATCGTATTGGAGGAATAGATGATTACTTTGATTCAATAGGAAACTTGCATGAATTTTTTTCATTCTTTCAATCTCAAGTTTCGGTTTTAAATTATTAATTTTTCACGACTACACTTTAAAAATATTATTCGTTACTTAATAATTGATTGTCGAAGGCTGGAGATTTCAAACGCTTTCAAGTCGCCAATTGCGTCACACGAGTGGTCGGACGCAGGACCAATCACAGAATAGCTCCAGCCAACCTAGCCCAATCTTCACGAGCGCCTTATCCAATGGGTGACGACAAATCCCCTCTCTTCTCACGTTCGACCAATCGAGCGCTGCCCAGCATTATTTATGCCACTTTGTGACGACATGAACGAAGGAGGTTTGAAAACAGACATGCACTGATAGACTAATTCATTTATTCCAAACGAGATTCATCAACTATTAACGAATGGTAGAGTTGAATATGACCAAATGAATATTAGTTAATAGTTAACGAATGAAATGTGAAAATCGAGTCAAACAAGCATTTGTTAAGTATTAACGAATGAACATTTGGTAAGACCAATAGACCCTCGCCTCCAACCAAATCCATTCGTTAACAATAACTAATCCTTTCTATTAGTGGGCATAATCATAAATTTTAAATAAAGTTAAATTTTAAACTAGTGAATTGGTTAATATTACTCATCAATTTTTTAATTATTAAATTAATCATCAATGAAATATTAAAATTCCGGATTATTTCATCAATCAATGAGCGCAGAAAATTATTCGGTTAAATCGAAAATCCTTTTATAAAATTTAGAATTGTTTACTCAAAAGTCAATTGAAAATTGGAATGATCAACTATTTTATTATTTTGCAAATTTTAATGAAGATGAGTAAAACTTAATTATTCTAAGGTGCAATTTTTTTTAATATTAATGATCTAATGATGCCGATCCTTGTGTCAAAACCGTCTGATTGTTCTATACAAATTCGTCGACTTATTTTCCAAGTTCTTTCGCTTAAAGTCTTCAATCTGTAGTAGTCTTTAGTCAGAAGGAAATTCGACCGATGAATTTTTATAGAAAATATCTGAATAGAGAAAGTTGTATAGAAAAATTTCTTGATGATTGAAAAAAATCTGCTAAAAACATGTAGAAAAAATTGAAAAAAATCCAATAGAAGTGTAATAGAAATGCAACTGAATTTTTTAGCGACCGCAGTAGGGATTTCCACTCAAATATTCGTACATGAATATCATTCTTCGATACTTTGAACTTCAAATTAATTCAACGAACTGTCAATGAATGTCTGAAAAAAATGAATGCACATAAAATTTGTCGAGTGTAATGGGTCCTGAGGTAGGTGAAGCTGATGGTCGTTTTAAAACCGTTTGACCCCGCGGATTACACCGCACGACGGGGTCACAATACACGCTTCATCTCGGCATGTACCAGTCTGTACGAATGGCCGGACAATTCGAATACGCTCGTGGGTGTGAGTACAAGCGGGAGAAAAGGGACGGAGATGATTTTACAGTGGAATGGACGGATTCGATGAGGACGGGAACATGGTGACACTGCGGACACGTACGCTGTTGCTACTCTGACACCACGCGCAACCTCCGTCGACCCAGCAGCCCTAATTAATCATCACAGGGATCATCATAATCGATACAGGGGGAGATGAAAATTTATTGAATTTATCTTGCATTTTTGATAGTCTATTCTACACTGTTAGAAAATAAATGAGATTTCATGGACAGTTGACTAGTAATTTTCAGGACGCCACTGACACTGAATGCGATTTAGGAGGGGAAAAATCATGATGTCAGATTTCTCCGGAAATTCAGTAGAATTCCAAAATTTAAAGCATCATAAAGAGAATTTCTTAATTTATTTGAATTTGCAATCTAATATGAATTTTCAGTGAAATCTGCAATTTCATGATTTTCTCCCTTTAAATTGCATTTAGTGTCACTGACCTGCAAATTCAAGAATATATTTACCGGAATTTTCTGGTTTTCTATTCATTTTCAGGGAACAATGGAATTGGAATTTACAGTTCTCATTGATTTTTCCACAAAATTCTAAATTTTCGATGACGAAATTCCTCGAAATTTCACTGATAATTAAACTCGATAAAAATTTCCAAAAAGTGTGCCGGAAAATTCAGACAACAATTTTTAACAATTCGAGAAAAATCTAGTTGTTTCATCATATCACCTAGTGGTAAACACGAAGAATATATGAATGCAGTGGAAAAATATAATTCTTGAACCTTTATTTGAACTATTGTACATTATTTCATATTGTGTGAATGAGAATAAATTCACGAATTGATCTTCATCTCGTTTATCCTCTCTCACAGATAATGTCAACCACACTGGGTTCCATGAGGACTGGCTCCAGGCATCTGTGGACAGCACTTCCCAATATTTCATCGAGAAGAAAGTGTACCAAGCTGAAAACCAAGAATGAGAAATAAAGTTGTAAAATCGCATCCACTGTATTTTGAACTATTGCTCTGAGATTTCGAGATATCTTCCATAAATTGAGGGTGACATGCAATCAAGTCAGTGTTATTTCACTTCTTCACTACTGAAATACTTATTCCAGAAATAAATCAATAGCGAAGTGGGAAAAGAGCTCAAGTCGACATATCTCCCAGTTGAGTTTTTAAGGAATATTTCCGAATCTAAGGGAGATAGCCAATTTTTCGTAATTACATTTGTTGTAGCACTCAATCGGCTCCACAAAAAAAGTTATAACAAAAATTTTGCTATCTCCCTTAGATTCCGAGATATTCATTGAAAACTGGTAAATAGTCAACATTGACTTGTACCGTTTTACCACTTCGCTACTGAAATAATAAGAAAAAATATTCTAGCTAAAAACTGTCCTAAAATTCTTCTCCAAAATCACTAATAAAATATTCAGCATGAAAATTGACTTGTTTTATCGTTTTTTTTTCCATTCAACCACTGAATTAATGATCTCAATCATTCATAATCCCGTTACTTCGAATGAACGAAAGAAATAACTTGTCATCTGAGGCAAAACGCCACAAGTAGACTTGTAAAAAGGAAGTGTACCAAGCTGGAAATTTTTGTTAATCCAACCATCAGAGATGCAATCAATTCAGTTTATCTCACTACTTCACTTCTGAAATATCTATTTATCCCAAAGATGAGTTATTTTCGAGAGAGAATTTTCCCCTACACAGAGAGAAATATTCAATAAAAATTACGTATCTTTTCCGTAATTCCGGAGCGAAATGCGGTTGTAGGAAATTTTACGGAACTGTCACTGAATTTTTCCAGAGCGTTCCGTAATTTTTATCTGACTCTCCTGTGAAGAATTACGATAAATTACGATTCACTTAAATTTTCGGAGTCGATTCCGTAATCAGTAAGCGAATTATGAGTTCCGTAATTTGTACTGAACATTTCTCTCCGTGTAAAATCACTCATCACGAAAATTGCCCCAATAATTCAGAATCCCATTAATTCGAATAAAAGAAAGAAATTACTTTTCATCCGAGACGAAACGCCACAGATACAATTGCAGATAATGTGTGTCCACTTGAATCTGCTGCAGTCCATATTTGCTGAATGTCCGAAGTCTCACGCACTCCAAAAAGGTCTGGAAATAGACATGGAGAGAAAAAAATAGACTCACAAACCTCACATACGACAAAATATAATAATTCAATTGGTTCAACACATGAGAGTAGAAGATTACATCTGCGATTACTTCGTTCACGTTGCAAAGTGAATAATGGCCAAGTTATTTTGTCATTGTGAATCAAACAACGGTACAGCACCTGCACCCTGTTACACAAGTACATCACGTGTCAGAAGTAATGCGTCTGCCCAATATTAATCATCTCACGAGTTTTTTAATTACCTTGAGGCTAATTTTTATGATTCCAGTGAGAATCGAGGCCTTGTTGAACTGCACAGGTGCGAAGATTTCGATTCTCTCCGAAAATAATTTGTGAATGTTGGTGACCAGAGATGAGTCCAGATGACTCGGATGACTGTACGATGACCAATTGGAGCGATACTGGTGCCTTGAAACACTAATACTGCGAAATTAATGTCACATTGGCCTCGTCGTTATTCAAATCAGTAGTGAAGTGGTAAAACGTAATAATTCAAAATGATCGGCCGGTTAATTGTGTAATTATCGCGGAAACGAGTCGGTTGAGGGTCAACAGACCTTCGTTTTAGGCAATTGAATTTCTTAAGAATAATGGCTAATTGAATTTCTTAAGAATAATGGTGAAATTTCCTCCTGAAATCAGTCGCCATCGAGATAATTCGAGATTTGGAGAATTATCAAAACTGTTACATTTTGCTGTATTTTATCAACATTCACTATTGAAATGAATTTATAAGAATGACACGTTCTGAAATATTTTTTGCATTGGAAATGTGAAAATTTAATGGGAAACCCAGCGCTTGCTTCGAGAAATTGTATTGAGTTTCTATTAGAACTCTAGAAGAAGTCTATTGGGGTTTTCTGAAAATTCTATTAAATAGGAAATTTTACTGGTTTTTGACGCGATATTTAGTAGAAAAGAGTCAATAGATTTTTATTTTTCTACAGAGATTCTTGGTCATAAATTTTCTAAGTTCTTTCTGCTGCCTTTTCGCCTGATAATGCTCATGGAGAAAATACTAACAGGATTCAACAGGAGTCGCATAAAAAAATCAGCAACTATGGAAAATTTTAGAAGTCTTTAGAAGCTTTCGGAAATTTTTTGGAATTTCCGAAAAAACCTAGAATCTTCTAGATTTGTTTTGAGCATTCTAATATTTTCTGGAAAATCCCTGAAATTTCCAGAATGTTCAAGAAATCTTCAAAGAGTTCTGAAAATTTCAATGGTGTATCTTCTGACATATATAAGATCCTAGTCTAATTCAGTACCGAAGTGGTAAAATGGTACAAGTCAATTTTGACTATTGACCACTTTTCATTGAATATCTCGAAATTTAAGGGAGATAGTAAAATTTTTGTTGTAACCTTTTTTGTAGAGCCAATTAAGTGCTACAATAAATGTAATTACGAAAATTTCGTTGTCTCCCTTAGATTCGGAAATATTCCTCAAAAACTCAACTGGGAGATAAGTCGACTTGAACCGTTTTACCACTTCGCTACTGAATTAATCGGAAAAATGTCATGGAAATCGGTTCCGCAGTTGGGGCTAGCTAAGATAGAAAAAGTGTTGAGAGACAACGGCGAAAAGAAGCTTCAAGAGACCACGAATGAAGTGCTTAAACTTTGATACTGTGATATTATCATTATTCATTATGCATTATTGATATAAAAACAATTTATTGGAGTGTCACTGGAGAGACTCTAGGAAACCTCTTCCCCGGCCATAATTTCCCGGACAAAATTTCTCCGAAAAAAATTCCCCCGGACAAAATTTCCCCGAAAAAAATTCCCCCAGACAAAATTCGACAGACAGAATTTCTTTTGAAGTCGCGCTCGTATAACCGCCACGAGGAAAGTTAGTGGTGGGGATATCAGTTTAACTGTGTTGGGTTTTCAGCTGAATGTTGATTATTTAGTATTCTATTCATGCCTAAATTAATCTCTCAGTCCAGATTCAACGTGTATACAGCGAGCCACGAGGCGAAGAGCAAATTACGTGCTAATATAAATTAAAATTACAGTATCTTTATCACGCCTCAAAATGTTAGAAGTAGTTGTTTCGGATCTCGTCACTTCTTTTTTCTTGGTGTTTTTCGGTGTGAATTCTTATTGTTTTTTTAAAGACTGTGACTTTCTTGCAAAACTGCTATGTGACAATTTTTTTATGTCTTTCCTCTGTCCATATATTCAAAAAGGAAATTGTGTCCGGGGAAATTTTTTTCGGGGAAAATGTGTCCAGGGAAATCATGTCCGGGGAAAATATCTCCGGCTACCCACGGGCGATATTTTTCTATGGCTTCTGTAGATGTAACACTGTAATAGTAGCATCAAGGAAATACAGCATTCTATTCTATTCTATTCTATTCTATTCAACAGATTCATTATTCAATAAACAATAAATTGAGCGACTATTGTAGATTTTCCTTCACGTACCTGTGAGTTTTTCTACTGCTATCACTACTCCTATCGACTTGCCCATCGTTATCATCATAAAGTGCAGCAATTTGCGAGTCAATAGCCGTAACATCTTCAACGACTCTCTTCATAACCGCCCTGACAGTTCTCGGTTCGATCGTATGGAGCCAGTCTCGAGTCTCCACGGATTTCCTGAGCATCTGCGAGACCGCGAGCCCCTGGAGACGAACGTAATGATTGAGGAGATCCTGGGCAGCTCGATGGAACTCCACGAAAATGTCCTGTTCAGAAGTCAGAGCGTGGATGGAGGCTGAAAAATCCTGAATACTGAACATCTCGTCAACTGTCCCCAGGAGGTAGTGAATGCTGCTCTCCTTGAACTCGATGCACATCTTGCTGAGGAGCAAGAGCAATGTGGGCGGGTATTTAGGAACATCGGAACTCGTGCAGAAGCCAGCTGCCACCGCTGTCAGGTGGTGCAGGAAGCCGATGAGAAGGCCCTCACGGACCTGGTGAAGAATATGACANCTCGTGCAGAAGCCAGCTGCCACCGCTGTCAGGTGGTGCAGGAAGCCGATGAGAAGGCCCTCACGGACCTGGTGAGGAATATGACAATATGTGGGCATCTACATGAAAAGGGCCCACTTTGTCGGTTTGGAGTTACGTATATTCCGATAATCTTGGTGAGATTCCTCACATTTTGAGCCCAAAATTAACATGATAGTATGAAAAATGACGTCGGTATAGAAGATCAAAAAATCAGTTTAACATTAGTTTAAGGGTGCCAGGTGAATTTGAAAGAAGATTTTTAAAAAAATTTTTCTTTCCCTCCATCATTGGAGAAATATGTATTCATCCATCCGACAAAATTTCAAACCCGCAACCGGAACTAGACATCGAGAAAATAAATGCGGAAAATCCTCTATTTCGCGTGACGAACCTCGAGAAAGCATGGGATCAAATAAGTACGGCGGGTTGAAATATCTCTCTTATTCACCCCGGTACCCCATTGTTTTTTGTCGCCATCACATTGAACACATCATTCCCCATATCTTCAAATTTTTTCAAATTTTTCTTGAGTTCCTAGGGGGTTGAAACGTTCAATTTAATCAAAACTCCATAAGAGGCCGTGTATAAGATTGATTTTGTTTATTTAATTTCTCGATATCCATAAGTTCTAAAATTTTGAAATTGTCACCGATGTTCACCATCTGTCTAATACTATTAATTAAAAAAATTATAACTTTGTTGGTGAATGTCAATTTTCAAGGTCATCGCCAAATTCACTTGGCACCCTTAAATGGAAGGTGTGAACACAAAAACGTGAATATCTCGCAAAATAAATGCGACAAAATGGGTCCTTTTCACGTGGACGGACACATATGGAGATTTTTACGTATGAAAAAATTTAATAGAAAAACCTAGTGAATTGGGTAGACAATTTTATTGCATTTCTATTGAACTTTCTGTTAGCTTTTAGTTGATTTTATTGAAATGTTCAATAACAATTTAGTTGGAAATAACAGTTGTTAGTGTGATCTCTGAGGAGAAACTATTCAGTCGTCAATATTGACATGTTTTCTGTTGTTTGTGTGAAATTTAATGCTGTTAGCTATGTCTTCATACATAACTGGTTTAGATATTAACGAGACAAACATTAATCGAGTCATGAGCCTCATGAAGCTAAAATAATGAGCGAAAGGTCGCAAAATGACAATTAGATAAATGTTGTTTTCATTTTTCTCTAACAGCCCTTGATATTTTTTGATAATTAACAGCGATAGAGATGAATCAGAATATAACTTGTTCGCCTTTCTCCCAGTGTAGAATCGGTCAAAAACTAATTGACAGTTCAATAGAAATTCAGTGGAATTGTCTAGTGAATTCGCCAGGTTTTTCTATTAATTTTTTTATTAGTATGTCTTTATGTACGTAGTGATTTAACTAATAATTATTTATATCCTTTGACAAAATTTAGGGTTGTTAAAGTGACCATCATTTCTTTTTCGTTATATGACAAATTTATGATAGTCATGTGACGTCATATTTTTTTTGTTATAATTTAAGTAATATGACATTGTCACTACTATTTAGATGAAATATTCGCTATTCAAATTGAAATTATTCTGTGAAATTTCATAGAACTCAGGTAAAAATTGAAAATTCAAGTAAGTTTGGTAATTGCTGCTCAAAAATCTGGAATTTCATTGCATTTTCAGTGGAATACGAAATTTTATGGTTTTTTCTCTCTAAATCGAATGCAATGTCATTCTCCTGAAAACTATTACTCAATGTTCCATGAAATTTCAATTAAAAAAAAAATCAAAATTCGAGGTTTTTAAATTTTTCCTTAGAATCCGCAGAAATTTTCTAGCAGATCCTTGGAAAATTTTAGAAATCTTTAGAAACTTGGGAGAATTTATAATTTTCATTTTTTTGTGTTGAACATACTAATATTTTCTTTAAAACCCCTGAAATTTCCAGAGTGTTCGAAAAATCTTCAAACAGTCCTGAAAATTCCGATTGTGTATATTCTTACACAATATCCTAATCCAATTAGTAGCCCCCCAGATTCATTATTAATAACTAATAAATCGAATCTCCAAAATAAATGAATAAATAAATATAAACCTCTTCAACGCAGAACGACTCGAAAAACTGGGCCTTCAAATTAAAGGATAAATCCGATTGGAGGAAGGCTGACAGATCCTGCAGGACTCCCTTGATTTTCTCGATGATGGGCATCACCAGGTGGGCCTGGAGTTCCGCCAATCCCCCGTCACTGTTGTCCGAAGTCACCTTGGTAGCTAATGTCTGTCTAACTTTGACGAGAGTCTCATTCAGATGCTGTTTCAGAGAATTCAAATGACTTCTGCACTGCTTTCTCCCTGCATTCTTCACGATTTCAGTTCCAGTGATACCGAAGTCTGTGGATGTGCAGAGGATGTTCATCGCCTGGAGACGCCTGTGGAATCTGTCCAGTGCTCGCACGAGAACTGCAGTGTCCGAGACATTTTCCATTCTCTTTTTCGTCAGTTCAAAGTACTTGTCCATGTTTTTGGAGACGAATTTGTCAAGACGAATCGTGACATTTGCCTCAAACTCCAAGTTATCGGGGGTCTCCAGGTCGTGGGGGTGGCTGGGAATGGGTCTGTTGATGAACATGTCGTTGTACGAGGCCACAACTAGGGACAGATCGCTGAGAAATCCTGAACTCGCAGAATCCACGAACTCGATGACGTCGTTTTCACACATGTCCTTGAGGATTTCTAGCTGCTCGGAGAGGCGAGTGTCCGCGTGGTTCAGGAACTCCTCGCAGAGGGAATCTGCGGGCTCGTTCAGACGCAGGAGGAGGTCCACGCTCTCGGCTAGGGTCTTCGTCGTGGCGTCGTGCTTGTGGAACTGCATTCTCAGTTGGGTTTTCAACTCGTTGACGATCTCCTCGCAGTCTTTCTGGATTCCGTGGAATGACGGCATGTTTCCGTATTGGTTTAGGACGCGGCGAGCGTGGATGTAGTCCTGGACAGCCTGAAAAATCAAGTGGATAGGTGCGTTATCATTAAGGGGAGACTACTATGAGTTTTAAAAGTCGCGGGCTGTTGGAGTGACATTTCTCATGTATTGAAGATCGATTATATATGTCTAAAAACGAATAATTAGTGCAAAAAAATGAATTGTTTATAGTTCGTTTGCCCCGCAGATAGTTAAAACGTTGAAAATAGTCCAGGGCCTCCAATTATTGAGCTACAGAGGTTTCTTTTTCAAAATTTTTGAAAAAATTTGTACAATAATAGTTACGAATGAGTTTTTTTCTTAAATTCAACTCCTAGACAACTTCGTTTGTTTAATATGAAAGGGGAGACTACTATGAGTTTTAAAAGTCGCGGGCTGTTGCAGTGACATTTCTCATGTATTGAAGATCGATTATTTATGTCTAAAAACGAATAATTATTGCAAAAAAGTGAATTGTTTATAGGTTGTTTGCCCCGCAGACAGTTAAAATGTTGAAAATAGGCCAGGGCCTCCAATTATTGAGCTACAGAGGTTTCTTTTTCAAAATTTTTGAAAAAATTTGTACAATAACAGTTACGAATGAGTTTTTTTTAAATTCAACTCCTAGACAGTTAACTTCGTTTGTTTAATATGAAAATTTACGCCATTCATCTAAAGTAGGTAGAAAAATTATCCTTAAAATATTTCAAATATATTCTCGATTCTTTCAGAAACATTTTTCGGGCTACTTTACATGAATGGTGCAGTTTTTTATTTACAAAAAAAGCGCGACCTCTTAAAGTTTAGGTTTGCATATAATATAAAAATTAAAAAATAGGAAAATAATTGATAATTTAAATTTTCAATTGATGATGAATTAAACAATTGATAATATAGGACTGTCAATTGTCCATTAATCGAATAATACTAATTTCATGAGGAGAATTTTCGATTCACCAAATAATTGTCAATCTTCTTAACTTAATTATTGATTGATAAAATAATTCAGGATTTTAATATTCAATTGATGATTAATTTAATAATTAAAAGTTGTAAAATGTTATTAAACAATTGACTAGTTGAAAATTTAACGGTAATTGTAATTTATCATTATGGCTATCTCTGATAGCGGAATATTGATGTAGTGAGATTTTTCATACGTTGAAGATCTATTTGACAAAATTAGTGCAAAAAATCAATTATTTATTGTTTGTTTTCCCGCCAGATGCTTAGAATCGAAAAAATAGTTCAGTATACTCAATTTTTGAGGTATGAAGGTTTGTTACGTACTTGTGTATAATTCCCTTCGTTCATTCTCTCCTTCAAATTCCCTGGTAATTTGAACAAGAACTGTAGTCTCTTGAGATGAGTGTGAATCGACGACAAACGAGATATCTGCTGTCGTGTGCCCTGCAATGTCGATGATATTTTATCCGAGAATGACGTTATGCTGTCCATGTTAGTGGCTAGACAGTCCATACTGTCTTCCATTTTTTTGAAGTCACTCTTCATCTGTAATGAATACGTTAAACCTCACGATCAATGCACAATAGTATAAATTACGCGATATTAAGAAATTTTTCATATATTGTTCATTTTTTAAATTCAGTAGCGAAGTGGCAAAACGTTTAAGTCGACTCATCTTCCAGTTAAGTTTTTGAGGAATATTTCCGAATCTAAGGGAGATAGCGAAATATTCGTAATGACATTTATTGTGGGTCTTAATCCGCTCTACAAAAAAGGTTATAACAAAAATTTTGCTATTTCCTTTAGATTCCGAGATATTCACTGAAAACTGGTCAATAGTCAAAATTGACTTATCTCCTTTTACAACTTCGCTACTGAATTATTTTTTATTTTGTTTCAAAATGCCCATTTTCGCAGGTTTTTCAATCTTTAACATTTTTTTCTTGGAAATTATACTTGATATACTGAGAGAGAAACGACCAACTTCTCAAACAAGTCTTGTTTGGGGCAATAAAATCGTTAGTTGACAATCGCCAAGAAATACTTGTTTAGTTCAGTAACTATTACTTCAATGGTTTTCATAAAATCTGAGAAGTTTAGTATCGAGGGCCAAGCAGATTTCTAATCAACATTAAATAAATAAATGAATAAATAAATGAATAAATTTGTAATAATTAATACCCACGAGTTCTCCCATAGATTCGTCAACTTACCTTTCTTATCGTATCGGTTGCAGCGATGAATTTATTATAATTCTCATAGACCAGTGTCTGCATTTCAGAATGAAGAATCTGGGTATTTCTCTTGACCTCCTCCTCATGATCAATTATTTGTTTCAATCGAAAATCCTGAAAATTAATTCATCACGAGCAATCAACAACAATCAATCATTTTAGCAATAATAACCACGCATTGAGAAAACAAGTTGCTTTTGCTAAGTTTATTTACTTGCCACAAGTAAATGTATATAAATATTTGCATAAGAGTTGTGTAAATTTTCTTGTAGTTAGTAAGTATGGGAGGGTGGGGTAAAATGGACACTTTAGACTTTTTTTTTAAATTATTCATAACTCAGAAACAAATTTATCAATTGAGCTCAGTTCAGGCTCGTCACAAAGGGAAATAATTGTTCTTTGTATTGAAAAGAAAATTATTAAATTTCATCAACATTTCCACCCCTCATTGACATTTGAAAAAAAGTCAAGTATCCGTTTTACCCCAACCTCCCCTATGCTTGGCAAAAGCAATTTTTTTCTCAGTGTAGGGGAAGGTGGGGAAAAATGGACACTGTTGACTTTTCAAAAAATGCTCATAACTAAGTGACAAATTCATCAATTAAGCTCAGTCTAGTCTCACTACAAAGCGGAATAATTGTAATTTACAATGATTTTTTAAAAATTATTCCATTTTATCAACAGTTCAATGATTTACGAACATTTAAAAAAATGTCAAAAGTGTCCATATTGCCCCAGTCTCTCCTATTCATGTAATTATCTTACTACCTTCGTTAATTTCTGGAGATACATCTCCGAATTAAAATGCTGTCCATTGATATCGTACGGATTATTCGTATTCTCCGCCATTCTGCCTCCCAAATGCTCGCTTTACTCACTAATTAAAATACTTATTACTTAATAAAATAGTTGTGCCACAGAAGATGAATTATTTTGACAGAAATGTCGAGGTTAGCAGCAGTTAGAAGTTGATGACATTCACAAAACTGACAGCTCAGGTGTATCTATCACGGCTCACACAGAGTTCTTCTTAACCAGTCCATCGACTTAACCTCAACCGATAAATGAATTCCTGCAATTATAGGTTAGGCCTGTGACACGCCAGAGACCACGTGCAGCAAGCAAGAGGTCCAAAGAGGTCTATGGAAACATTCGACCATAACCTCTGCCTTAAGAGATTATTTTATTAAGAATAAATGCAGACTAACTCCACAACTGAATAAAAAGAACAGTTAGTTCTTGAATTCAACTCTTGTCTGTTCTAAGGTAATTATAGCGTCTTATTTTTTCAATAAATATCGAATAAGTCCTTCGTATCACTTGAGTCTTCCTCACAACAACTCGGCATGAAAACAATTACTCCAGACGGAAATGTTGGACTTTTGCTGGACAACATCACTTTTATTTCCTCACTACCTTTTTAAATATTCATTCGTTCATATGCTCAAGACGATAGATTTGTCATGTATGAAAAAAAAAAATTCACAGAAAAACATTAGGAGAGGTTGGGGTAAAATGGACACTAGACTATTTTAAAATTATTTATAATTCAGAAACAAATTTATCAATTGAGCTCAGTGTAGGCTCGTCACAAAGGGAAAGAGATGTTCCTTGTATTGAAAAAAAAATTATTAAATTTTATCAACATTTCAACCCCTCATTAACATTTTTAAAAAAGTGAAAAGTGTCCGTTTTAGAAAAATTTCATTGGATTTCTATTAGAAAAATATACAACTCTGCGCCGTTTTTTTCAATGGAAATGTTATAAATAAGTAATTTAGGATGTGGATCATGGGATAGTTGGACAATCAGTACACCATACTCAATCATTGTCGAGTCGCGACGTTTCGTTTGTAATTCGAGCTTCCTTAGGCTCTGGAAACCAATCACCTACAACCAGTAATAAAATAATAATACTAATTCCATAAAATCAAAGAAGCGGAACAAATAAATTGTTGAAATAAATCCATTCGTTATAAATAACATATTTCATCGGAAAGTCAATTGAATTTGCTTCTTCTATTGAACTTATTTTATTGGGATAGATTAGATTTATTCGTTCATTGATGTTACTTTTACAGTTTTACATCTTACATAAGCCTCCTTCTTTCTCTAATAGATATATGGAAATAATATTTTGTTTTATACTTGAATTATCACCAGCATTAGTTTTAACATTATCACAGATTATTTGAGCATAGAACTCTATTATAAACATTTGTTCTCATTTTGGTTTTTCGCAATCTCTCAGTACTTTTTCAATTTTTGTCAGTCCTATACAGAGTTTAATGTCAATTTCCCCTGCAAGAGCCTCTGTCAGTCATTTTCTCCAGTTTTTATTGGGATATTTTCTATACAAAATTCTTCGGCCTCAATTTTTGATCTTCTTAATGAAAAAAAGAGTGAACAAAATGGAAAATATCTGTGAAGGAATTATTCAAAAACTATCTCAATATAATAAATTATATAAAATTATTAAATTCTCAAGCCAGATGTTCAAAGGGATAGTTATTAAATTCTATCAATTTTTTCTATAAAACAATTGTTATTGAACATTTTTCATTGAAACAAATCTGTGAAAAACTAATCAAATTTCCACTAGAAATCCATAAGTTCACACGAGCGAAGCAAATAAATTGTTAAAATAAATCCATTCGTTATGAATGACCTATTTTATCGGAAAGTCAATAGAATTGGCTTCTTCTACTCAACTTATTTTATCAAGATATTTTCAACACAAAATCCTTGGGCCTCAATTTTTCATTTTTTTAATCAAAAGAAAGAAAAGAGTGAAAAAGTGGAAAATTTCTGTAGAGAAATTACTCAGAAACTATCTCAAAATACTAAATTATATAGAATGATCAAATTCCATTCATTTTTCCTATAAGACAATCGTTATTAAACATTCTCCGTTGAGACAAAACTGCGGAAAACCAGGATTTCCAATAGAAATTCAATAGAAATTCCCGAGAGCTCCAGCCTATTCCATAAAACAATCTCGCTCATTTCCCCCTCCAATTCCCCTCGAGTAACCGACTCCTTCCTCGCAGACAGCCCGAAGATGCCGAAGACTTCCGCAGCAACGAAGCGACCTCGCAAAGAGGGCTTCAACCGCTCAGGGCACAGCATGAACCCCGAGCGTCCCACCGAGGGCCTAAAAGGCGTCGCCAAGGTACGTACAAAAGCCACCATAAAGCGCCTCCAGATGTACCGATGCTCCAAAGCGAAGCGCGACAAAACGGGTAAAATCCTGACCCCAGCGCCCTTCCAAGGCTGGCACCCATCAGGAACAATGTCCCGAGTCGAGCCCTCCCAGCGATGGTTCGGAAATTCCCGGGTGATCTCGCAAAACGCTCTCCAGAAATTTCAGAGCGAACTGGGAGCAGCCATGAAGAACCCTTACCAAGTGGTGATGAAGCCCACCCAACTTCCTGTCACTCTCCTAGAGCAGAAAGCTGTTCAGGCGAGGGCTCACCTCCTCGACACAGAGAGTTTTGAGACGACTTTCGGCCCCAAAAGGCACCGAAAGCGTCCAAACCTGACTGTCTCCTCCTACGACGAGCTGCAGAAGACAATCGACGAGAGGGAGGAGACCTACAACAAAGTTAAAGACACAAAAGACACCGATTTGATTCGCCCTGACGAAGGGGTTAAGGACGCAGCTCGTGATTGGGTCATGGCAGCTGGCCAGAGCAAGAGGATCTGGAATGAGCTCTACAAAGTCATCGACTCATCAGACGTCATTCTCCAGATCCTCGACGCCAGGGACCCAATGGGTACGCGTTCACCACCCGTTGAGAAGTACCTCAAACAGGAAAAGGCCCACAAACACCTGATATTCATTCTCAACAAAGTAGATCTTGTCCCGACGTGGGTGACTCAGCGATGGGTAGCCATTCTGAGTCGTGAGTATCCCACAGTAGCTTTCCACGCTTCTCTGACCCATCCCTTCGGCAAAGGATCGCTGATCAATCTTCTCAGGCAATTTGGCAAGCTTCATACTGACAAGAAACAGATCAGTGTGGGCTTTATTGGGTATCCCAACACTGGAAAGAGCTCGATCATCAATACTCTGAGGTCTAAGAAGGTGTGCAAGGTGGCACCGATTGCGGGGGAGACCAAGGTCTGGCAGTATATAACTCTTATGAAGCGTATTTATCTGATTGATTGCCCTGGGGTTGTCTATCCGTCAGCTGAAACTGACACTGAGAAGGTTTTGAAGGGCGTGGTGCGTGTGGAACTTGTACAAAATCCTGAGGACTATGTGGAAGCTGTTCTTCAACGTGTCAAGGCTGAGTACGTGAGGAAGACTTATAAGGTTGAGGATTGGGGGGATCATGTGGATTTTCTGGAGAAACTCGCTAGGAGAAGTGGGAAATTGTTGAAGAAGGGCGAGCCGGATACTGGGGCCGTTGCCCGCATGGTTTTGAATGATTGGCAACGTGGCAAGTTGCCGTTCTTCGTTGCACCAGTGGGATATGAAGCGCCTCTTTCTTGTCAGGGCACGGACGTTGAGGCGGAGACGAGACAGACAGAGACACTTGATGCGGGGGAAGTTGAGATGACGAGGGAGATTAGTGGAGAGAGTGAGAAACGCATTGGTGTTGTACAGGACTTTAGGAAAATTCGGGTTGCTTTGAGCTATACTGGGGATGATGTGAAGAAATTGGATCCTATTGATTTGGGGGGTGGTGATAAGGGGGATGATGAGGAGGAGGATGAGGGGGAGGAGAGTGTAGAGAATTCTGTTGAGTCCATTTCGGAGGACAAGAGTGAGGCTGGTCAAACTGAAAATGGGGGTGATCATTGCGAGGAGGAAGTTCAGGGGGAAGTTAGAGATAATTTGATGCAGAGTGTGTATGACGCACTGCCGGAGGAGGATTACTCGTCCTCGGACGATGAGAAATCAACGAGAAAGACAATCACATCTACTAGTGGTTCGTTCCAAGTTTCGCCGGCAATTTCCGAGAAACTTAAGGGCAAAAATTTGACGAGCAAACAGAAACGGAGCATTGAACGCGCGAGTAAGCGGAAGAAGATTGGCTCTAATTTCTATGAAGTTTCTAATGTTAAAAATCGTAATCGTAATAGGAAGGTATTGAAGGTTAAGAGGATTTAGAATTGTTCTGGTACAGAGTAAATAAACAATAGGAGGAATTATCACAAAATTGCGTGACACTTGATTCGGGGGAAGTTGAGATGAGGAGGAAAATCAAAGGTGGGGAGAAACAAATTGGTGTTGTACAGGACTTTAGGAAAATTTGGGTTGCTTTGAGTTATGCTGGGGATTAGGTCATGAAACTAGATTCTATTGATTTGTTAAGGGGGATGACGAGGGGGAGGACAGCGTGGGAATTCTATTGAGTCTGTTTACGAGAATATGAGTGATGCCAGACAAATTGAAAATGCTGGTGATCATTGCGAAGAGGAAATTCAGGGGAAAGTTGGAGACAATTTGATGCAGAGTGCGTGTGATACAGTACTGGAAGAGGATTACTCATCTTCGGATGACGAGAAATCAACAAGAAAGACAATCACATCTACTAGTGGTTCATTCCAAGTTTCGCCAGCAATTTCCGAGAAACTTGAGGGCTAAAATTTGACGAGCAAACAAAAACGGAGCATTGAACGCGTCAGTAAGCGCAAGAAGATTGGCTCTAATTTCTATGAAGTTTCCAATGTTAAAAATGGTAATCGTAACAGGAAGGGATCAAAGGTGAAGAGGGATTAGGATTATTCTATTACACAGCCACTTTTTTCTATCGATTCCGACGGAAAAAGGGGAGGAATTTTTATTATCGCGAAATTTCGTGCTAATTTCAGAGACATTTGATTTCGGGGAAATTGAAACGAGTTGATGTTGTACGGAACTTTATGAAAATGCGGGTTGCGTCAATTTTTGCTGGGGATTATGTCAATAAATTAGATCCTATTGATTTGTTAAGGGCCGATGAGGGGGAGGACAGCGTGGGAATTCTATTCAGTCTATTTTCAAGAATATGTGTGATGCCAGACAAATTAAAAATGGTGGTAATCATTGCGAAGAGGAAAGTCAGGGGAAAGTTAGAGACAATTTGACGCAAAGTGCGTGTGATACACTACCGGAAGAGGATTACTCATCATCGGATGACGAGAAATCAACAAGAAAGACAATCAGGGATCAAATTTGACGAGCAAATAAAAACGAAACTTTGAACGCGTCAGTAAGCGCAAGAAGATTGGCTCTAATTTCTATGAAGTTTCCAATGTTAAAAAGGTAATCGTAATAGGAAGGGTGAAGAGAGATTAGGATTATTCCATTACACGGCAACTTTTTTCTATCGATTCCGGTGGAAAAAACGTGAGGAATTTTTATTATCACGAAATTGCGTGCCAATTTCAAAGACATTCGATTCCGGGGAAATTGAAATTAGGCCCTTGTAAGATTGATGGAGAGAATATGAAACAAGTAGGTGTTGTATACGACTTTAGGAAAAGTCGGGTGGCTTTGAGTTATGCTGGAGTTGATATCGAGAGATTAGATCCTGTTGATCCTATTGATTTGGGGTGGTGGTAAGGAGGATGATGAGGGAGAGGACAGCGGAGGAATTCTGTTGAGTCTATTCCGGAGGATAAGAGTGATGCTGGACGAATTGAAAATGGTGGTAATCATTGCGAAGAGGAAATTCTGGGGGAAGTTAAAGGCAATTTGATGCAGCGTGCGTATGACACACTACCGGAAGAGGATTACTCATCCTCGGACAACGACACGGTTGAATAAATTTAATAGAAAACTCCAGCGAATTCGGTGGATAACTTTATTGGATTTCTATTGAACTTTCTATTAGAAAATATTCAATAGAAAAAGTCAATTGAATTCGATTTTTTATATTGAATTTTCTACAGAAGCTTTTTTCATTCTAGTTTTTTCTCTTATTATCAAGAAAATCAAGCAAAAAAACTTGGAAAATTTGAGCCGAGGAAATTCTGGGGAAAATATCTCAATAGAATAAGTATAGAAAAATCGAATTCCTTTGACTGGCTAAAAACTAACAGAAAGTTCAATCGAAATCCCATCGAATTTTCTAAGTTATTCGCTAGATTTCTCTATGAAATTTTTTCGTGCGTGCAGAAGTCAACAAGAAAGACAATCCCATCAACCCGTAGTTCATTCCCAGTTTCCTCCCCAAATTCCGATAAACTCAAGGGCCAAAATTTGATGAGCACATAAAAACGAAGCATTGAACTCCGTTTTTTATTTGCTCGTGCAATTTTAATTGATGAGCATTTGAACTGCAAAAGAATTGCTTCTAATTTCTATGAAGTCTACCGTTAAAAATCGTAACCGTAATAGAAAAATACCGAAGGTTAAGAGGCTTCAGGGACTCCTTTTACGCAGCAATTTTTTTTATCGATCTCAGTGGAGAAAAACAAGAGGGAAAATTATCACAAAATGGCGTGCCAACTTCCGTCGGGGGGGAGTTTAACGATTTTCCGTATTTTTTTTTCGTTTCCGCTTTCCCTTGCCCCTACTTTCATGTGAAATTGGGTAACACGGAATAAGGACGTTTAGGTTGAAACTTTCAGCATCGCGAACACGAAATACTTTTATATGGGGCATGACGCTTGTGTGGGTGGTATTTTAAATCCGTATGTGGATAAGAATGGACGAATGGGAAAGCCATCTGGTCTGGAATAGCCATTCGAGCCAAATGATTTCTCATCCCCCCACTCATTTGAAATAAATAAGGAAAGTCGTAAAATCTTCTGTTATTCCTCCCTCCGGAAAAGTTTTGGGGTTTC
The DNA here is from genome assembly GCF_001412515.2 of Diachasma alloeum. Classification (NCBI taxonomy): domain Eukaryota; kingdom Metazoa; phylum Arthropoda; class Insecta; order Hymenoptera; family Braconidae; genus Diachasma; species Diachasma alloeum. The sequence continues at coordinate 435,691 of NW_021680425.1, forward strand.
GCGAGCTGTTGGCGTCCCAGTCCCGTTCATAGAGGTTTCTGCATTGAGAAAGGAAATAATCCTGTAGAAGAAGATGTGAAAAAAACGGCGGATGACCCGTTAGGCAGGTATACGAGGGAGGGTGGCGTTTTTTCTTCACATTTTTTTTTATTTCGCCGGCGTTAGAGTGTGGGAACATGAACCCTCCTGGCTTTGCAGTCTCTCCTATATTTATAGCCGGTGGATGTATTTTTGTAAAGGAAAAACGCACCCTCGAGCTGTGCGCCAAGATCAACGAATACACCGAAAGTCGACTGTTAAACGCGAATGGTTTCTCCGCTTTATCCGATTGTACTGCAGGTATCTTTACGATATTTATAGAGTTCTTGGCACTTGGGTGAATGTGAAGGAGGATTGTATAGAAGTGAAGGCAGATGGTGAATTTTTTGTGAATAAAAAATGATTTTTGTAACATAAAATTTGGCATTTTGTTGATTTCTCCTTCGTCAATTGATTTGAGCGCTCCGTTTACTCGTGAGAGCTCGGATGACTTTTTATTCTTTCTAATTTGGAGAGTTATCTCACTAATTATTAGCTGTAACAGAATTTAAGACACGCGGAATGCCCTTTTATATTTGTAGTTGAACTTTAAAACCTCCATTGAAGCTTGATTTCACTCTAGATTGAAAGTTCAAAGTTGATTCTTCATTTTCAACCCTTAAAAAACATTCTTGAGAATTGGAAAATATAATTTTTTTAAATACGCAATATTGCATTTTATCTTAAATGTGAGGGAATAAAAGGCATGCGGACTTATTTTCTAGATTTTTAGGCGAACTTCAAATCTTCCGTTGAAGCCCCATTTGACCGTAGATTGAAGGTCTAAAGTTGATTTTTGATTCTCAACCGTTGAAAAGAAATGAAAATTTGAAAACAAAAATTTTAATGTAAAATTTGTCATTTTATTCATGTCCCCGTCGAGAATTAATGTCCCGTCCACACGTGAGAGCTGAAATAGTTTTTTATTCTTTCTAATCTAAAGAATTATCCCCCTGATTATTAACTGTGAAAGAATTAAAGACATGCGGAATGCCTTTTTATATTTGTAGATGAACTTTAAAACTTCCATTGAAGCCCCATTTGATTCTAGATTGAAGATTCAAAGTTGATTCTTTATTTTCAACCCTTAAAAACATTCTTGAGAATCGGAAAATATAATTTTTTTAAGTACAAAATATTGCATTTTATGGATTATTTCTTCGAGAATCAATATCCTGTCACTGATGAGAGCTCGTATGATTTATTATTCTCTCTAATCTAAGTAGTTATTTCCCTAATTATTAAGTGTAAGGTTTAAAGCTGATTCTTTATTTTCAATCGTCAAAAAACTTTTTTTTTAATCTGAAATTTTTTTTTTTTTTTAAATACAAAATATGGCATTTAATTGCTTAATTCTTCCAGAATCAATGTCCAGTTCCCTGACCGGAGCTCTAATGATTTTGAATTCTCTCTAATCTAAAGAGTTATCTCCCTAATTCTTAACTATCAGCTTTAAACTTAATTCTTCATTTTCACCGTTAAAAAACATATTTAAAAATCTAAAAAAATTATTTTTAAACATAAAATGTGGCATTTAATTGCTTAATTCTTCCAGAATCAATGTCCAGTTCCCTGACTGGAGCTCTAATGATTTTGAATTCTCTCTAATCTAAAGAGTTATCTCCCTAATTGTTAACTATCAGCTTTAAACTTAATTCTTCATTTTCACCGTTAAAAAACATATTTAAAAATCTAAAAAAATTATTTTTAAACATAAAATGTGGCATTTAATTGCTTAATTCTTCCAGAATCAATGTTCTGTCCCCTGACTCGAGCTCCAATGATTTTGAATTCTCTCTAATCTAAAAAGTTATCTCCCTAATTGTTAACTATCAGCTTTAAACTTAATTCTTCATTTTCACCGTTAAAAAACATATTTAAAAATCTAAAAAAATTATTTTTAAACATAAAATGTGGCATTTAATTGCTTAATTCTTCCAGAATCAATGTCCAGTTCCCTGACTGGAGCTCTAATGATTTTGAATTCTCTCTAATCTAAAGAGTTATCTCCCTAATTGTTAACTATCAGCTTTAAACTTAATTCTTCATTTTCACCGTTAAAAAACATATTTAAAAATCTAAAAAAATTATTTTTAAACATAAAATGTGGCATTTAATTGCTTAATTCTTCCAGAATCAATGTTCTGTCCCCTGACTCGAGCTCCAATGATTTTGAATTCTCTCTAATCTAAAAAGTTATCTCCCTAATTGTTAACTATCAGCTTTAAACTTAATTCTTCATTTTCACCGTTAAAAAACATATTTAAAAATCTAAAAAAATTATTTTTAAACATAAAATGTGGCATTTAATTGCTTAATTCTTCCAGAATCAATGTTCTGTCCCCTGACTCGAGCTCCAATGATTTTGAATTCTCTCTAATCTAAAAAGTTATCTCCCTAATTCTTAACTATCAGCTTTAAACTTAATTCTTCATTTTCACCGTTAAAAAACATTTTTTTAAATCTAAAAAAATGATTTGTAAACATAAAATGTGGCATTTAATTGCTTAATTCTTCCAGAATCAATGTTCTGTCCGCTGACTGGAGCTCCAATGATTTTTAATTCTCTCTAATCTAAAAAGTTATCTCCCTAATTGTTAACTATCAGCTTTAAACTTAATTCTTCATTTTCACCGTTAAAAAACATATTTAAAAATCTAAAAAAATTATTTTTAAACATAAAATGTGGCATTTAATTGCTTAATTCTTCCAGAATCAATGTCCAGTCCCCTGACTGGAGCTCCAATGATTTCGAATTCCCCCTAATCTAAAGAGTTATCTCCCTAATTCTTAACTGTAAGAGAATGAAAGACCCAGGGAATCGCAGTAGTCTGGCATTAAGTGGATGTTAGAGAGGTTTTTCTTTCCAAACGAAGGAACAAGACAAGAGGCACCAAATGAGAATCCCCTACTCAGCTGCATCTTAGTATGCTGTGAAGGGAGTGACCGCCCACCATCTCCCCCTCCCTCCTCCCCCAGCCCTATGAGTCGTCCATCCTGCCTAGACTTTTAACATGAAGAGAGAAGCTAGACGAGAGTAAAAAGAAGAGGGGACCATCGTAGCTGGAGGATTTTTGTGCATTAGCAGGGCATTGCGTTCTAAAACTGTACACCCCTACCGGCCAAGGTCAATTCCCTTCTCCTTTTATGTTGGTTTTTTATGGCTGGATCATGTGCCTGAAGGGTTTTTTTTCCTCGTACTCGGACGCCCCTAGGTTTTACAATAATACCGAGGAAAAACTTCTCTGTGTCAGCACCTGTTACACCTTGGCACCGTTCTTATGCCGATTCTCGTCTTCTATTCTGTGAAGAGGTTTCACAACGCAAAACTTTCTCCCATTGCAGTTGTAACCCTTTGTTCTGTGGGGGGGAATTTGGAGAAGGGTAGGAAGGTCGAAGGACAAGGGGATTCGCATAACGGGACCTCTTTCATTTATGTACTTTGCTTTTTTTCCCATTTTGCTCGGGGGAACGGGAGCGGAATACGATATGACGTCTGGAAATAGAGAAGTTTCGCCACTAATGAGCCACCAAACTCGTGAGAGAAGTATTTACAGTAATGGGAGACTACATTCGTGATGATTAGTTTGGATAATTGCCGTGATGTGATGTGATTTCTACATTTTTTAGGAGATCAGATGGTGATTTTATCGAATTGTTGGAACTAATGTGCGAAGAATGAAAGGGCAAACTTTGGACTTTCGAAATGTGACTAATTTTGGCGGCGGAGAAAGCGTAGAGGCTTATAACAGTTGCTCAACAATCTTTGGCTGTTTAAATTTGCCCATTGGGGGAACGGTATAACATTAGCAACCGCTGAATATTAAAATATGATTATGAAAGTTTTCGACGGGAAAGTTTTAACTCAGTTTTATGTGGAGTCCTTTTTTGTTGGGGAGACGTGTGTGCGAGAGGATAGGCAAGGGATCTGGCCCTTTTTTATTGGTGGAATTCGTTTTTATGTTTGGAGTTGAGCATCAGAGCTTCAATTAGAGCACTATTTGACCCTAGGTTGAAGGTTTAAGCTTGATTCTTCATTTTTAATTGTTAGAAAACATTTTTGAAAAACTGAAACAACGACGAAATCTATTTTTGGGGAAAGCTTTCATGGATAATAATTATCCTGCAGTTTTTCCCAAAAAATTGTAGATCTTTTTCAAAATCGTAAGTTTTTGATTATTGTGATATTCAAACACGTAAACTCGTTTCAAAATGGTGAATTAATAATTACGATTTTGGAAATCATTTTTTGAAGGTAAACATAAATCAGCAATTTTCCATCCTGAAAACGATTTTTTTTAATCCCAACAAATTTACGAAAAAATGAAATTTTCAAAAGTTTAAATAATTTCAATTATTTAGTTAGGAGAGAAGGTTTGAGAAGAGACGTTTCTTCCCTAAATGTCATTTTAAGAACACCGAGTATTCTGAATTACCCAAATTTTATAGCCCCAATTTAATTAAGTAGGGAAGCGTTAAAACAATTAAAATCGATTTAGCTTTTGACTAAGTTTTCGAGGAAAACCTCCGAATCTAAGGGAGATATCGAAATTCTCGTAATGACCTTTTTCGTAGCTCTTAATTCGCCCTAGAAAAAAGGTTATTACAAAAATTTTGCAATCTGCCTTAGAATCCAAGATATTCCCTGAAAACTGACCAATAGTCATAATCGAGTTGAACTGTTCTACCGCTTCGTCTATTCAATGAATAAATTTGATCATAAAAGATACTTTGGTACCCTTAAAACATTGCCCAATGCCTCTTAAACTGTTACATTTTCCCATTGACAATATAATAGTGGCAACCTATGACAATTAAAATATTAATGATGAAATTTTCAAGAGAAAACTTTCGAACTCAACTTCAAATTGAATCCTTTTCAGTCATATGTATTCAACTTGGCTGGCTGAAAAGTGGTTTTAACTCTCTCAACGCGATGCAGTTTTTTGTTCGATGGCCCTAGAAACGCGGCGAGACCGAGAGAGGAGATGGCCCAGAGAGTCAGAGGAAAAAAGTGAGGGGTAGAGTCGGCAACACATGTCGTGCATGCGTGTGGCAACATCGCGGGTCCTACATTCCATATGACCGTGAGGGCGAGAAGGGCAGAGTGCGGTGGAATAGAGGAAGGGGGGCGACCGGTTTGCAGCCTACCCGACACTCTAACGTTCTTCTAACGCAGATAAGCCTCTCCCCACCCCCGCGTCCGCCTTTTTTTGGCCCGTCTTTTTCGACTCACGTCTATTCCTCGCTTTTTTTCCTCCTCTAAAACATTTTTTTGTCTAGCCTCACTCGCCTCGACACCTTCCCCCCACTGGGTTTTATACATTTTTTTTTATTGCAACCGGTCCACGTAGTACGTGGCTCCGGGAAAAGTCGAGGTCGCTGCGCTCTCGAATAGAACAAAAAAAGAAATATCTTGAATAGGGAACTTGCATGAATTTTTTTCAATTCTCTAATCTCAAGTTTGGGCCCTGAATAATTCATTTTGATGCTGATTTTAAATTTCTTTTGGAAAAACTTTCTACTATGTCTAGTTTTCGTGGAAAAAATGTTGAAATGATGAAAAGTGGCTGAAAAGGGGAATTTAAAAATTTATATCAAAATGAATTTGAACGTAGTTTTTTCCAGAAAAAATACCGTTCAAGTCGATTTTGGCTATTGGCCAGTTTTCAATGAATATCTCGAAATCTAAGGGAGATAGCAAAATTTTTCTCATAACCTTTTTAGTAGCACTCAATTCGCTCTACAAAAAACGTTATTTATGTCATTAGGCTTAAAAAAAAGGTTATTTATCGCTTCGCTCGGTTAGATCGCGGTTTTCGGGCCTAACGACATAAAATATCGTTTTCATCACGCTGTGACGAAAAGTGGACAATTTCCGCCACATTGTGATGAAAAATATTGTTCTTAACTCGTGAAAAAATGTTTTTTAGCTCGTGGGATAATATCACTCGCCTTCGGCTCGTGATATAAACCTCCCACTCGCCAAAAAACACTTTTCATCACGCTGTGACGAAAAGTGGACAATTTCCGCCACATTGTGATGAAAAATATTGTTCGTAACTCGTGAAAAAATGTTTTTTGCACTCTTTACGAAATATACTATTTTGCACTCGTTATGAAATATACTAATGTCACACAGCGATAATGGTATCTTATGTCATAATGCTTTTATCGCCGTTTGACATACGATATTTTATGTCGTTGGGCCTGAAAACCGCGATCTAACCGAGCGAAGCGAGTCATGCTCATAATTGACGTAAAATACATGAATTTATAATTTTCACGACTTATTGACATATGGAAAAACATTACAATAAGATATGTGTAAATTTTCTTGTAGTCAGTAAATATACTTGGCAAAAGCAATTTGTTTCTCAGTGTAGGCGTGCTAGAAAGCTTTCTCAAAAGAAACTTAAAATCAGCATTAAAATATTTATAACATGGCGTTGGTTTCGTTTTCGTGGTCGAGTCCGTCTGCATTTTGTTGAACTGTGTTTTGAATTAATTAAGATAAGACATTCGGGCAATATTTCCCCATAACTTTCGCCGTTTAGCTATCCATGTGTCATAAGAAATGTGTGAATAGGGGAATTAGAAAGACTTGAGCTTTATGCAAGTTCCCTGTGAGGCATACGCGAAAATTTATTCAAGCCATGGAGAGTCTAAATAAAATTCATTCAATATCTCAGACTACTTTCATGGTAAACTCCCGATTGTGATGGTCATTTTATTTATTTATCCAATGTCATGCTCATAATTGACGTAAAATACATGAATTTATAATTTTCACGACTTATTGACATATGGAAAAACATTACAATAAGACATGTATAAATTTTCTTGTAGTCAGTAAGCCATGGAGAGTCGAAATAAAATTCACTCAATGTCTCAGACTACTTTCATAGTAAACTCCCGATTGTGATGGTCATTTTATTTATTTATCCAATGTCATGCTCATAATTGACGTGAAATACATGAATTTATAATTTTTACGACTTATTGTTCCCTTATCGACCTGTTTACCAGTTCTATTATAGGCCTGGAACGCAATCGTCCATTTCACAAGTATTTTCCATAGCTCGAGGTGAAAAATTTTTCGGACAAAAGAATGCAGTCAGTGGGTAAGCCGGTGGAAATATAAAAATCCCATAGATACAGATCCACCCTGCAGCCAAAACTTGACACTGCCATCGAGGCAGGTAGAGGGGCATCGATCGGCGAGGTGTACCTGTCCACCGGTCAATGGCCTTCGAATGCAGTCAATTCGTATGTGTGTAAGGAAAGGTTGATGCCTCCTAAACCCTACAAAGCCCATTATGCACAAACGAGTTTTCTATCTTCCTTATTCCTTTTTTTTTCCTGTCCACCCGAGCCCAAAGATCATCGGGCTTCCCTGGGTAGTCGGTGGCTTTTCTAAAACCCACTCGCTCTTTATCATACAACGCCTCTCCCTTTTATTCTCTGGGAGGAAAGACTCATGGAAATGTGGGGAATAAGTAAAACTGCGCTATCTATTTACACGTATGGGCGAACAAACAGCCGATGATACGCATTCTTGAATTTCGGAGGTTTTCACTTCTTCTTCTGGCCCCCTGTCAAATACGATAGGAGATAGTGCAGAACGTTCTAACAATCTTGAGATATCTATAGAATGATAAACGTATCGCTTCGAGTGGATTTTTAGGCTGAATGGGAATAGATAATCCGAGAATTTTGCTAACTCAGAAATTTCGTGGAAATTTTTATGGGTTATTGAAGTGGGGAGTACACTGTTTGAAATTTTTGGAAATTTCATGGAAGATATTATAGTAAATCTCATGAGAGTGACATTGAATCAGATTTAGGGAAAAAATGGTTTTGAAATTTCAAGTTTTAAGTAGAATTCACGGAAATTCGTGAGTTTTCAGTGGGCGTGAGGTGGGAATTTCACAACTTGATTGAATTTTCAGTGGAAAATGAATATTCAGAAACAAAATTACGTGAATTTTTAATTTTTCCCTGAGTTTTCATAAACGGATCGCTTCAAATGGATTTTTAGGAAATTTCATGTTTCAAGTAGAATTCACGGAAATTCATGAGTTTTCTGTGGGTGTGAGATGGAAATTTCATAACTTGATTTCATTTTTAGTGGAACATGAATATACAGAAACAAAATGACATGAATTTTCAATTTTTTCCTGAATTTCCCTGATTTTTGTGAATTTTCACCGAATAATTCAACTGAAAAATCAAGTATTTTATTGATTTCCAGATCATCTGAACACAAATCAATGGAACATTTGATTTTTCAATGACAAGATTTCCTAAAATTTCAGTGGAACTTGAACACCATGAAAATTTCTGGAATTTGGCACGAAAAATTCAGACCAAAATTTCCAACAGTGTAAAAGGAGAAAAAGTTGGACAAAATTACCAAACATGTCGAGAAATTGTGGAGCGATTTCGATTTTCAGTACTTTTTCACACTATATCGGGGAAAAAGTGCGAGACAAATAGCGCATTTTCATCACTTGTGCGTAAAGTAGAATTTTGTTCGAAAATCCCACTTTCCACACATTGTGATGAAAAATTAGGTTCGACACTCGTGGGGAAAGTATTCTTTGACGCTTGGGAGGGTAGCACTCGCCTTCGGCGGACGCTGCACACCTTCCACGGGTCAAAAAACACTTTTATGCCTCTAGGGACGGAAAACCGCGATTTAACCGAGAGAAGCGAGTCCTCGAGGCATAAAATATTGTTTGCCACACGGCAGTAAAAGTATTTTACAAACTCGTATTGAATAGTATTTTTCCACATCCCTGCACGGACATTTCATACACTGATAGAACGAATTAGTTATTGTTAACAAATGGATTTTGGTTGGAGGTTATGGTCTATTCGGTCTCACCAAGTGTTCATTCGTTAATAGTTAACGAATGGTCAAGACTTTCCGCCCTTGGGAGCAACTTTCCACTCTCGGGTGGAAAGTACTCACTTTCCTGAAAAAAATACAGTTCGGCTATTCGCGAAACCTAAGTACATTGTCAAAAAATATTGTTCGAGACATGTGAGACGGGAATTTCCAGCGCGTGTGATTGGCAGTTCTCGGCTTCGCCTCCTCGCCTCCTCGCCTTCACCTCGTACCAAAAAGTGCCATTTTGTTTACTTACAGAAAAAAATTGTTCAGAAAACAGGTGCATAAGGAAAGGTTGAAAAAGATACACTGTTGCAATTTCTTTAGAATTTCATATCATTTCATCAAATTCAGATGTAATCGTTACAGAGAAAAAAACATTTTTCATTAAAAAAAAAAAAGTTTGACATGTCATTGATTTTCAGGAATTCATCCCCAATTACTAGAGATTCGCAATTGTGGAATTAAGTTAGTGAAAAGTTTTAAAATTCAGTGTTTTTGTCACCACTGTTTAACGATGTTATCATCAATTTCCACTGGTATTGTCCCTGATTTTCCGAGTGATGTCACAGATTTTCAAGGACATATCTCTAATTATGGAAGCTATTACCAAATTTCAGTGATAAAAATCACTGATGATCAGGGTCATTTTAGTCAATGACCCACGGAAAAACAACATACCCGAATTGAGTATATTTTATACCGGAATCAAGTATGTTATTCTCGATTCAAGTATAAAATATACTTGAATACTTGTAATACATTTATACATCTATTGAAGTACATTATATATTATATTAATCAAATAAAATTTTCCATCTCCGATTTTTATTCTTTGCTATATTTTTAATGTATTCTATTAAAATGTGAGGATAGAAATTGAATTGAGGGGTATTGTTTCATTATTTGAAAAAATATATCAATTTTAAAACTTTCCGGAGACATTGAAAAATCGAAATTTTTATTTCCTTGCGAATCGATCATCATCCCAACAAAAAGTATCAATACTCTCCTTATAATTTATTATAAATATCTCTTCATTTTAAAATGAGAAAAACTGTTCCCACAATTTGTATACTACAATGGGAATAAAATCCAATAAATTTAATTTAATCTAACCGCAAAGAAAAATTGTAAAGAAAACAATAAAATAAATTAGTATAATACAACATAATCTAGTGACGGGTGCGAAGCGCCCGTTCGCTAGTTATTATATTATTATGTTATTACACTGAGAGAAAAATTTACTAATACGTAGACCATATTTACTTGAGAGAAGTAAATAATTTTCAATGGTTCAAATCTCAGAATGTTTGCGGTTCACGAAACTCAAAGGGATTCTCATTTATCACTATCGCTCCGCATTGTATCATGAATATATTACGTATCGAAATATTGGAACTGCATAACAAAAAAATTATGCAAGCCATAAATACTTGAAGATTATTGACAATTCTTCTGCGCGACTTGAGGGGGTTCATTTGCGACAAAATCATACTTGAGTACAAGAATTAGTTAAAGCATGAGACCTTTCTCGGGCCACGTGAGTTGAGATGTCCGGGAGAATTAAACAATTGAAGAAAAATTACTTGTCTCAAGAAAATATGTTTCAGGTACTAGAATTTTTTTTCTCAGTGTATATACTCGAAACAAGAATAATGTACTTGAATCAAGTATATTTTATTCTCGATTCAGGTTTATGCATAACTTGATTCCAGTATAAAATATACTCAATTCGGGAAATATTTTTTTCGGGCCAGTATCACCAATAATTAGTGATAGCTCCTGATAATCAGCGACATGTCCCGAGAAATTATATGTCTCTGAAAATCAAATTTTTTTTTCTGTGCTATGGTTCATAAAATTTCTGATTCATCTTGAATTGGAAACACAATTTCGATGGCAATTGAAATTGCCAATTCTATTTTAATAATTGGACATCGAATTCCATATGAATTCCATAATTTTCCCTTTCGTATGACCCGAAAATTAGAAATGTCGTGGAGTATTTCATGAAACGAACGATTTTCGAATAATGATATTCGTAAAAATGTGATATGAATTAGTGGTTTTTGATGATTTCAATGTTTTTCACTTAAAATTTCAAGAGTAAGTTTTCAACTGCGTTCTCTAATTCCTCATACTTAGTGTCTTTCGATAGATTAATGAATTCATAATGAGTTGTTGTTTTGATGGGGGCGAACCTGGCACGCAAACCTCGATTCACACTCTGTCAACAACAGTAAGAGTCTTACTATTTCAAGGCCGCAGGGACATTTTTAAGCTTTCAACGTAGTATTATTTTTAACGTAGGGATAATTCTTTCGTTTGAGAATTTGACAGGAGTGAGGGGAGTGCCAGCGGAAATACATGGGGAATTCCACCCTGAATTGAGGTCTAGCATAACATTTGTTGATTGTTGATTACGGAAATTGATTGAAAAATATTAGATAAGTGTTTTATGTAGATGAATCATGAAAAATTATGCTCCATTGTGATTTCAATTGATAAATTATTCAGATTTAACTTCTTAATTTCTCGATTTTTCATCATTTCCCAAAATAAAAATGTACCTATATAATAATTTTCGTGGAATTTTCATATTTTATAATTTTATCCCTTAAAAATTTTAATGCAACGGCCCAATTGAAGAACAAAAAAATCAATTTTTTACGCGGTGTTGCCATGGTCAGATGTTATATTATATTTCACATTATATTTAAAACTATTGATTCAATGAAATCCATCATTTTTATATAAAATTATGGTTTTTCGATGAATAATCAAAAATTGTGCCCGTTTAGGATTTCAATTGATAATTTATTCAGACTAAACGTCTTAATTTTTCATGATTTCTCAACGCAAAAAGGACGTATCTAGTAATTTCCGTGTAATTTTCATCCTTCATCATTTCATTTCATAAAAAAATTAATGCAACAGCCGAATTAAAGAACAAGAGAAATCATTTTATGCAGCCGATTCCACAAACAATTGGGAAACTGCTTATTAAATGAAATCAATCGTTTTTATATAAAATTATGGTTTCTCAATGACTAATTAACAATTATGCCCCATTATAATCTTAATTGATAATTTATTCAGACTTGACGTCTTAATTTTTCATGATATCCAACACAAAAAGGACGTATCCAGTAATTTCCGTGTAATTTTCATCTTTCATAATTTTATTTCATAAAAAAATTAATGCAACTGCCGAATTGAAGAACAAGAGAACCCATTTTTTACGCAGTTGCTTCCACCAAGAGATGGAAAATTGTTTATTAAATGAAATCAATCGCTTTTATATGAAATTATGGTTTCTCGATGAATAATTAAAAATTATGCCCCACTATGATTTCAATTGATAATTTATTCAGACTTAACATCTTAATTTTTCATGATTTTCAACACAAAAAGGACGTAGCCAGTAATTTTCATCCTTCATAATTTTATTTCATAAAAAAATTAATGCAACAGCCGAATTGAAGAACAAGAGAACCCATTTTTTACGCAGTTGCGACAACCAACAGATGGAAAATTGTTTATTAAATGAAATCAATCGCTTTTATATGAAATTATGGTTTCTCGATGAATAATTAAAAATTGTGCCCCTCTATGATTTCAATTGATAATTTATTCAGACTTAACATCTTAATTTTTCATGATTTTCAACACAAAAAGGACGTAGCCAGTAATTTTCATCCTTCATAATTTTATTTCATAAAAAAATTAATGCAACAGCCGAATTGAAGAACAAGAGAACCCATTTTTTACGCAGTTGCGACAACCAACAGATGGAAAATTGTTTATTAAATGAAATCAATCGCTTTTATATGAAATTATGGTTTCTCGATGAATAATTAAAAATTGTGCCCCTCTATGATTTCAATTGATAATTTATTCAGACTTAACATCTTAATTTTTCATGATTTTCAACACAAAAAGGACGTAGCCAGTAATTTTCATCCTTCATAATTTTATTTCATAAAAAAATTAATGCAACAGCCGAATTGAAGAACAAGAGAACCCATTTTTTACGCAGTTGCGACAACCAACAGATGGAAAATTGTTTATTAAATGAAATCAATCGTTTTTATATGAAATTATGGTTTCTCGATGAATAATTAACAATTATGCCCCATTATAATTTTAATTGATAATTTATTCAGACTTAACATCTTAATTTTTCATGGTTTCCAACACAAAAAGGACGTAACCATTAATTTCCGTGTAATGTTCATCCTTCATAATTTTATTTCTTAAAAAATTAATGCAACAGTCAAATTGAAGAACAAGAGAACCCACTTTTTACGCAGTTGCTTCAACCAACAGATGGAAAATTGTTTATTAAATGAAATCAATCGTTTTTATATGAAATTATGGTTTCTCGATGAATAATTAACAATTATGCCCCATTATAATTTTAATTGATAATTTATTCAGACTTAACATCTTAATTTTTCATGGTTTCCAACACAAAAAGGACGTAACCATTAATTTCCGTGTAATGTTCATCCTTCATAATTTTATTTCTTAAAAAATTAATGCAACAGTCAAATTGAAGAACAAGAGAACCCACTTTTTACGCAGTTGCTTCAACCAACAGATGGAAAATTGTTTATTAAATGAAATCAATCGTTTTTATATGAAATTATGGTTTCTCGATGAATAATTAACAATTATGCTCCATTATAATTTTAATTAATAATTTATTCAGACTTAACATCTTAATTTTTCATGATTTCCAACACAAAGAGGACGTAACCATTAATTTCCGTGTAATGTTCATCCTCCATAATTTTATTTCTTAAAAAATTAATGCAACAGTCGAATTGAAGAACAAGAGAACCCATTTTTTACGCAGTTGCTTCCACCAACAGATGGAAAACTGTTTATTCAATGTAATCCATTGTTCTGATATAAAATTATGGTTTCCGCCTGCTTTTCCCTATCCCACAATCACCAGCTCCTCGCACACACTCTGTTAAGATCAAACTCATGAGCATTAAGAAATATATGTGAAAGCCTGCGGGCTGGAACTATGTGAAAATAGCCGTGAGTGAACAATGTACATATCGCTTCCCTGCGATCTATTGACATTGATTAATATAATGCTTTGAATTTGGAATGTGAAATTTTTTGTCGTCAACACGAGGAAAAGTGAAATGACATTACCATAGGTTTAATTTCAAAATCGCAACCTAGTTAGCTATGAATAAATACAAATTCTCTGAGGCAGTTTGAATTTTCATATGGATGCGCATGTGGATGTACGGGATCTTCCGTTCGACGCCTTCAGGCGTGAAGAGTGTTAAATTTTAATATTTCAACGTTGAGGTATTTATATAAATTGCATTGCGCGGAGAGACATTCATAGCAGCCCCATCACATATTAGAAATTTTTGAAAATTCAAGCAACAGCTTGACGTGATTTTTCAATGCTGAGATTCGAATTTGATTTATAATTAAATTATTCAAACGATTTCTGACTTATTTTGGAAATTGTAGGAAATTGAATTCTTCGTGATCAGACGATGAAGATGTTTGAATGACAGTTTGATTTGGGCTGCTGCATTAAATTATGTTTATGAGATAAAACGATGGAGTACAAACATTGAAGGGAAAATATTAGGGACGATTTTTTTTATTTTCAAAAATCGAGGAAAATCGAGAAATTATGGACAATTGGAGGAATATCTACATGATAACGTCAAAATGGTGTTGAATTAAATGACTCAGCTTAATTTTTCTAGGAGTGATTATTCAGTGTTGGGATTTGGAATTTCTTTTAAGATTAAATTTTTCAAAATATTTCTGATTTATATTGAAGAGTGGAGAAAATTGAGTTCTTCATTTTGAAAGAATAGAGATATTTGAATGACAATTTGAATTGGATTGCTTTACAAGTTTTTTATTGGATGGATATTATTACAAAATAGGATAATTGAAGGAAAAATATTTGAAAAGTGAGGAATTACAATCAATTGAAAGAACGTCTGCAGTATGACGTCACAGTGTTACGTTTATAGATCTTCTTAAATTTTCTAGGATTGATTTTCCAATGTTGGGATGTCGAATTTGGTTCAAGCTGAAATTATTCGTAAGATTTCTTGCGATAATTTCATTGATGATTTAATCTGAAGTTAAGTGTTTTATGTTAAGATGTAGATATTTGAGTGACAGTTTAATTTGGGCTGTTGCATGAAATTCTGTTTATGAGACGAAACTATGAAAAATACGAAAATTGAATTTTGTATTCTAATTCTATTCTTTATTTATTCTTATTCTTTTTCCAGCGATTCTGTTAGAAAATTTCACATGCTTTCATTTGTTGTTTTTAATTTCGTAAAAAATTCTGTAAGACGTGTGTAATCTGGAATACACGGAGAGAACTGTTCAGTAAAAATTACGGAACTCACAATTCGCTCATCGATTACGGAATCGACTCAGAAAATTCAAGTGACGCACTGAGAGAAAAATATAATTCTTCTGACTATATTCCATCACCATCGAATTATAGTCAAAAAGTCCTCAACAATTTTTCATGGGTTACGGTAACTATGGCCGGAGAAGTAATTACTACAATGGAATGTAGTCATTACAACTATTTTATAGTTCTCCCCACGATAGATTTGTCGTGGTTACTTTTGAACTTTGGTTAGTTTAACTGCATTTTGATTTGCAAAATGTTATGTGCCGCATACAAAAAAAAATCGTATCGTTCACCAAAATGCCTCAACTATTTTCTTATTGTAAATCGAACTTCAGATTGTTCTCTCAGTGCGATATCGTAATTTTTCACAGGAGATTCAGATCAAAATTACGGAACGCTCTGGAAAAATTCCGTGACAGTTCCGTAAAATTTCCAACCACCACATTTCCCTCCGAAATTACGGAAAACATAAGTAATTTTTACTGAATATTTCTCTCCGTGTATCTGAAGTGAAAAATTAAATTATCTCGCATAAGAACTGAAGCAAAACAGGGCGTTTTAATTCGGCATAAAATTCCAATTTCCGCCGCAGAATACAAAAGTAAAAAATATCCCCCCCGTAATGTTGCATAATAATCCTAAACTTTTTACTTCTTCATCCCGAATCTCCAGACCGTCGACTAAGAATCTACTTCCCTTTGAAAATTGGGAGAGATAGCCAGTCAGGTGTCTCAGAAACCTGCAAGGGGAACAAAAAGAGCGATTCACCTTGCCGTCGTAACATTCCTGTCCTCTATTTCCCACCTATCCCTTTTTTATACAGATGCAAGCTGATGGGGGAGTAGGTCGGGCTCTTTCCCAGATGAGAATCCTCGAGGCACCATCAATAATCCGTGGATCCCCGACGATTTCAAATAATAGAATTTCGTCTGAATAAAATTCTGAATTTATCGTTTTTGATAGAGGATGATGTCGAATCGTCTATTTCGACGAGCTTGACAATATTCATAAATAGAAACGTCTGAATCGGAATTTATTATTCAAGTTCAGACTGTAGAGAGAAAAGGGTCATCTTTTTATGGGATTCAGACAGATGAATTTATTATTCTATTTACATTATGTACATCTCATACTTATTTGAGTAACAATATGTGTCTGGTGATGTGTGCGTTCAAACGTTAATGTATTCAAATTTTTTACAATCCATAACAACGTTGGACTCTATTTAAAGCAATGTAAATGCTCTTGAAATGTGAAAAATTCACTTGAATCAACTCTGCAGAGAGGAAAATCAACTGGCTGTGGCAACAAGCCTCGATTTACTAATAAAAGAAATACGTACGCTGATATCGAAATTTGAAAAAGTTCTCTCTGCCAAGATAACTGATCCCTTTCCCTCGAACATTCAATGAACGGCGACATTTTTTTAAACCGAATTCATTCTGTAGAATTTTATTGCATTATATTTTCTATCCACTTGACATATTTCACTGGCGAAATGTTTTGGCCGAAATTTCCACGGAAATTTCAAGGAATTTTGTCATTGATAAATCTCAGCTTGATGAAAAAATCGATGGAAATTGTAAATTTAGTTCAATTATTCAGGAAAATTCTGATGAATGTATTTCTAAATTATCAATTAACTGCAAGTTTAGAGTCATTTGGTATTGAAAAATTAATGTTTTGATGGAAAATTCAAGTAAGTGGGGTATTCTTGTCATTACGCTGCCCAAAAATGTAAAATTTCATGATTTTTTCATTCTTAAGTCGACTTCAATTTCTCTCCTAAAATTTATTACTAAACTGTGCATGAAGTTTTAATATTCTCCTAACAATATTCATCATTGTCCTCACTCATCGGTGTCATTCTTTACTGCCAAATTCTAATCCCCACGAATATCAAAAAAGTTTGTGCAGGGAGAAAAAAATCACACGACAAATGCACGAACAGTCTACTTAAGGATATCCAAGTACCCGATTTGATCTGATTTGGCTCTAAGTTTCCGGACATTTTACAATGATTTTATATTATTTAAACTTTGCAGGCTTGAATTTGAATGGCGATGTTGAACCGTTAGAAAACATTTTAAAAATCTCAAAAAAATAGAAAGTGCATTTTTGGGACAAAATTGATGAAATTATTAAAAAATTGCGATTTGTGCAAATGACGAACATTTTCTATGAATAATTTTTAAACAATCAATTTTCCACCGTAAAAATCATTTGTTCAGAACCGACAAAAATTTATTCATATCGAGAATTTTACCAGAAATCAATTTCATGCCTAAAAAAATACGGTTTCCAAAAGTATGAACAATCTCCATTATTTATCTACAAACAACGAATGTTTGAAAAATTAATAATTCTGCGCAAAATGTAATTTGAATGACGCTGAACATTCATGATTTTTTAAAAATTTTCTCACGCAATTTTTTTTTATTTATTATTCTCAGGCACTTTAATTGACAAATTTGATGATTAAAATTTTAGATTCTATAGTGTCGTCTGCACCAAACTATAAAATACATTTGGACATCCTTAATCCCAGAACAAAACTGTATTTCGTGATTCTTTTTAAAACAAAAAAAAGTGAAACAAAGGATAAATTCCCCCGTTTACGACTTTTCCTCCATTTTTTTCATAATTTTCCCCGATTACTTCTCCGCCCATTGTCCCGAATTTCACCTGCAACGAATTTAATTTTCAACATTCAAAACAGCCTTATGCCACCAACTCCAACGAATTCCTCTGGCCTTCGCGACGCCATGATCCAACTGCGTGATAGGGCAAATGCACGTAGAGTCAAAAATGCCCGACAATCTAAGGTGAATGCTCGCGATCCACTTGAGCGATAAGCCCACCAGTCGAAAAATAAAAACTCAATTTTTCTCTGCAAACACCGAGCAAAAGTCAATACCGTCCTCTCCTCAAACATTAATTAATTCCGTCCCACTTTATCAGCTCTCTCTTTGCTCAATCCCCTGCACTGAATTTCGCTGACGTTACGCTGAGTATTAGCCGAAAATGAAAACATCACGCACAAAGCCCTCCGGAATCCCGTTTTCCGCGTAAAATAGCAAAGCCCGTATTCGCTCGAGTTGGCGAAAAAGGAGTGAAATCGCGTGAAAGACATCGACGTACGGGTAGCCGTCCACCCTTCCTCAGCTCATAAGTAATGCTCTCAGTCTGCACACCGGGCGTGGCGTCCCGCTGTACAAATACTGCACACACACACGCCTGATAACCATCAATTCACAAAAACTGTAAAAAATAATCTAAATACTGTTGGAAATTTTTCGAAATTTCCCGGAAAATATGGTAGTAATCCTGTAGCGAAGTGGTAAACTGGGATAAGTGTAAAAATGGAACTTTTTTAGGAGAATTAAAAAATTTGACCAACTTCACGAGAATTTTCGATTCAAGCAATAAAAATTTTTCCAAAAAAATTGTACTTATCCTAGTTTACCACTTCACTACAGAATTCTCAGGAGAGTGACATTGAATCCGATTTAGGAGAAAAATGGTTATGAAATTTCAAGTTTTAGGTAGAATTCGAGGAAATCCATGTTTTAGGTGACAGTGAAACGCAAATTTCACAACTTGATTGAATTTTCAATGAAACATGAATATTCAGAAATAAAATGACATAAATTTTCGATTTTTCCCTGAATTTTCCTGATTTTTCCAATTTTCATGGAAAAATAAAACTGAAAAATCAAAAATTTTATTGATATCCAGATCATTTGAGCAGAAAAATAATGGAATATTTCAGTAGCGAAGTGGTAAAACGGTACAAGTTAATTTTGACTATCGACCAGTTTTCAATGAATATCTCGAAATCTAAGGGAGATGGCAGAATTTTTGTTATAACCTTTTTTGTAGAGCCGATTGAGAGCTACAACAAATGCGATTATGAAAATTTCGCTATCTCCTTTAGATTCGGAAGTATTTTTCAAAAACTCAACTGGGAAACAAGTCGACTTACCCCGCTTTAGCACTTCGCTACTGATTTGATTTTTCAGTGACAAGACTTCCTGAAAATTCATTGAAAATGAACCATGCTAAAAATTTTCCAAAAATTCAGACTAAAATTTTGACCAGTGAATATCTCCCCCAATTCCCCCATTCCCACGCAAACTTGCAGCCACTTCGACTCCTTTCCTCCAAAATTAAAGAGGCCAATAATTCACCGAGGCCATAAACCTATGCGTGCGTGAATTTTCCTGCTTGAAAGACATTAATGCCAGCATAATTACATGCTCCCAGGGGGGGGAGGGAAATCGTACAAGTTTCATGAGAGAGCGACAGACCGAGAGAGAGATTCGAGGGGACTGGTGCAAGGGCGAACAGGAAGGCAGCCTAGAGCCGTCGAATAAAATGCGTGTTACGACGAAATTTTCGTAGTGCAGTTGTATGAGTGAGAAGAGGCCATTAGCACGAAAAGCCCAACTATTCCAATCTAAAAGACGTGCGAGAGCGGAGAGCGGAAGGGGGGGGGAGCCCACGCAGGGAGTGGTGCGGCCAAGTTTTTTAGGAGTTATTTTTCCGCCACCCTAATGTGAAAAACACAACGAACTGCGTTCCCCCCACCACTGCGTCAATGACGCGCGGCTTTTCTGCCACGGATGCAGTCACGCGACTCTTCAGGCTCAACCCCAGTACAGATAGCCGCCATCAGAGAAGAAAAAAAAATCATCGTAGTGGGGATGGGTTTTCCGTTCAACCTCTCTTCAGAATTCGTGCGGGTGTTTCACATTGGGCCCCATACGCACTCGATGCGTGCGCTGCGCATTGCGTGCACAGGGTAATAGACAAGGATGTCCAAAATGTTCTGCCCCCCCCTCCACAGCTATTTTTTCACTATTTGGTTGGGCATTTTCCGTCTCTCTCGGTCTTTCATTTTCCAGTGGAAGGTTGTGGCGGTGGGGAAAGGCAATTTTTCCCCTCTTTTTTTTCTGGTACTGCGTTCTCGCTCTCCCATTTTTTTGTCCCACTCAATCGCCTATTTCGCCCTCAACCTTTCCGTTCTCTATTGCCATCCCCGAAAAATCCCTCGCGCGGACACTGCGTTTCCCAGGCCCTAGACCCTCAGCTCAGTCTTCCTAATACGTCATTTAAGCGCTTGTCGTTATTCGCGCAACATCTTGACGTTAAATCGTGCGGGGCCCCCGAGTTTTCTGCGTTTTTAGGAATTTTTATCGGTTTTTCAAATTGTGACGACTGCGTTGATGCAGATTTAATTTATAAAGTCAGTGGATTATTTTGGGCTCCATGATTCTAAGGGTCATGTTGTTTACTTCCTCGAGGCTATTTTAGGACTGTTGTTTTTCGCCTGAGAAGTGCGCATCGCAGAACTTAATTGGGACTGTGAGATGTGAGTATTACGCTTTCTCCCGTGTCTAATCCGCTAATAATTCGATATTATGCTGATTTATTCACTTGGTTTTTGAGCAATTCTTTTGGTTTATTATGTCACTTTTGTTATGTACTTGGGATGTTATTGATAATACACGTGCGAATGATATCCTTGAGTGGAGAAACCTTCAATCGTAGCGTTTACGACTTTGAAAACACACGCAATTGCGTCGATAACGCAATATCCACGCGTTGTTTTTCATTTCTTTATCTGATATGGGAATTTCGACGGAGAACATGCGCATAAATAAAAATAATAATTTTTACATTTCAATGTATGTTTATTTTATTGGCCGTGCCCAATCGCTTTTTATATGAATGAGATCTTCGCGTGGAAATGGAAATAATGGTCATGTTTTTGATAAAACTAAAGGTCAGAATTATTCTGAGTTTCGGTTGTGAGCACTTTTTCAAAATTATGATACTCTTCTATTCGATTTTCTAATAATTTTTCAATTTTCTGTGGGAATTACTCTTCTGTGATTTTTCTACAGAAAAATCTTGGGAATAAAATGTCAAAGTTTTTTCTGCTGTATTTTTTTTCTTGTTATTTAATCGCAGAAGGCAAGAATGAACATTTGGGAAATTCGTGCCCAAAATTTTTGAGAGGAACGTGGTCATGAGAAGAATGAATATCTATGAACTTTTCTCAACTTTCAAGTTGCTTAATTTTGGATAGAAATCGGCGCTGAATACACCAGAACTTTTCATAGAATTGAAGTATAATTTTCATAAAAATTTTATTGGATTATATTGTAATTTTCATTTGTTTTCCGTTGGTGGGAAAATTCCGAAGGTCTTCCGCGCTTTTTTCAACCACAAGTTGAATGAAAAATATTGTGTGGAAAAAATCAATAGATCTCATCTTTCTGTAAAAGTTTCTGGGCACAAATTTTCTATTTTTTCTGCGCGAATTGATCATTGAAAGAGGAAACACAACGAAAAGAAAATTAAAAAATTCAAGAGATTCTATAGAAAATACCTCAATAGAATCCTGGATAAAAAAATTTAATGGAAAAACCTAACGAATTCGATTTTTCTATACAACTTATTCCATTGCGATATTTTCTACAGAATTTCCTCGGCTCAAATATTACCAATTGTTTTGTTTGATTTTCTTCATGACAAGAAAGCAGAACAGAATAAAGAAAAATTGAAAAATTTAAGCCGAGGAAATTCCCTAGAAAATATCTGAAGAGAAAAAGTCACCTAAAAAATTCAATTCTGTTGACTTAATCTACTGAATATTTTCTATTGAACATTTCAAAGGAATCAACTAAAACCTAATCGAAAGTTCCCTAAAAATCCAACAGAATTTCTCCCGAATTCGCTACATTTTCCCCTAAATTATCTCGCGCGTGACAAGCTCCCCAAAAATATAAAAATCTGTTTTCCACACGCACTAGAATCGTCAATCTAAAAATACCAAACCACTCGGAATGCAAGAGAAAGGCGAGTTCTTATCGCCAATGCGTCAGCATATCCAAAGTCCCCCATAATCACCCGACAATTAGCCATTCTCTGACCGACTCCATTCCAAAAACATTTCAGTGTACCCCGCACCAAAAATGGAGGCCTCCTCGTCGGAGCAGCAATTCTGCCTGCGCTGGAACAACCACAGAACAAATCTGCTGACAGCATTCACCGAGTTATTTCACAACGGTGCATTCACCGACGTAGAGCTCCTGGTGGAGGGCGAAAGCTCCCTGGTGCCCTTCAAATGCCACAAGATGGTCCTAGCAGCGTGCTCAAACTACTTCCAAGAGATATTCTCGTACACCCCCACCGAGCACTATCCAATAATTGTCCTGACAAACGTCCGCGAAGCGGAGATGAAGGCGATTCTCGAGTTCATGTATCAGGGTGAAATCAGTGTTTCGCAGGAGGAGATGACCGACATATTCAAGGTGGCGCGTATGCTGAAGATAAAGGGCCTTGCGGAGTACGAAAAATCGCATCGCTCTCGGGGTCGTTCGGCATCTCCACCCCCGGCTATCAGTAGCACCGAGCGAAGCGCTTCGTTTGGCAATGAGAGCCTGCCCAATGACTACCGTTCACCCCCCCATTCCACGAGTTCATCGTCGTTCTACCCCTCGTATGGCAAAGCATCGGCTCTGGTTCACAATCCGGCTGCTCACATTGCACCCACGGGGTGGAGCCCACTGGCCAGTCTCTCATTAGCCGCTCAATCGGTCATGAGTGCACCACTGACCCCTCGGGCCGCTGCACTCTTCCCGGGGGTCTACGAAACCGAGGCCAATCATCTGCGCAAACAGATGAGCAATTTGATCATGAATCGGGATACTCCGATACTGAGGACTGTCCTGGGACAGGGACAGGCGGACAGCTCGCAGGGGCTACCGCCGAGTCATGGGGACGGTCATGATGTTTATCGCAGCTCGAGCAATGGCTCCGCTCATGATATGACGGACGATCGCAAGAGCAGCATGGATTTGTCGCAGGGGCGGAATGGCAGTGGACACAGCCCGTACTCCGCGGATATCTCTATGGATGAGTTTGATAAGAAATCAACGGGGCAGCAGAATCGGAAGAATAGTGAGTATCCTTTGGGGTTCTTTGGACAGCGTCGGGGTTGTGGGGATGACGAGGGAAACTGCAATCACAGCGTCGTCTGGATTTCGATGGTCAAATCTGCGGGAATGCACGTGTGAAAAAGTTCAATGGAAAACGGTGCGAATTCGATAGAAAATTCGACTGGAATTCTGGAGGAATTCTGTGGGGTTTCTGTAGGATTTTTATGGGAATTCCACTGAAAAATTCTGTTTTTGCGCTGATTCTGTTGGATATTTCATAAGAACAAGTCAATAGATTTAGAATTTCTGTTCGGATTTTTCTCTTGAGATTTTTTTATTGGAAAAAAGTAGCTAAGTGGTCAAACGGTTCAAGTCAATTTAGTCTTTAGCTGAGTTTTCCAGAAATATTTCCGAATTTAAGGGAGATAGCGAAATTTTCGTAATAAGGTTTTTTGTAGAGCGAATTGAGTGCTACTAAAAAGGTTATGAGAAAATTTTGCTATCTCCCTTAGATTTCGAGATATCTATTGAAAACTGGTCAATAGCTAAAATCGACTTAAACCTTTTGACTACTTTTTCCAAGTTACCAAGGTACAAATTTTCCAAGTTTTTTTCCGGTAGATTTTGTTTTGTTTTGCATTGCAGAATGCAAGTGGAAAAAACTTGGAAAATTGATGCCCAAGCATTTTTATAGAAAAAATCTCACGAGAAAATTTCACACAGAACTTGGAAATCTATTGACTTTTTCTTATCGAATATCCAATAGAATTAGGGCAAAAAACAAATAGAATTTTCCAATAGAATTCTAATAGAAATACTATAGAAGCCCCATAGAATTCCAATAGAATTTTCTAGCGAATTCGCTAGGTTTTCTAGCTTTTCTAGGTTTTCTATTGAATTTTCATGCATGTGTCTCGGAAACTTTATGACCAAAAAATTGTATAGATGAGACTTGAGAGGGTGGGAATAATTTATGCGGAAAAATCATAATTTGGTGAGGTTTTCCTGTCACAAAAAAATGGATATTGAAAAGTCACGGCGGAAAGTCGCACGATTTTCCATGGGAATCGGCGCAAGAAACAGATTTGTCTTGGGTACTAATTGTGTACTAATTGGGTACTAATTGTGCACATGAAGTTGTTGATATTTTGCATCCGGTTTTTGAATAGATTAAATAATACGTTGAAAAATTTTCATTCAATTCTTTGCTTTTGCGGACCCCGCCATAATACCCTTAAATTCATTCATGTGTTGTAGTTTCCATTCGTGTTTTACATCGATTTTTTATTAATAGAATTTAAATAGAATTCAGATAAGAATTCCACCAACTCGCCCGGAAATTCTAGTAGATTTCGATTGAGTTTTCTTTTATTTTTCGCTGATTCTACAGAAAAATCACGCAGCTCTTCTGGACTTTATCAAAATGCAGAGGTTCAGTAGAAAATATTGAACAGAAGAAATTAATAGATTTCATGTTTCTATAGACCATATTTTATTGAAATCGCTTCTATAGAAAGCCTTGAGTACAAATTTTCCAACATTTTTGCTCAAATTCTTTCATGAAAGAAATATAAAAATCATCAGATTATTCCCCCGCATTTTTGAAAGAATTTCAACAGAATTTAAATCGAAATAAAACACTCGAATTTTCTATTGAGTTTTTTCGCAATTATAAATTATAAAAATCAGAAACGATGAAAAACAAGAAATAAAAGAAAGTCTTCAGTAAAATAAAATGGAAGAACAATAGAATAAAGGCGAGTCTTGAGTACAAATTTCGCAACAATTTTTCCCGAATATTTTCATCAAAGAAAAATAAAAATCTTCAGATTACTTCACCGAATATTTTATATAATTTCAACCGAATTCCAATGGAGCTAAAAAAGCCCTCGGTTTTTCCACTGAGTTTCTCCACATCTATAAATTCTGAAAATCATAACCAAAGAACAACACAATTCTTCCAGAACTCCCCTAGAGATTCCCCGGAAATCTGCGCCAAAGCCACTCACTCCTAACAGATTATTGATATTACTTTTGCAGAAGAGTGGAAGCGTTACAAGCAGTACACGAAAGAGCACATGGAAAAGGCGATTATAGCAGTGCAGGGTGGTGAGACAGCGTTGAAAGCCTCCAAGGCGTACGGGATTCCGTCCCGCACGCTCTACGATAAAGTAAAGAAAATGGGGATCACAACGCAGAGGAATATTCGACGTCACAGGACGAGCAGTGGCGCTCACTTTCCGCACGGAATAGGAGGCAACAGAAATGGAAGTATCTACCGAAGTCTGTCAGATCACGACACCGACAACGATTACGGCAGGAGTATGATAGAGGGTTCGTCCGCCCTGTTGGACATAGCGTACGGACATGGCCGCGAGCAGACGGAGGACCAGGAAGCGAGCCTGGACAATTCGCGGATAAGCACGAGTCCCGACGAGGAGCAGCGAGAGGAAATGAAGTACGATAGTGAGGATCACGTGCAGGATCTCTCGATTAATCGTAGAAATGTCATTGTCCCACCCTCAAATCCTCCCATAAAGGAAGAAAACGATGATGACGCCTCGAAGAACTGATTTAAGTGAAATTACATTATTTTCGCAAGACTGAAGGGGCTTTACGTCTTCTCTCTCTCTCTCTCTCGGCTTTTATTTCTTCTTTTCTTTTCGAATTTAATTTCAAGAGACTGAGAATGGTATCGTGGGTGTCGCGCGTCTCTAAAGCTCTCGCTTCTGTCTTCAGAGCCTTTCAGACAGAAAAGTTTCTTCGTTTGAGGAAAAGAGAGAATATAGATATATTGAGGAAATATTGTTTAAGAACGATTGTGATGATAATTGAAGTGATTGATAAATGGTTGGGGAAACGAACATTCGTACTTCTGGTGTTTTGAGGGAATTGATAATGGGGGTTATTCTCGAGTTGTGGGAAAACACTTTCAGGTGCGAAAGGCGAGGTTTCACAGGTCTCGTGTGCGAACGCCGATTTCCGCACTACACTGAGAAGACAAGAGTTTTTTGAGAAGTGCGTCTTTACTTGTATCTAGAAATTCATGACTCGAATATGTCACACTGAGAAATAAAATCTTACACCAAGGAATTTTATACTTGTTCGAAAGATGAGGGCAATTGGTTCATATCAAGAAAACGAGATCTGAAATCAATTCAAGTGGTTTTTGTATTAAAATGTTTTAGGATTAAGGCTGAAAAACTATCAAATGAATTAATCCAATTTTACTTTTTTGAGATATCGCTTTTTTGTCATCAAGAAATTGTCCTCGTCGTTAGGACAGGTACAAAATTTCTTGATGAAAGTTGTTTTTTTCTTGGTGCAAAATATTTTGCTCCTGAAAATTTTCAAGCCACGAATTTCTGATGCGAAATCGAAGGCGCGCTCCGCGTGCCTGACGATTTGATGGGTTTTGTATGATTCATCACGTTATTATTTAAGTTGATTGGCATCAATATGTTCTTTCACGTATACGAATTTCTATAGTATTACTAAGGAGAAATTCGTAGGAACCGATGAACACTTCTGTTGAAAATCCACGATTTTTTTTATTGCAGAGGGATGGCAATGTCCATCGAGAATCAATAGGAGATACGACGAAAGCTATGAAAACTTGCATTGGAAAGCGAAGGCTTTTCCATAGAAATCTATGGAAACTTCTATTAAGAGTCCTTGAAAAATTCGTCGAAATCCATGAAAACTTCAATTGAAAATCAATACATTCTCCGTTGGCAATCACTAATCCAACATCGTCAGCAATATCAGTAAGATCAATATTATCAACAAAATTGGTATCATCACCATGTATGCGATTTCTCTTTCAGATATTCAGGAATAAACGTGTATCCCCTTATGGGAATGAGATATATGCAGCACTTATATCTAGCACATATTTGGCATACCGAAGTTTTGGCCGAAAATATATCTGAGATATATTGCAGATAGATGTTAAATATTTTACATCGAGATATATGTGCATATTTATATCTAGGATATATCTGGCATGATATTTTTGGCCGAAATATAAGTGAAATGTATATGTCATCTCCTTTTTATATAAGAGGATGAGTAAAGACGTATTTCTCAAAAAACTTTAGTTTTCTGAGAGTAGAGACCTCTCCTTCACATGAGAATATCTTTCGTCGACGAATGTCAATATTCACCCACCATTTCGTCCATCGCGATTCGCACACCGCTTCGTCCCTCGTCTTTAAAATACATCGAAGACTAGATATCTCTGTAAATTATCCATTCTCGCAAACCGTAACAATAGTCACACTTTTTGTTAAACTCATTGACGAAAAACAAAGGTGTTTATACAGATACACACACACTGATGGACTGATTCATTTAGTCCAAACGAGATTCGTTAACTATTAACGAATGGTAGAGTTGAATATGACCAAATGTGTACGTCCACGTGAAAAGGGCCCACTTTGTCGCCTCTAGTTTCCGAGATATTCACGTTTTTCTCTCCACATCTCCCATTTAAACCAATGTTAAATTGTTTTTTTGATCGTCTATACTGACGTCAGTTTTCATTCTATCGGGTTGATTTTGGGCTCAAAATGAGAGAAATCTGATCAAGATTATTGGAACATATTTAACTCCAATACCGTCAAAGTGGACCCTTTTCATGTGGACGTCCACAAGTGAATATTCGTTAATAGTTAACGAAGAATTCACTTGAAAGGTGAAAACGTGAAAAATCGAGTCAAACAAGTCTTCTCAAATGTGCATTTATTAACTATTAACGAATGAGCATTTAGTGAGAGCGAATAGACTCTCGTCTCCAACCAAATCCATTCGTTAACAATAACTAATCCTTTCTATCAGTGCACGTTTGGAGTTAAGTATCCTTGTACGAATCTTCACACATGTGAATTTTCCTGGGAGACGAAAAGTCCGTCGACGAAAAATATTCACAGTGAAACAGAGGTCTCTAGTGCGGAAATCAACATTCGCACATGAGATCTGACAGATCTCGGTTTTCGCGCGCGAAAGTATCTCCACACAACTCGAGAATAGGCCAGAAGATATTATACTTTGTGCTTTTCAAGAGCTTATTCCAAAAACTGAAGTATCATCAGAAGGGAATTTTAACAACGGCACAACATTTTGAGGGGAAAATGAAAATTAATAAATATAGGGGATATGTTTGGTGATGGCGGGAAAATTAGGTTTAACGTACGGGTACTAAGAAGGACAGCATTCTAAATGCTGCATCTCGACGCTAAGAACGGCTTTATGCAGAGATGATGAATCCACAGTCATCAGAAAAACTCGAAAAAAAAATCGAAAAAAATTACACCTATGATATGTTAATGTTTTCACTAGAACCACAGTTGAAATATTGATTTTGTTTTGGAAGAAATTTCATAATATTAAAATTTAGAATTTAGGAAAAATGAAAAGGAAAGAAGATTGAGTTGTGGCCCTGGGATACAGTTGCAATATATTGCTCAATATGCATTTATAGATAAATTGTAAATGTGAAATGGGACCAATCAGCCTCTACAATTTATAAGACTGATACCTCTGTTATGTGTTATGCCATTTCATTGAGGGGTAATAGCCGATTGTACCGAGAACAGTTACCACTGGAGCATTACAAAGTACTAGAGTTATTGTGAAGTTACCACTGTGTCTTAATGCATGAAAAGCGAATATTTAAATTATAATTATTTGATTAGACGACTCTTACGAATGGTAAATAACAAGAGGAGCGATTGGCCGTCCAACGGCAAAAATGGGGATGACTCGGGAAGGAAATTTCATGTACAACATAACTTTACAATCTATCGTACTCTTTAGGTTAAAGCATAGAGAAATATTCTAATCTTGTTATTCACAATATTTTAAAAATATCTTTTTTTTTTATTATTCGAACTTCTTCTCAGGAATCACGTGATGATTCATCATTAATCTGTAAGATTAATTCGGTTGTTAATCGGTAGATAATTAGAAGAGACAATCTCAGGAGATGAGTACAAATACGTACAAACGAAGTGCCTATA
This sequence comes from Diachasma alloeum, assembly GCF_001412515.2. NCBI lineage: Eukaryota > Metazoa > Arthropoda > Insecta > Hymenoptera > Braconidae > Diachasma > Diachasma alloeum. The sequence goes on from NW_021680425.1 coordinate 465,067, forward strand.
GTTCGTAGTTCAACAATCCTACCTCAACAATATTGTTAAAGCCCGTATTCGCACAAAAATAAGCAGTTGGTTGTTCTGAAGTTGTCTATTTTCTAGTAACTAAGTTCACACGAAATCGATGCCTTACTAGCTTGTCGTTGTTCTTTTAAGTAAGACTGATTCTTTTTTATCATTTGAGTTCTGTTTTTTATTATTGAATATCGTACGTACTGGCATGACAGTGTTATGTGAAGTGAATTCAGCACTACAGCGCACGGCCGAGAAAGACGCACTTGTAATGTTTTGGCAAGAGATTGAAGTAACTTTGAAAATATATTATAATTCATATATCTTGTTAATTAATATACATATATAAATAAAGTAGCGTATGTATGAGAAGAACATGGGAAAATAATTAATTCACGATTACCCCCAACATCCCTTGAAGTTTTATCTTTCTCTTAAAAAATATGAAGAAATATTCTAAGGCCGTGACTACTTGCACCATTGCGTGAATCACTCGCGTACACTCCACGCATGCGTGAAGTTTGTGTGTTTCACGCAGCCGAATTTTCATATTGCTGTGTATTTCACGCAGTTGAAGTTTCATACTACTGTGTGTTTCACGCAGTTGTATTTTTGTACTACTGTGTGTTTCACGCAGTTGTATTTTTATACACCTGTGTTTCACGCAGTTGCATTTTTATACGCCTGTGTGTTTCACGCAGTTGCATTTTTATACGCCTGTGTATTTCAGGCAGTTGTATTTTTATACACCTGTGTTTCACGCAGTTGAAGTTTTATACTACTGTGTGTTTCACGCAGTTGTATTTTTGTACTACTNCAGTTGAAGTTTTATACACCTGTGTGTTTATACACACAGGAGTGTGAAATATACAGGAGTATCTGAATATAAAATACAACTGCGTGAAACACACAGGTGTATAAAAATACAACTGCGTGAAACACACAGTAGTATAAAACTTCAACTGCGTGAAACACACAGGCGTATCAAAATGCAACTA
>NW_021680425.1:466282-593873 GCF_001412515.2 Diachasma alloeum
CGACTGCGTGAAACACACAGGTGTATAAAAATACACGTGAAACACACAGTAGTATGAAACTTCAACTGCGTGAAATACACAGCAGTATGAAAATTCGGCTGCGTGAAACACACAAACTTCACGCATGCGTGGAGTGTATGGAGTGTACGGGAGTGATTCACGCAATGCTGCGAATAGTCACGGCCATATTCTAATCTTGTTATTCGCAATTCTAAAGTATATTTTTTCATTATTCACACTTCTTCTCAAGAACCAAGAGATGATGTGTCATTAATCAATAAGATTGATTTGATTGTTAATCGCTAGATAATTAGATGTGAGACAATCTCAATCAAATGAAGTGCCTATAATTCGTAATTCAGCAATGCTACCTCAACAATATTGTTAAAGCCCGTATTCGCACAAAAATAAGCAGTTGGTTGTTCTGAAGTTGTCTATTCTCTAGTAACTAAGTTCACACGAAATCGATGCCTTACTAGCTTGTCGTTGTTCTTTCAAGTAAGACTGATGCTTTTTTATCATTTGAGTTCTATGTTTTTTATTATTGAATATCGTACGTACTGGGATGACAGTGTTATGTGGAGTGAATACAGCACGGCCGAGAAATATGCACTTGTAATGTTTTGGCAAGAGATTGAAGTAACTTTGAAAATATATTATAATTCATATATCTTGTTAATTAATATACATATATAAATAAAGTAGCGTATGTATGAGAAGAACATGAGAAAATAATTCATTCACAATTACCCCCGACATCCCTTGAAGTTTTATCTTACTCTTCAGGTAAAAATATGAAGAAATATTCTAATCTTGTTATTCACAATATTTTGAAAAATTACGATACCGTCACTTAAATTTTCTGAGTCGATTCCATAACTCCATAATAATTCCATAATAAATATTTTCAAAATATCTTTTTTTTATTATTGATACTCCCTCTCAAGCACCAGGAGACGATCTCTCATACTAAATCAATATTATTTTTTAATTCTGCTAATACATCACGACTCATTAATTCTGTTGATGAATGCGCGTATATGAATAAAAAGCCATATGTCCGAGCCCAGCAGAAATAGTACATCGTCATTGCGAAATCTACCGTGTGAGTGGGTAGCAACGTAATATAGACGAATTGACTGGGATTCGACAGCCGAGTGGATTCTCTCCAATCCTCTCAATCCACCCAATAGTTTGTTCCTCTTTTTTTCCCTCCACTCTCCCTTCCGTCTGTCGTCCGCGGAGATAGTTGAAGCAAACCCACACCCCTCGTTCAGCACACATGCGGAATCGGTGGGAGCATAATTATGAGCTTGCGCACAACTGGGTTGAAATGGGTAAAGGGGGTAATAGAGATTCCCGTGTACCGTGGGACGAGCTAGCCCCGGGTATCCTATCTGTATAGAGCCACGAATGAACGCGCAGTCGAAATCTCGTTTCTCTGCATGTTAACATATTATTTTTTTAGTCAGTTTTTGGGCTGCCGGCTGTGCACACGCGGAGAGCATCTCCAATACTCACGTTTATATTTGAAGAGGGAGAAGAGAGAGAGAGAGAGTTATTGGAGATCTCAGGGAATACTTTCAAACAGAGTTACAATAAACAGATAAACAAAATCGCGACAGTTGGGTACGGGAAGTTTCGTGAAGAAATAAAACCTCAGGGTAAATACGAGTAGTTGGAGCAGCCTGGACTTTATACAGTGATATGCCAAGGCATGCGCCGTAAACATAACAAGATTGATGTCTCACGGAGCGCAGGTATTACTTTTTTTCCCCTCCGTTTTCTTACTCTCGCCACGTTTTTATCATTGAGCGTTGAGATTGTTGGGGGATTATTTCAGATCCTAACATTGGCGCTTCTGAGCTTGTCCTTGGTGGTCCTGGGGGAGGATGAGTTCAACAGCACTAATGAGCCCCTTCACTGCCCCTTCGGGTGCATATGCTTGTCATCGAAGCAAGTGAGTTTTTCACTGTGACGGGATTAATTTTTGGGATTGATCGGTTCGTTGCTGGAGTGAAGGGTTTGTAATTGAAAGGAATGAATAGGGATATGGGTGGAAATATATTTCTGAGTGAAGGGGGAGGTGGAGTGGAAGAGCAATTTACTGTACGTGCAGATCTGCTGTTTTTCCACTCATGGAAGTAATTGTTCACTAGCGAACGGGCGCTTCCCACTCGTCGCGAGATTGTATTATATTATATTAATTTATTTTGTTTTCTTTCCAATTTTTCTTTGCGGTTAGATTAAATTAAATTTATTGGATTCTATTCCCATTGTAGTATACAAATTGTGGGAAGTTTTTCTCATTTTCAAATGAAGAGATATTTATGTTAAATAATGTCAATATAATTAAATAATTCCTCTCAAGATATCAGATCATGAAAATGAAATTTTTAGTTTTCATGATCTGATTTCATTGAGAGGAAATGAAAGAATGCAGGGAGAGATGATCAGCAAGAAAATGAAAGAAAACGATTTTTTATTTTTATGAAAAATTTCGAAACTGGTTTCTTTTTTTTAATGACGAAAAAATATCAATATGTTCCGTTTCTATAGCCTAATTTCAATGGAAGAAAGTGAAAAAAAGAACGGAGATACGTGATCAGCAAGAAAATAAAAATTTCGATTTTTCAATGTCTCCGGAAAGTTTTAAAATTGATATATTTTTTCAAATAATGAAAGAATACCTATCAATTCAATTTCTACCCTCGCATTTTGATAGAATGCATTAAGAAAATAGCAAAGAATAAAAATCGAAGACGAAAAATTTTATCGGTTTAATATAATTTTGATTTTTTGTGGCAGTTTCACAGAGAGAAATGTTGGATGAAAGTCGTGGGATAATTTACTGGTAATTTCAATGGTAATTTTAACTACAAGGGAATTATTTTTTAAATTTATGCTTTCTCAACCCCTCTATAGGGTTATAAGCACAACAAAGAATAATTGAGAGAAAAAAGAAAAAGAATACGGAGTAAGTACATCATTTTACAGCATATGTACATGTATGTTCAATTTTGCTTAAATGTTGATTTCATTTTTAACAAGAAATTGGAAAATAATTAATAATGCTTGAACATGAATGTCAGCTAGAAATGATTCAATATTGAACGGAAGAGAACCAGCTCGAGCTTTTACAAGGCTTCCAATTAGTTTTCCCCTGCTTTCCTCTGATCTAGGACATTGCCGTAATATATGGTTCAAATCTTGTGAGTCATACCCACGTTCACACTGTGCTTTGTCGATTATTTTAACTCGAGCAAGAGAGCCTTTCAGGCTATAGTGGCTAGCTCTAGCCCTATTGATAAATACTATTACATTACAACTACAATGGAATTGTCAATGAAATTATATTTACAGTAATAAACTTCGTAGATTAAACTAGGATTCATCGTTCGATTTACTATGGCAAATAGTGTTATCAACATTATGATGTAATTTTCACTTTAATGTACTAGTTGAATGTACAATGTTTATGGTTACCGTAACTATTATTTTTTGGCAATTCCCTTGTAGTTGAAATTACCATTGAAATTTCTCTCAGTGAAGGATTTTTTATTGGCAACGAATGGATTTGGTTGGAGATGAGGGTCTGTTCGGTCTCACCAAATGCTCATTCGTTAATAGTTAACAAATGCACATTTGAGAAGGCTTATTCGACTCGATTTTCACCTTTCAAGTGAAATCACTTCACTTTCGTTAACTATTAACGAATATTCAGTTGGTCATATTCAACTCTACCATTCGTGAATAGTTAACGAATCTCGTTTGGAATGAATGAATCAGTCTGTCAGTGTGGAGCGAAATGTAATTCAATAAAAGAATACCTGTTTGTGGAGGATTTTACGATTCGTTCGGTAAAAAAACCATCTATGGATGCGAACGTTATCGATCTGTACAGGAAAGTTTCTCACATCGGTAGGGTATTTTTTTCCTGCGCTTATTTGAAGGTCGTGGGGACGAATGGAAGTGGAATTTTACCGAACGCGTTCGGTAAAAAATCATTCTCTGCTATAGAGATACGCAATATTGAGTGATCATTCACGTGCTCTGGGATGATTTTTTATTGAATGCAGGGTAAATTTTACAGTTTCGGCTCAAATTACCCTCACGTTGAGGAAATTTTCCCGGGCCAACGGGCAAAATTCGCTGTTCGTCTTACACTTTTTCCCTGATATACACGCAGACAGGAATATGTGACAAACTCGTGCGAGTCCCTTCAAAAATTAATGTGCTACTGGTACACTAGCCGTGGGACCAAACAGGAGTCACCAAAAAATTCTAATGGCCCAACGAAAAATTCGAATGTAACACTCTAATTTTTAACACTCCATTAATCGCGCAAACGTCACAAACACCGTTGATCGTCCCGTACAAACATAAATCGACATGATGATAAATTTGAAAGATCTAAGAAAAATCTTTAAAAAATCAAGAGTGATCTAGATCGTATACTTGAAGAAGTCCCGCGCGGAGGGAAATATTCAATAAAAATTGCGTATCTTTTCCACAATTCCGGAGCGAAATTTGGGGAATTTTACGGAAGTGTCACGGAATTTTTGCAGAATGTTGCGTAATTTTTCCCTGAATCCCCTGTGAAAAATTACGATACCGTCACTTAAATTTTCTGAGTCGATTCCGTAATCGGTGAGCGAACTGTGAGTTCCCTAATTGTTACTGAACATTTCTCTCCGCGCGTGGGATTTTTTTATGTTCAGTATTACTCTTGAAATTCGGGTGCCACATCCCATTTTTTGGTGACCATGGTACGGTATTAGTGAATAGCGTGTTTTAGTGAATAGCTCACTAATTTTTGCTAGAATTTTCTCGCCGCGTAGGGTGAAAAAGAACTGAAAGTCGAGTTGGCTTCACGATTACTTGGCTTGTTCGGTCGTTTTTTGGTAATTTTTTTCCCCGTCTATGCGGACTGTTATCAAGGGAAACACTGGAGAGTTTTATGATATAGAAATGATAGCTTTCCCTGGATCTTATCTAGTTGCGGAATAACTTGAGGAAGAGACGAGAGGACAAGTACGTGTATACAATACAATTCAACTACTAAAGGTTATGCGACGACGAGACGAGTCATTGTTCATATTTTCACCAACATAATAAAGATATCACTCTTTATTTTGATATTTCACGAGATATAAAATCCGGTCGATAACAACTAATAAATAAAACAGGGGTTTTCGTAGGGATTTAACATTCATGATTTACCACTTCGTTATTGAACTAATGGATTTGTAATGAAACGAACAAAATATAGATATATCGGTGCAAACATACGTCTAGTGAAAGAGCAGGGATGGAGTAGACGGCAAATTTACTGTACGTGCAGATTTATTGTTTTTCCACTCGTGAAAGTAATTGTTCATTCCGATTTTTAATATTGGTATATCATATTTTCATTCACATAATGAAGTTGTAACTCTTCATTTTTCATATTTTTCGGTATAAAATTTTCTCGATAAGAACTGAACAAAAAATATGGGTTTTCACACGATACTTTTAACTGATTGTGTATTCCACAATAAGAGAATTCGGTTTGGAACGGATCATTGAATATTTGATGGGGGAGAATACTCTCTCCTTACCAATTCGCGACATTGAGGTCGTATTGCACTGAGAAAAAAAATTTCCAATATCTGAAACATATGTTCTTGAGAGAAGTAAATTATTTTCAGTGACTTAAATCTCAGAAAGTGTGCACTTCACGGAACTCGAATAAATTTTCATTCACCACTATCGAATTGACGATTCTTCTACGCGATTTAAGTAAGTTCATTTCCAACAAAATCATACTTGAGTACAAGAATATTTTAAAGCATGAGGCCTTTTTCGGGTCATGTGAGTTGAAATGCCTGAGAGAATTAAGCAATCGAAGAAAATTTACTTGTCTCAAGAAAATATGTTTCAGACATTAGAAAATTTTTTTCTCAGTGTGTGTAGCCACTCCATCCGACTCATAATGAAAGAAATAAAAAAGAATAACGTCATAAACAAATCAGTAGCGAAGTGGTAAACCGGGTCAAGTCGATTTTGACATTTGGCCAGTTTATGATGAATATCTCGGAATCTAAGAGAGATAACAAAAATTTTCTCACGACCTTTCTTATAACCCTCAGTTGGCTCTACAAAAAAGGTTATGACAAAAATTGTTGTATCTCTTTTAGATTCCGAGATATTGTCAAAAACTGGTCAATAGTCAAAGTTGACTTAACCCGCTTTACCGCTTCACTACTGAAATTTAATGACAGGCTCGAATTACAGTAAATTTAGAATTTAACTTTCGCGATTTACCACTCTCTTATTGGACTAAAAGATTCGTGATAAAACTGATAAAATATGGGTATATCGGTGCGAACATTCGTTTAATGAAAGGGGAGAGATGGAGTAGAAGACAAATTTACTGTACGTGCAGATTTATTGTTTTTCCACTCATGAAAGGAACTGTTCTCTCTGATTTTTTATGTCAGTTATGCTGAGTGTTATCAAGAGAAAGACTGGAGAGTTTTATGATAGAAAAGTGATAGCTTTTACTGGATCTGATGTAGCTACGGAATAACTTGAGTCAACCGCTGAAAGCTTTCACGTCGTTCAATTGAAGATATGGAAAATCAATTCCGCGTTGATGGAATGTACCCTTGTTTCTATTTTCATCAACATAATAAAGATGTGACTCTTTATTTTGATATTTCACGAGGTATAAAATTCTATCGATAACAACTGAATTAAAAAATTGGAGATTTCATACGGATTTAACATTCATGATTTAGCACTTCGGTATTGAACTAAAGGATTTGTAATAAAACGGATACAATAGGAATATATACAATATGAATATAGGGGAGAGATGGCGTGGAACACAAATTTACTCTTCGCACAGATTTATTGTTTTTCCACTCATGAGAGGAATTGTCCATTTCGATTTTTTATGTCAGTTATGCCGATTTTTATCGAGAGAAAGACTGAACAATTTTATGATATAAAAATGATCGTTTTCACTGGATATTATGTAGCTGCGGAATAACTTGAGAAAGAGATGAGGGGACAAGTGTGTAATTGTGTATGCAATACATATCAACTGATTAAAAGCTTTCACGTCGTTCAATCGAAGATATGAGAAAGCAAATATTCGTCGATAGAACGCATCGTTCATATCTTCACAAATATAACGATCTCTTGATAATTCATGAGAAGAGACAAGACATTTTTAACCCTCGATCACTCGCTCGATGAGCGCAGCGCCGCCCGTTTTCGTTCTTTTAAATATTTTAGCGCGTTTCTCGATGCTTAAGGCATATCCCAAGACACACGGACCCAAAAGTTAGTCCCTATAGTGTTCCAGAAAAAATTCTAAATAACTTAATTTATTTCATTCTCATAAGCTACAGAGTTTTTCTATTCCCATGTGTCATTCATACAGGTAACAATAACTGTTTGAATCAAATAAGAAATTATTTGTTAATTAATGTTTTGAATCAAATAAGAAATGCTTGCACGAAATTTCCATTTTTTCGAGTTGAATATCGTAAAAACTGTGTAGTACAAAATGTTACAAAAAATTCATCGTATTCGGAATTTTTCAAGCTATCACGGATTCAGTAGCGAAACGGTAAACCGGGTTAAGTCGATTTTGACTATTCGCCGGTTTTTGATAAGCATCTCGGAATCTAAAAGAGATAGGAAAATTTTTGTCATGACCTTTTTTGTAGAGCCAATTGAGGGTTATAGAAAAGGCCATGAGAAAAATTTTGCTATCTCTCTTAGATTTCGAGATATTCATCAAAAACTGATCAAAAGTAAAAATTGACTTGCCCGGTTTACCGCTTTGCTACTGGATTAGTTTTTTAAGAACATGGTAAGAACCGTTTTCTCATAAGTCCCGTTTGGCCTACGTCTCGCGTGTTAGATACCCATATTTTATTATTTATTTATCATTTCCTAAACTGTGTAGTACAGCTAGTTACTATTTTTTTCAACAGCTGGAGACTTATAAACATTATCTACGAAAAAAATGAGGACAATCGGAAGAAAAATGTCTTTTCTAGGGATATACCTTAACAATTCTAAAAACATAGAGTTCCTAGTTCAATCCTTTGACTAAGCGTTGGCGTTGTCCGTTTTTTTCTCGTGAAATTCGCTTAGCAAAGAAAAGAAATGAACGCACAGAAAAGCGGCGCCGCGCGGCCCGGTGCGATTGAGTCCCTGCTGCCCGCTCAAGCGACAGTGTTGCAACACTCACTGCCACACTTGAAATGCGCGCATAGCGGTAAGCGCCAACGTGGCAACAGGGCGTCCGGTTTACCCCAGCGGCTTTGCGCCAACCGTGCGACGGATGAAGACTGGTGGCCGGGCGCGAGTGATCGAGGGTTAATGCGGAATAGCAGAGAAAATGAATATCTTGACGCCGGCCACCCCAGAACCGTTTTTACATTGAAATTGTCGAGAATTATGGAGAACGTTCACTCATTCATATTCCCTCGGGGCCAAATTCCCTGAATAAATTACAATGACAATTGAATTCGTCTGGTTTTCTGAACAGGTTTTGTGCAACACCGGAGGTCTCCGGGACATCCCATCATACCTCAACATTGGCATCGAGGATCTGTCCCTATCGAAGAATGATTTTCGAGTGATAGAGTCGGATGCATTCACTGGTCTACGCTCGCTGCGCAAACTCAGCCTAGATGGAAATAATATCACAGCTATCAAGCCATTTGCATTTCGCGGCTTATCCAGACTCACGGATTTGTCAATTCAGTACACACCGCTTAACTACATCGGCAGTTATTCATTCGCAATGTTACACAATGTGACACTCATACTTCTAGCGCACAATCGGATAAAGTATATAGATGAAAATTCATTCGCTGGAACGAGTAATATCAAATTAATTCTGTTGACTAATAATCCATTGGTGACAATTCACTCGCGCGCATTTTCGGGATTGAATTACGTTGAGAGGCTTATATTTCCAACGGGTATACGAGTCATTGAGTCTGATGCCTTCAATGGGCTCCAGTATGTTGGACTTTTAAAGCTAACATTCATGGATTTGAACAGTCTATTGCCCTTCACATTTCGCGGTCTGTGTTACATTCAAGTGTTGAATATTCAAGAGAGTGATCTCGGCACGATAAAACCTGATGCTTTCGCGGGTATGAGTCACATAGAGAGCATAAATATCCTGAATAATAAAATTGATTCTATTCAGGAACTGAAGATAATCAACGAAAGTGCGGTGACACTATTCAGATTTCATGGCAATCATGTTCTACATTCACCGAGAGCCAGGGATACGAGCTTACAGGTGCAGAATGTCTCGACACTTGGTAATTATTTTCCCTGCGATTGTCAGGTCCATGAACTGTTTGACAGTGACTTTGTTAATGATACTGTCAAGCAGTTTCGCGAGGAGAATTACTGCATCTCACCGTTGGAATTCAATGGTAGCCCGATGAGTAATGTTGACTTTGATTCAATTGCCAAGTGTCACGACAAAGTTGTGCAGGATAATCTTGGCTCATCTGCACAGACACATTCCGGGGTGAGAATGTTCTTTCTCGTTGTTGCGGCTGTGTTTAATGCTGTTCGATAAACTTGAGCTTTTTGGGGTCAGTAGGGAAGTGGTAAAATGCTACAGAATTAATAAATCCTTGATTTTTTAACCTTGAGTTTGAACAACTGGAATTTTAAGCGAATAATTTCCAAAATTATTGTCGTATTCGATAATAAAAGAAGTTGAATCGTTTCGTCCGATTCATAATTGAATGACATTAAACAGAATATCATGGACAAATTTAACGCAAAACTCAAATTACTGTTAATTTCGAATTTAACTTTCACGATTTACCACTTCGTTATTGGACTGACGGATTTGTAATAAAGGGGGTAAAATATGTATATATCGGTGCAAACATATGGCTAATGAAGGGGGAGAGATGAAGTAGAAGACCAATTTATTGTATGTGCAGATTTATTGTTTCTCTACACAGAGAAAAAAGTTGGATAAAAATTATTTAGGAAATCGTGATGAATTTTACGGTGCAAAAGGTAATTCTGGATCGAAATGTAAAATGCGATTTTGAGTAACACAATGATTTTCAAATAGAATCGACTTCCAAAATGATTTCCATGATTTTCATGATTACTGGTTTAATTGATTTTCAACATTTTTACTCGTGCATTCCAATGATTTTCAATGATTTTTTTGGTGAGCTGAAAAACGACGTTAATCCACAGGGTACAATTTATCTTTAGTTTTCATTAATTGCCAATGATTGCCAAAGGTTGGAAATCGCGCGATTTCCATTATTTTATTTTTTATTTTTAACGGAATTTTTTGCAAGTTCCAAGGGACTAGCACTGAGAGAAAAATATGATTCTTCTGACTATATTCCATCACCATCGAACTATAGTGAAAAAGTCCTCAACAATTTTGCACGGATTACGGCCTCTATGGCCGGAGAAGTGATTACTACAATGGAATGTAGTCATTGCAACTATTTTATAGTTCCACTCACGATAGATTTGTCGTGGTTACTTTTGAACTTTGGTTAGTTTAACTGCATTTTGATTTGCAAAAATTACGCTTGTGAAGTTACTATAATGTTATGTGCCGCATACAAAAAAAAATCGTATCGTTCACCAAAACTGCCTCAACTATTTTCTTATTGTAAATCGAACTTCAGATTTTTCTCTCAGTGTGTAACAGGCCATCGTCCGAGGGCCAATGATTTCCATTATGTCCGCGATTTCCACATGATTTCCAAACGATTACACCGACAAGCGACACCGTGATTTCCACAGTTACTAGCCCCTTGGAAAATAGACTGAGAAAGTAGTGAAAATCGAGTTCGCTCCACGATTACTTGACTTGCTCGGTATTTTTTCTCCAACTTTTTTCCCCGTGCACTCATAGAAGTCATTGTTGATTTTGATTTTTGATGTTAGTTATGCTGATTGTTATCAAGATAAAGACTGGAGAGTTTTATGGTATAGAAATGATAGCTTTCACTGGATCTTACGTAGCCGCGGAATAACTTGAGGAAGAGACGAGAAGACAAGTGTGTAATGCAAAACATATCAACTGCTAAGGCTTTCACGTCGTTCAACTGGAAATATGGGAAATCAATTATTCGTCGATAAAACGCGTCATTGTTCACATCTTCATCCACATAACTGTAATTTTGTAATTCATAAGGAGAGAGTGGACATTTTTAATGATGAATAGGAGAGATAATGAATAATAAACCCTGTCTTGACGCTGGTCACCCTTGGAGGACCATTTTTACGTGTAAATTGGCGAAAGTTATGGAGAATATTCAATTATTTATATTTGCTTGAGGGGTGATGTCGGTGAGAAGAGAAAAAGCTTTCCCTACATTTTCATTGCAATTTCATTCCGTCTCGTCATGGTGATAATACTGAATAAAACAAATATGAAAGTATTTTGGGTGTTTTTCTTACCCTCATTTATTATACTTTCGGAGTTTCAGGGTGGGGTAAAATGGACACTTTAGACTTTTTCAAAATTAATCATAACTCAGAAACAAATTTATCAATGGCGCTCAGTTTAGGCTCATCACAAAGGGGAAGAATTGTTCTTAACTGCATTAAAAAATTATTAAATTTCATCACCATTTCAACCTGTCATTAACATTTTTAAAAAAGTCAAAAGTGTCCATTTTACCTCAACCTCCCCTACGTCCTGCGTCATAAAATTTTGCATGTATGAGGGTGAAAAATATGCGAAGAAATATATGTCGAATATATGATTCATATACTCATCGCATATGTTGCGATAAGTTTTCATGTGAATCTCCATACTATATACAAAGCGAGGGGCTACTCACTGCCGGATTAAGTGACACCATGATTCCGAAGTGGTAGATAGCCAAATTTTTGTTAAAACCTTTTTTCCAGCTTTCAATACGCTCTACGAAAAAGGTTTTAACAAAATTAGAGCTTTTTTAGAACGTGCTATCGAGAGCTACAAAAAAGGGAATTGCAAGTAAAAGATAATAAAATTCCGATAGCTCCCTTTGATTCGGAGATATTCCTCGAAAACTCAGCTAAGAGCTAAGTCAACTTAATAGTTTTTTCATCACGCTGTGACGAAAAGTGAACTTTTCGGCACGCTCCGCGTGCCTAAAAGTCCAATTTCCGCCACATTGTGATGAAAAATATTGTTCGTAACTCGTGAAAAAATGTTTTTTAGCTCGTGGGATTATATTACTCGCCTTCGGCTCGTGATATAAACCTCCCACTCGCCAAAAAACACTTTTTTGCACTCGTTACGAAATATACTATTTCATCACGCTGTGCGAAAAAGTAACTTTTTAGGCACGCTTTGAATCCCGGGTTTCGAAGTTAAACACTCATGGAGAGAGAATAGAATAGAATATTTTATTTCCTTGATGCTACTGTTAGTTTTACATCTACCCAAGCCAAAGAAAAATATCTCCAATAATACACCAATAAATTGTTTTTATAATACTAATATATAATAACCAATCATAATATCATAGTATCACGATTTAAGCGATTGTTCAATTAAACAATCGTGGATTTTCCAATGAAAGCTTGAATTTCCAAACTCATCCTAAGAATTGAACATTACATAAAAAATACACAGAATTTTCATGTGATTTTATGGTTGCTAAAAATTTCAAGCTTTCTCACTTGAAATTTCAAGATTAATTTTCAACAGTGTTCAGTAGACAGCAATCGACATCTCGTGGTTCCCCCGTGAAGTTGATGTTGCGACCAGCAGTACCTCCTAGAGGTAATCCTACTCCTTATCATCAACTGTTATCAGAACCCTCCATCGATACTGGCACAATGTTCCGCGAATTACCCTGTGAATTTTCGCAATTTTCCAATCCCTTCCCATCAATGAAACTGTCAGCTGGTACCGATAGATATTGCGTGTAAATAAATAACTCCATGTGTTGAAAGACCACTCGACACCATCACCAAACAGTGAGTAATGATTTACCAAATAATGATGCACACAAAACTCGATCTTGGACGATAATGGACACTTGTCCAGTATTTTTAGCTCGGCTGTTTTATTTTTAGGGTATCGCTAACGCCTTCAGCATCAAGTTCTGTAGCTGCAGAGTCTCGAGAATGCTGCAGCGATGACAAAAAGTTTCGGTACAAAGCCAAACATAGGAAGTCAGTCTTATGTCAACCCGTTAATTTGAATTGGTTGCAAGGTTTGCAAGACAGACATTCAACGGAGATAGTTGAATCATCAGCATCGCAAATGAGTGTTGCATTGTTGGGAGTTTCGTCGTCGAGTGTTGCCTGTTATGATGAATTCAATTCAACTTGAATGGATTTAGAACGGGTGATTTGTTGAATATCAAGTTGCGAGCTTTGGAAGTAAGTTCAGCAATGATAGAGCTATGGCGTGGCTTTGAATTTCACTTCTAACACCGCAATCTTGTAGAGATTAACGCAGCAGCGAAGCGGTAAAAATATCTCTGAATCTGACGAAGAGAGCGAAATTATCTAGGGGAGGTTCACCTCGGGAAAAAACTTTTGCGTTTTGCGAAAAAAAAAACTTTAAAAACACAATTTTCCACGTGATTTTTCCTCGGGAAGCCGATTTTGTAGGTCAAATTCGTCTCCGACCGCTAAAAATTAGAGATTCGAATTTTTTTTAATCGAAAAATTAACTTTTGAAAAATCTCCAACGGATTTTTTTTTCGAAATAGTTTTTTTCATCACATTTTCCGTAAAGCGTTGTTTGGCGTCGCCTTTTAACGAATTGCTATTTCATCACGCTGTGACGAAAAGTGAACTTTTCGACACGCTCCGCGTGCCTAAAAGTCCAATTTCCGCCACATTGTGATGAAAAATATTGTTCGTAACTCGTGAAAAAATGTTTTTTGCACTCGTTACGAAATATACTATTTTGACACTGCTGCTACATTCGCCTCGTGCCGAAATGTGCGTTTTCGTTTATCTTATTTATTTATTTATTTTACTGGCTCGGATAGACCAACAGCCAAATGGCCAATGACAGGGTAAATAACAGGCCAATAACATATATATATGAATCAAAAATAAAACAGCAAACGAATTATGTGTCATTAACAGAGTGTTATGGCGAAAAAAAGTAACAAAACTTAGAGCTATACATTAGTGTCTGAAACATAATGCCTTGTACTTAATAGATATTTGTACACTTTCGATGCAATGACAGTTATATTATCCGTATAGACATCAATGTCGGTATCAGAACTAACTAGATCATTAACAGCATTTGTCAGTCTATAAAGCGGCGAGTGCAACGGGTGAGACTACTTTTTGTTTGCGAGTACACGAAAAAGTACTTTTCGGCACGAGGTGAACGTAGCAGCAGCGTCAAAATAGTATATTTCGTAACGAGTGCAAAAAAACATTTTTTCACGAGTTACGAACAATATTTTTCATCACAATGTGGCGGAAATTGGACTTTTAGGCACGCGGAGCGTGCCGAAAAGTTCACTTTTCGTCACAGCGTGATGAAATAGTATATTATGTCATTAGGCGATAAAAGTATTATCTGGCGAATGTGGCTTTATAATCCAAGCCGAAGGCGACCGCCGCCAGCCGCCTTCGTCTCGGATTATAATCACATTCGCCAGATAATGCTTTTAACGCCGTGTAATATACGCTATTTTATGTTGTTGGGCCCGAAAACTGGGCCCGAACTTGGGCCCTCGCTTCGCTCGGTTAGATTTATTTATTTATTATTTATTATTCATTTTTTTAATAAATACTCGTTTCGCTCGGTTAGATCGCGGTTTATTGGACCTAATGACATAATAGTATATTTCGTAACGAGTGCAAAAAAGTGTTTTTTGGCGAGTGGCAGGTTCCCCTTCGGCTCGTGATATAATCCCACGAGCTAAAAAACATTTTTTCACGAGTTACGAACAATATTTTTCATCACAATGTGGCGGAAATTGGACTTTTAGGCACGCGGAGCGTGCCGAAAAGTTCACTTTTCGTCACAGCGTGATGAAATAGTATATTATGTCATTAGGCGATAAAAGTATTATCTGGCGAATGTGGCTTTATAATCCAAGCCGAAGGCGACCGCCGCCAGCCGCCTTCGTCTCGGATTATAATCACATTCGCCAGATAATGCTTTTAACGCCGTGTAATATACGCTATTTTATGTTGTTGGGCCCGAAAACCGCGATTCTAACCTCGCTTCGCTCGGTTAGATTTATTTATTTATTATTTATTATTTATTTTTTTAATAAATACTCGTTTCGCTCGGTTAGATCGCGGTTTATTGGACCTAATGACATAATAGTATATTTCGTAACGAGTGCAAAAAAGTGTTTTTTGGCGAGTGGCAGGTTCCCCTTCGGCTCGTGATATAATCCCACGAGCTAAAAAACATTTTTTCACGAGTTACGAACAATATTTTTCATCACAATGTGGCGGAAATTGGACTTTCAGGCACGCGGAGCGTGCCGAAAAGTTCACTTTTCGTCACAGCGTGATGAAAAAGATTTTTTCCCGGGGCAAACCTCCCCTTACGCTACCGTTTTACCGGTTCGCTACTGGTTGATTTGATAGAAAAAAAAGGATGGATTTAGATTTCTCTGATGCTTGATATTCTAATCGTTTCGAGTACCTCTCACTCATTCGCGAATAATGATCCCACAATTAATTACAGACTCCTTCGACTCCTGCACCCGAAAAAATTTCCCGAGATGGCAGTAGACGTTCGAAGATCGAGATTAAACATGGCAGTTATTAACACAAGAAACGATATCTGGATACAACTGCCGAAAGAAGGCTTCATCGAAAAAAAAAGAAAAGTGAGAAGAGTTTGTCGCTGCGTCCACAGGAGAAACGCTAATGTTGCGATTGCCAGACAAATGAGACTGAGTGGGATAACTCGGCCGGAGACATTCTCCAGTGGAGTGCGTGTCAAAGACGACGCGTGTATCAACCTTAGCAACCTCAATATCAATTCGGATTCTGTAACCGATGACCAGGAGCTCGTTACGAAAATGGCAACACTCTCGTGTAATCAAAACAGTAGAACAAACTGGTACGAAAAACGGCGTGAGCTTGCAGAAGAGTGGAAGAAGGTCACGAGTGATTTTCTGGTTGAGAAAATTGACGCTGAAATTAGTAATTTAAAGATCGATGAAGTCGACAACGAAAAGAATAGCGAAATGAGTGTCAATCCGTTCAGATAGTAGAGCTGAGTCGTTGGAAAGGACTGGAATTATCAAAGATATTTAACACTTAACGCGAATAATGGGCCTTTGTATTGACTACGATTTATAATAAATGGAGACATAAAATGAAGTTGATAACGGAATAACAAGGAAATGTGTCAATTCGTTCAGATAGTAGAGCTGAATCTTTCGAAAGTATTGGAGTTATCTTATGGAAACGAGAGGAAGCGAAATTGACAAAGATATTTAACATGTTAAATATCTTTAAGTGCACTTAACACGAATAATGAGCTTTCGCATAGACTAGGATTTGTAATAAATGGAGATATGTGAAATGATGGTGATTAAATAAAATAGACATTGATACGCGGAAATTATTGCGATGATAGAAGACGAGTGATGTGTCAAGATAACACGTGTATCTCCCTTAACCCCCTAAGGTGAATTTCAATATCCCCACTCTACAATCGTAAAAGCGGAATACCCGCGTCCCCACTCGAGCGCCCTATTACGCTTAACTACGCTTTTCACCTCAGAGGGTTAAACTCCATATCATATATCAATTACGAAAAACTGGATGAGCTTGCAGCTAGCTGAAAGATGATTCGAAGTGTTTTTGTGGTTGACAGAGTTGACGGTGAAATTAGTAATTTAAAGATTGATGAAGTTGATAATGGAAAGAATAACGAAATGAGTATCAATCCGTTCAGATAAAGAGAGGATTCGTTGGAAAGTATTGGAAGTATCTGTTAAACGCGAGTGAAAGAGAAATTTGCTTAAAAATAGTGAACACTTAACACAAATAATGAGCTTTCGTATAGACTAGGATTTATAATAAATAGAGATATGTAAAATGTTGGTGATAAAACTAGAGATTGATAGGCGGAAATTATGGCGATTAGTGAAGATGAATGGAAATAATAACGAAATGAGTGTCAATCCGCTCAGATAGTAGACCTGATTCGTTAGAAAGTATTGGCATTATCTGATGAAAACGAAAGGAAGCGAAATTTACATAAAAATATTCAACACTCAACTCGAATAATGCCTCATGGAAGGGTAAAGCCTTCCGTAACAGCTCACCTTATCGCCACTAATTTTGTAAACGCTGGATGCCTGGACTGATTGCTGAGCCACCGCATAGACTTGGATTTATAACATACAGAGATATACAAAATGTTGATGATAAAACTAGAGATAGATACGTGGAAATTATGCCATCGATAGAAGACGAGTGGAGTTCGTTGAACCTTGATAAGAATCATTTGTCGTTATTGCACTTGTGTCCAGGGAAAGTTTATAAACAAGGTAAACCGTACTTAATACTGCCTTCATAACGTGCACATTGTCCCGAGAGAAAATGATAATTGACTGGTTTCAGGTGATTTTCACAATTGTACGAATTTAATTAGTATGCCACAAGTAGCAAACCATTGCCACATTATTCATAACACTGTAGAAAACAATCACGTCTGAAAAAACTTCTTCATAAAAACAGTCTAGCGCATTTGCTGGAAAAATCTATTAATTTTATGATTGAAAAAATCCATAGATTTTGATCTTTCTATAGAATTTATTCTGCAAAGATTGTTTCTACAGAAAAATATTAAAATCTCTTGATTTTTTCTTACGAAATATTTCCGGTTGAACATTTCCATTTAAGAAAACGCATACTGAACAGTTGCAAAATTTCTCAACACAATTTTCAATAGTTTTTCTAGGATTTTTCGTACACTGTTCCTTCAGGAATAATTGCTACCCCGAGGCTGTACTATTATTCCGAAACCCACTTAAATAAAAAAAATCTAAATAATAACGACGTAAAAGCCCTCGTGCCTTAAAATATTACTTGCAAACGATTGCTAAACTCCTGAAAATGAAAGGGTTCAACGCAAAATTCACTTTGAATACTGAAGGCCATCGAAAAATGGCGCATTTGCTGGAAAATTCTATGAATTTTATAATTGAAAAAATCCATAGATTTTGATCTTTCTCTATAATTTATTCAGCTGAAATTGCTCCTACAGAAAAATATTAAAATCTATTCACTTTTTCTTACGAAATATTTTCCGTTGAACATTTACATTGAAGAAAACGCATTGAACAGTTACGAAATTTCTCAACAGAATCAGCGAAAAATTAACAGAATTTTCAATAGTTTTTCTAATAAGGATTTTTTGTACACGTTTCTTTCAGGAAAAATTTCTGCCCCGAAGCTATTCTATTCTTCCAAACCCCACGTAAATAAAAAAATCCAAAATTACGACGTAAAAACCCTCGCGCATTGAAATATCACTCACAAACAATTGCTAAATTCCTGAAAATGAAAGGTTTCAATAAAAAATTCACTTTGAATACCGAAGGCCATCGAAAATTGGCACATTTGCTAGAAAATTCTATTTATTTTATAATTGCAAAAATCCATAGATTTTGAGCTTTCTCTACAATTCAGTAGCGAAGTGGTAAACCGGATTAAGTCGATTTTGACTATTGGCCAGTTTTTGACGAATATCTCGGAATCTAAAAGAGATAGAAAAATTGTTCTCACGGTCTTTTTTATAGAGCCAATTGAGGGTTATAAAAAAGGTCATAAGAAAAGTTTTGCTATCTCTCTTCGATTCCAAGATATTCATAAAAAACTGGCCAGAAGTCAAAACCGACTTGACCCGGTTTACCGCTTCGCTACTGAATTTATTCTGCTGAGATTGTTCCTACAGAAAAATTTTAAAATCTCTCAACTGTTTACGAAATATTCCCCGTTGAATATTTCCATTAAATAAAATGCACTGAATAGTTGCAAAATTTCTCAACAGAATTTTCAATAGTTTTTCTAGGATTTTTCGTACAATTTTCCTTCAGAAAAAATTGATACCCCGAGGCTATACTATTATTCCAAACCCCACGTAAAAGAAAAAAAACTAAATAATAACGACATAAAAGCCCTCGTGCATTAAAATAACACTCACAAACGATTGCTAAATTCCTGAAAATGAAAGGTTTCAACGAAAAATTCACCTCGAATACCGAAGGCCATCGAGACAAAGAGCGCTAAAGTCACTGGTGGAAAAGTTGCCGTTCAAGGACAATCAACTCGATTATGACGGTACAAAATAGTGTCCCGGCACTAATCACGAGCAATGAATTTAGCTTGAATATCATTCTGCTAAATACCCGTCAACACTGAGCCCTGAAACATTAATTATGAAACAAAGAGAATGTTCCCCGAGAATTCCTAAATCATTGTTAAAGTAATATCCGTTAATTAAAGAATTGTGGTACTAATTGAAACTGTTAATAAAGAAGACAACTACTAATGACAAGAACATGTTCTATTTTACGATGCAATGTTGCTATTGTAGCCGATAGCAATGACGAGGTCAGTGTTGTTACACATGGGTTACCCCTTTCCTCGTAAAATGTCTATTCTGAATAAATTCAACAAACTCACATTTCTCGAGTGAAAACACGTATGAAAAAATTTAATAGAAAACCTTAGTGAATTCGCTAGAAAATTCTAATGAAATTCTCTAGAAATTGTATGGGGATTCTATTCAAATTCTAGGAGATTCTCGTTAAAATTCTATTTGTTTTCTGCGTATTTTCGATCAGATATTTGATAGGAAGAAGTCAATAGATTTAAATTTTTCTGTTTGAATTTTTCTCTTGAGATTTTTCCTATAAAAATTATTGAGCACGGATTTTCCAAGTTTTTTCCGCTATATTTTGTTTTGCATTACAGAAAAGTCGAAATCTATTGACTTTTTCCTAACAAATATCTCATAGAATGAGGGCAAAAAACAAGTAGAATTTTAATGAGAATTCCCTAGAATTTTGTAGCGAATTCGCAAAGTATTTCTGGTGAATTTTTCCACGCGTGAATATGCTACTTGGAGAGATTCGTGGGTTAAAAAACGACGCAGAACATGTTCTATTTTACAATGTAATGTTGCTATTGTAGCCCATAGCAATGAGAAGATCAGTGTTGTTGTCCGTCGGTTCCACATTTCCTCATAAAATATCTGTTCTGAATAAATTCAACAAACTCACGTTTCTCGAGTGAAAACACGTATGAAAAAATTTAATAGAAAACCTTAGTGAATTCGCTAGAAAATTCTAATGAAATTCTCTAGAAATTGTATGGGGATTCTATTCAAATTCTAGGAGATTCTCGTTAAAATTCTATTTGTTTTTTGCGTATTTTCGATTAGATATTTGATAGGAAGAAGTCAATAGATTAAAATTTTTCTGTTTGAATTTTTCTCTTGAGATTTTTTCTATAAAAATTATAGAGCACGGATTTTCTCTTTTCAAGTTTTTTCCGCTATATTTTGTTTTGCATTACAGAAAAGTCGAAATCTATTGACTTTTTCCTAACAAATATCTCATAGAATGAGGGCAAAAAACAAGTAGAATTTTAATGAGAATTCCCTAGAATTTTGTAGCGAATTCGCAAAGTATTTCTGTTGAATTTTTCCACGCGTGAATATGCTACTTGGAGAGATTGGCGGGTTAAAAAATGAGGAACATAAAAATAAAAAAAATAAAAAAATAAAAAAAAATAAAAAATGAATAAAAATTATTGGACCCAGATTTTCCAAGTTTTTTCCGCTATATTTTGTTTTGTTTTGCATTACAGACAAATCGAAATCTATTGACTTTTTCCTATCAAACATCTCCTAGAATCACCGCAAAAAGCAAGTAGAATTTTAACGAGAATTCCCTAGAGTTTCCTAGCGAATTCCCAAAGTATTTCTATTGAATTTTTCATGTTCAGGCAGAACATGTTCTATTAAAAATAAACACATTCTATTTTACAATGTAATGTTGCAATGAGAAGGTCAGTGTTGTTGCCCACCGGTTCCACATTTCCCCGTAAAATGTCTATTCCGAATGAATTCAACAAACTCACATTTTTCGAGTGAAAATATGCTAGGAGGCAGAGGGTTATGGTGAATGCAATGGGCAAAAGTGCGCACAAGTGCCTCTCCTTCGTGGAAAAAAAAACAGGATACCCCTGGCACCCAACTGTTGGCTACGACGCTGAGTCAGTCGGTTCTCAGCCGGCCCCGATGCACGATCATCGGCTGCCGGGGCGTTCACGCCAATCCTACAACACTTCTGTATAAACTTTCATTCTCTCTCATCAACAGTTTACGTGTGCAAACCATTGATTCGTTGCTTTATTACTTCGTCAAGTGTGTTGTGCTGTTGTTAGAGTATAATAGGGACACATCATCGGGGGTTGTTTTTGTTCAATTGGTATTGATAAAGCGTTCGTTATTGGTGAAGAGGCAATTGAGGCCTCAAGTATACAATAGAAAGGACTTCACTCCGGGTCACGAGTCTTCGCTGGAGCAAATCACGTCCCTATTTCTCCAGAAGGTGAGTTATTTTTAAATCACTTACCCAGTTTTAAAGGCTTTTTCGCCGTTTAAGGGGCATTATCGTACAACAGCCTCCGTATTTCTTTTTTCAACATTCTTTCACGATTTGTTGTTTTTTTTTTCACTCGTGGCGCAATCACGTTCCACGCTCGAATCAACTGGCGGGCGCGGTATGAGAAAACGATTAAAATGTTTCGACTTGTTCGGCTTATTATTCGCGAGAAGTCGTCATAAATTTTAACCGTAAATAAAGGCGCGCCGAGATACCTGCATGACACATTCGATATTTTTTCTTTATTCTTCTTTTTATGTATTTCGTCTTTTCTCGGAGTGCGTTTGTCACGCGTCTGCAAAATGACTCACGTGTATTAACGAGTGATGTATGGAGAATTTGCGCTCACGCAGTTTTATTTCGTGCGGAAACAAAAGGTGGAAATTCGGTAGTGAAGTGGGAATACGGTTTAAGGATGTCAAAGTGGCTTTTACTGTTGGTACAGACCACACTGTAGATTCAATAATTTTCAATCATCGAATTTGTCAGTTGAATTGAGTGAGAACAGTTTGAGATAGATCATGAATATTCAGTGTCATTCAAATTATGTTTTGTATAGAAATATTATTTTTTTAATGTTCGTTGTTTGTAAATAAATAATGGAAATTGTTTGAACTTTCGGAAATTCTGTTTTTTAGGCATGAAATCGATTTCAGGAGAAATTTTGAATATGAATAAATTTGTTATGACTTAGAACAAACGATTTTTATGCTGGAAAATTGATTGGTTATAAATTATTTATAAAGAGTGCTCGTACTTCTTAAATTATTTCATTAATCTTTCTTCAAAACAACTTTCCTTTTTTTTCAGATTTTTTAAATGTTTTCTACCGGTCCAATATCGAGATTCAAATTCAAACCTGCGAAGTTGGAATAATAAAATCATTGCAAAATGTTCGGAAACTTGGGGTCAAATGGGGCTCAAATAAAAGCTCTGATGTTCGACTACAAAATTAGAAAAGCATTTCACTGGAGAAGAAATAAATAACCAAAGTACTTACTTGCGTTTCACCTTAAGATATCTCTAACTTAAGGATGTTCTCCACCCTTTCTGCCAAAATTCACGTTTTTTCCATTTTTCTGGCAAACTTATGATGGAATTGACGTGAAAAATATAACGTTTTTGCGTTTTGTTATTATTTAATGACTGACGAAATTTCAAGGTGGTGCGAACATTTTCCTGCGTTTTCTCTAAACTTTTAAAAAGAATCACAAAACTGTAGAAAAAACGCATGAAAATTATCGCACCACTACGCAACTTCGTGAGCCATTAAAGAATGACAAACCACAAAATCGTTATATTTTTTCACGTCACTCCCATCGATAATTTGCCAGAAAAATGAAAACAACGTCAATTTTGGCTAAAAGGATGTCGAACATCCTTAAGGTAAAACGGAAACCCTGTGCCTATATGAACTTTTAGAATTGTGTTTTCTCCTGCAATTATTATTTTTTATTTATGAAACTCCTTCATTCATTCAATAATGCAGTGATGAAGTCAACAAAGTAAGTTCATAGAGATAAAATAATGATTGTAGGAGAAAACAATTCTAAAAATTTATATAGACGTAAGAGCATTTTTTGCGAAGCGATTTAAGGGCTGCAAAAAACGTTATGAGCACAATTTTGCTGTCTGCTTTAGATTCCGAGATATTAATTGAAAACTCAGCAATAGTCAAAATCGACCAGTACCCTTCGCTACTGAATTATTGAGGATGCTTATTCATCCCCCGACCATGGAATTTTTCCATGTTCGAGAAAAATTCTGTAATTTTTTATGATAATGATGGAACATAACATGAAACTAGCATTTTTGATAATTAAGAAAAATTAGTTGCAGTAGCGTCGACGAAATGAAATAACCAATTTTTATCTCAACCTGATAATTCACGCGTATGAAAAAATCGTATAGAAATTTTCTATAGGGATTGCGTATAGAATTGCTATAGGATTTTCGTATATGATATTCGGCTATTTCTATACGGATATTTTTTATACAAATTATTTCTATATGATGTCTATAGGTTTCATCCTATACGACCCACTGTCACATGTATAGAAACATTTCGTATGGAGTTGCGACATTTCTCTACGTTTTTCCCTGAACCGTTTAGACATCTTTAGTATGAAAACAATAATTTATGTAAAAATTTATGTATAAAAATAATTCGTATAGAAAATATTCGTATACAAATATTCGAATATCATATACGGAAATCTATAGAATTTCTATACGCAATCCGTACAGAAAATTTCTATAGGGGAGGTTGGGGTAAAATGGACGCTTTTGACTTTTGAAAAATATTCATAACTCAGAAACAGATTTATCAATTGAGCTCAGTCTAAGCTCATCACAAAGAGGAATCATTGTTCTTTCAATTGAAAAATAAAAATATTTAATTTCATGAACAATTCAACACGTCATGAACATTTCAAAAAAAGTCAAAAGTGTCCATTTTACCCCACCCTCCCCTATATTCCATTTCATGAACAATTCAACACGTCATGAACATTGCAAAAAAATTCAAAAGTGTCCATTTTACCCCACCCTCCCCTACGATGTTTTCATACGTGCAGCTACTAAAAAACTCCAAAAGTAAAAATAAAAAGAGTGCTATGAGAGAAAATGTCCCGAATCCAATGGCCATGGAAAATCTTGGGATACCCGTGCAAACAATGCAGGTATTTGAACCTTTGATGCCCAAATGGTCGTCCCAGAGCCAAAGAGGCGCAAAAGCTATGTTTACACAAACCACTTCCGCCCCTTTGGCTATACAACACCTAATAACCGCATGCCAGCGCCTGCACTCTCTGCGCATTGTTTACTTTACACCTGAATAACCAACTCGCATTTCTGGATTAAAACTTTCATCAACATGAAGAGGAACCACGTCCATCAGTTGAAAAAAAAAAATTCACAATTTTTCAAGTACTTGCCATGTCGGATAAACATCCTTAATACTGAATATTTCGTCAAGGCGATATTCACGAGAGCGTGACAACAAAGAAAGTTGAATCGTGCAATATCACGTGTTGTTCAGGTTTTTGTACTGCACTGTGTGCATTTTTTTTTATTTTTATATCGTTTGTGTACCCCCCTTGGTAATTGTATATCCCAACACATTGGAAACTGGTAATTGCGAATGAGTGTGGTAGCTCGCAAATGATGAAAACACTCGGCGCACCCGTGTGTTTATCCCTCGACGAATGAATGGGAAGTCAATTGGCGAGAGGGGGGGGGGCGAGGGGGGATGGTAGAGTAACTCGATGTATAGTTGAAATGAAATGAAATGCCGATGAAACCCCGGGGAAGAGGAAAGATCTTGCATCCATATTTAACGAGTTTCAAACGAAAACTCATGGGGTCGGACTATTTTTATATTTCCGAAAACGTTCGGCCCTCGTAATTCCCATTCTTATATTTATGGGTTTGAAGAGGGTGTCGGATCGGAATTAGGGAATTGTGATGTTAGGGGCGAGTGGGGCAAGATGGACCCTTGACTTTTTTCGAAATGTTATTTATTTGATAGAGATCCAGTAGCCGGGGCCAATTATAGGGTCAAATAATTAAAAATGGTCACTGGATAAGAAGTGTTACACTCATAGACTGATTCATTTATTCCAAACAAGATTCGTTAACTATTAACGAATGGTAGAGTTGAATATGACCAAATGAATATTCGTTAATAGTTAACGAATGGTTCGCTTGAAAAGTGAAAATCCAGTCAAACAAGGCTCCTCCAATGTGCATTTGTTAACTATTAACGAATGAACATGTGGTGAGACCGAATAGACCCTCATCTTCAACCAAATCCATTCGTTAACAATAACTAATCCTTTCTATAAGTGTAATAACGTGGGATAAGAAAAAGTAGTTTTTTGTCTTTGTGATGAGCCTAGAGTGAGCCTAGCTGATGAATTTGGGCAAATTTTGCAGAGAGATTTGACGCATTCTTTCCGTGCAACGAAGAGATCGGAAAATAATCGATAATTTTGGGCACAAGTGGTATTACTGATGTAAAGCCAATGGAATTCCAAATTTTTAAGCAGCGGTAAGAGGGAAACTCCCGGATTCATTTGAATTTTTAATCAAAAGATGAATATTTAGTACCAAATTACCCTGAATTTGTTTATTTATGATTAATTACAATTTTACGAATATATTAAACCGATTTCTGTAAACTTTCATGAAATAATTGAATTGAAATCAACTGTTTTTGTGAATTTTTTCATCAAATTGTGAATTTTGAAGGGCAAAACCCTTGAAATTCTGCTACAAATTTTTAACTGCGTATTTTTATCGTGTTCTTGAGTTTATTGGAACTTGAAAAACCGTTCACCAACGTTTGTAATTTTCATATGTTGATGGTTGCAAATTATCAATTGGGGCGCGATAATTTGTGACGTTACAGTTTTCTGCAAAATGTTTGATTAAATGTGACTGGATTTTCGTAAATTGTGAGTTGCTATTTTCATTTGTTGAATCATTTTTTAGTCTTCGAATCATCATTAGTACCTGACGATACTTATTCATTAAATTTTTTTTATTTTTTATTTACATCGCAGATCATAATAATAAAAATTAAACATGAAAATATCCGCAAGGAAAACAAGGAATTGGGGCGCGACAATATTGTGCCATTAGTTTCCTGAAAAATGTCTCGTTAATTGTGGCTTTGGATTTTCGTATGTTTTTCGAGTTGCGATTGTTATTTTTTGAATTATTATTTAGTCTTTTGAATCATCACGACTACTTGGCGATATTCATTCGTAAAGATTGTTTATTTTTCATTTTCATCAGAGATCTTAATAATAAAAATGAAAAATTAAAATATTCACCATGAAAACAAAGAATTGGGGCGCGATAATATATTATTCCGTCTCCTTCTCAAACATCATTAATACCTGATGTTATTCGTTCATTAAAAATGAATGAAATGAAATTTTATGTTTCATTTTCCTCACAGATCATAATCACAAAAATAAAAAATGAAAACATCCACAATGAAAAAAAAATAATAGCCAAATCTTTGAATTGAATAAAGCTTCATGAACAGATGGCAAAATGCTGTTTAAAATTATAGAAAAAAGCTTTAAAAAAAAGAGTTCGTAGAAGTTATCAATCCACCTCTCCACGAATTTAAATGCGAAATCCGACAAATCGTTTCAATCAAGTCATTAATAATCTGGCTTGATAATTTTGACTGCAACATTGAGAGGTGCAATCTGCGAGGACAAGTCTCCTCTCATCTCGTACGTAGGTCTATGGAAGAGGGAACGTTCAATGACCCATGGGGGGAAGAGGGATCGCGAGAGAATGGAGGGGAAAAAGCCACGAGAAGGACAGGGAGAGAACATATTTATAGATATATATATACCCGTACATATATGTCGCGAGCATCGCGTAGCGGCGCGAGTTTTCGGCCCGTTAGGTACTCGCAGGTACGAGCGCCAAGGAGGCAGGACATGAGTCACATGAGACGGTCCATCCTATTATTCCAGGGGATTAATACAATTTTTTATGATCCCCTGTTAACTAGATTTGAGGTATCAACAGTTATTCGTGAGATTGCCAGTGTTCCCGGGGATTTCAGTGTGTGAGATGTGAATTGATGGTGTGAAAGTCGGGTGTTTTGTCAGGGTGAAAGTACATTTGTATGCTGGATTAAATGTGGAGAGGAAAAAAGGTAAATAATTAAATGTGGATAACTAATGTAGCTAGTGGTAGAGCACATGTGGAGCGGTTTTTTTCATATGGATTTTAAAGAGGTGTGTGGAAAAGTTAACAGTTATACCAGTATAATGCGGACGTGAGGTATTCCGGAGTTCTCTGTGTGCATATGTACAACCGGAATTCCAGGGTTTTCCGCATTTAGTCACGTATTGCGTACTTGCAGTTGTGGCCAAATTCAATCTCAAGTTTGTTCCGGTTGATGAACGTTTGGTGATGCTGATGAGGGACAAATATGGAGGGGATTTTGCGGGAGAAAAAACGACCTAGTGTCACAAATCTATGGTTTTTAGTGAATTATATTGCATGTTGAGGAGGAATGGGGTAAGAACTTCGTGAAGTTATTGTGATTGGATTTTTTCGGCTCCAGAAATGGTTTTCTTCGTCGCGAGATGGTAAAATGACGAACCTTTAAAAACTTTGACCCAGTGAATCACGAATCATGGGCTTTTGTGCTGAAAGGATGTTATTGGAGTCATGCAAAGAAAAATCTCTAGATATTTTTTAACTATGACGGTCGTTTAATCTCAATTGCATTGAGTTCAAAGGAAAGAACCTCATTTTCTTATTTAAAACTTTTCTTATCGTTTCGAGACTATTATCCTTGAGGTTGAGAATTCTGTGAAGTTGTCAGGACTTGATTTTTTCGGCTCCGGAAATCGATTTTTTTTTCGCGTCAGGAGATGATAAAATGACACGAAATTTTGAAAACTTTGATTCAGTGAATCACGAATCATGGGCTTTTGTACTGAAAGGATGTTATTGGAGTCATGCAAAGAAAAATCTCTAGATATTTTTTAACTATGACGGTCGTTTAATCTCAATTGCAATGAGTTCAAAGGAAAGAACCTCATTTTCTTATTTAAAACTTCTTCGCGTTTCGAAAATATTAACGTTATGGAGTGGAATTTACTGGAGAAAAAACGACCTGGTGTTACAAATCTATGTTTTTCAGTCCAATATATTGTATGTTGCGGACGAATAACTGGGAACTCCGTGAAGGGATTGTGACTTGATTTTTTTCGGGTGCAGAAATTATTTTTTTTTGCGTCAGGAGATGATAAAACGACACAAAATACCAAAAACTTTGACCCAGTGGATCATGAATCAGGGACTTTCGTATTGGATGGATGTAGAAGTTACTCAAAGGAAAATCTCCAGATATTTTTTAACTATGACGGTCGCTTAATCTCAATTGCGATGATTTCAAAGGCAAGAACTTCATCTTCATATTTAAAACTTCTTCGCGTTTCGAAAATATTATCGTTATGAACTGGAATTTACAAGAGAAAAAACGACCTGGTGTTACAAATCTAAGTTTTTCAGTCAAATATATTGCGCGGAGAGAAATATTCAATAAAAATTACGTATCTTTTCCGTAATTCCGGAGCGAAATGTGGTTGTAGGAAATTTTACGGAACTGTCACGGAATTTTTCCGGAGCGTTTCGTAATTTTTATCTGAATCTCCTGTGAAAAATTACGATACCGTCACTTAAATTTTCTGAGTCGATTCCGTAATCGGTGAGTGCATTGGGAGTTCCGTAATTTTTACTGAACATTTCTCTCCGTGTGTATGTTGAGGACGAATGGGTTGGGAATTCCGTGAAGTGGTCGTGACTTGATTTTTTTCAGAGCCAGAAAATGAAGTTGAAACTAGCGAAAGATTCGCCAGCGGAAGATTCGATTTAGACGAATTTTGAATTGTACAAATATTTTTAAGTCATGTACAAACTCTTTCGCGCTTAAAAGACATTTGCGCGTATGTATGATTGTTTGACTTTCATATTCTTAAAAATCCGCTAAATTTCAGTCTCCGTTGGCGAATATTCTGCTAGTTTCAGTCTTATCTCCAGAAATCGTCCGCAAAATATTCAAATCTTTGACCCAGTGAATGACGAATCACGGGCTTTTCTATTGAATGAATGGAGGAGTCATGCAGAGGAAAATCTCCAGACATTTTTGAAATATGACATTCACTTTCTCTCAATCGCAATGAGTTCAAAGGTAAGAAATTGCCTCTTCTTCTCATTTAAAATTTTTCTTATCATTTCGAGAATGTTATCTTTACGATTAAGAATTTTTGGCTGAATATTGCGGAACAATTCTCGAATATTTTTATCATAGTTCTATTGAAATTTCGAGGAATTTTGGCATTGAATATTCTAAATTTTATGGAAACATGAATGGCAACTGTGAATTTCGTTGAATTGTTTCATGAAAATTGATAAAAGTAAGGAAAATTGGAGTAAGTCGGGAAATTCTTGTCTTTGATCAAATAGAATTCAATGGCACTCTCCTTATTATCCTTTGCGAATTATGGATATGCAGAAACATGAATAAAGTCCTTCAATCAATCAACCTCTTGAAAACTACTAAACCGTTAGAAAAAAGTTGAAATTTCATGGACATTTGACTAATAATTTCCAGGGGAGTGACATTGAACTCGGTGAAAGGGAAAAAATGAAATTTCAAATTCAATTGACAATTCAACGAAATTACTAAACTTGCTTGATGTTTTAATAAAAACATGAATATCCAGTACGAAATTAGGCTGAATTTACAATTATTTGTGAATTTCGTCATTGAAAATTCCAAATTCTATGGAAATATGAATGGCAACTATAAATTTCAGTTGAATTATTCCGAGAAAAGCATGAAAATGATGAACATTCAAGTATGTTGGGGAATTCTCATTTTACTGCTGCTAAAAAATCTCAAATATGACAGAATTTTTACAGGATACAATTCAATGTCACTCTCCTTATTATCCTTCGCGAATTATGAATATTCTGAAACATGAATAAAATCCTTTGATCAATAAATTTATTGAAAATGACTACACTGTTAGAAAAAAATTGAAATTTCGTGGACACTTGACCGATAATTTCCAGGGGAGTGACGTTGAGTTCAATTAAGGGTGAAAAAATTATGAATTTCAGATTCTACTGAACGTTCAATGAAATTTCGAATTTTTAAGGAGCGGGGAGACGAGTATTCCTAAACTTACTTGATGCTTCAATACCAACACGAACATTCAGTACTAAATTACGCTAAATTTCCAATTATTTCAAAATTCAAGAATATATTCAACCGATTTTTAGCGATTCCCATTAACTTTCATACAATAATTAAACTGGAATCCGCATTTTCCAGTGAATTTTCCCTACACGGAGAGAAATATTCAATAAAAATTACCAGAAAAAAGACGTAAAAATTACGTTTCGAAACGTAATCTGGGAGCGAAGTAAAATTCAATAAAAAGTGTCAATCGTCACGTAAATTCTACGATCTGTTCCGTAAAAATTACTCATCCGGCCGACGCCTCACGGCTAGCCATGAGTCACCGTGAGGGGGAGATTTTAACAACACGTTCCGTAATTTTTCCGGAACTTTTCGTAAAAATTCTTAAACATCCAAGAATTTTCATGTTCTGGGGCATAATAAGTCGTGAAGTTTCTGTTAGATTTTACAACTTCCAGAAAAATTGCGTGACTTTTTCGTATTTTTTCGGTGACAGACCCGAAAATTTACTGAACGTTTCAGATTTATTCTCTTATATTCCTATAGAAATTCACTGAAAACGATTCTCGCTTGCGGATTACGTGAAATGTTCCGGAATTTTTCTTGAATATTTCTCTCCGTGTAAAACTTCAAATTTTAATCACGAAATTCCTTGAAATTCCAGTGAAAGTATACTGCGATAAGAATTTCCAAGAGGTGTACCGGAAATGTCAGCTAAAAATTCTCACCAGTGCAGTCAACCGTCCATGAAATTTCAATCTTCTTCCAAGATTGTTCCTTCGAAAAGAAATTGAAAATTTTCGTTCAGTAGAAACTCATCGCCGATTGAAGGCCTTATTTTTGCGCCATTCGACTGTTTTTTCTACACATCATAAATGAGAGTTTTCCTATGTGCAATGAGGTTGCGACCGTCATAGGGAGCACCGGTTTTTTTTCCCAAGGAGATCTCTCACGTGTCACTGGACAGAAATGGTGAATAAAACGAGTGCTCGGCACAATTAAGAGACAATCTAGGAAATAAAAGCGAGTGAAAAACTATATATAAATATGGGAGAATGAGGGCAACTGGGTAGCTTTCTGATAGTCAAACTTGGGGATGGGAAAATTCGAGTTGAAATGGCTCATCGAGTTCTCGTGAAAACTGGTATCAGCGTTTCATCATAACGATTAGGGGTTCTTCTATCTCGATGAGAAACGGAATAATTCTGACGGAATGAAGACTGTGTGATTAAAAAATTCATCGTATCGTGTGGTGCGATCTTAATAACTCACTTGTGCTCCGATGAATTCAACTCCTTGTACGTATGATGATTCTGATAAGTCTATTAGCATTCAGATAAGTGGGAAAGTCCCTTACGGAAGTCGTCTATATTGCCCCGGATCGAGGAACACACGTGTATGGCGGGTATATTCCTTACAATTATGATGACAGTGGATAGCTTGCAATGAATTTAACGAGAGAAAGTTCAAGCGCATCACTCGCACACACGTCGTTCATTCAATGGGTTTTGATTGTTAGAGTGTAATGAGTGTGCAAAATTTCATCGTAATTGCTATATCAATTAAATATGATGATTCAATGGAGTCTCTCTAGTGAAAGGAATATTTTGCTCTTTTTGAAATTAAAAAATCGGAGATTCTGAGAACATTTGCGGTTTTTTTTGGTAGAAGAGATTGTTGAATTTATTTCTCTCTCTTTGAAAGCAATATGGAGAAGAAAACGATAAATGACTTCTCAGCCATTTGATTTAGAATTGACGAATTCATTTGAAGAGATGGAGTATAAAATGCTTCAATGTACTTTGCATAAACAAAACCAAAAATGAAAAATTAAAAACTAGTCTTGGTGTAAAGACATTTCAATTTAATTCGAAAAAATTATGAAAAAAACTATTTGTCATGTTTTTTTTGCTTTTCAGGGACCTGGGACATGTGTTTTAGTTTTCAGAAATCTATTACCAATTATTGGTGATACTGGATACTGACTTGAATAGCACTGATTGTTAGTCATTTTTACTATTAGAATTTGGTCATAGAGGTCGAAAAATTAAAGATGAGTACCGGAATATCAGTGACATTATTCTAAAAATTAGGGATGATGTCACTGAAAATTGATAACAAAATCATTAAATTTCAGAATTTCTCACTTACTGAATTTTCCAAACCCTAATCTCTAATTTGGGATGAATTCCTGAAGATTAATGACATCTTCCTGAAAATCAAAACTTTTTCCTCTGTGAATGCTCAATTTTAAAAAATAGTGAACGTAAATGTGCACTGACTTGAATAACCCTGTTCGTAGTGGTTATTACCACTGAAATTTGGCGATCAATTCCTAAAAATTATGAATGAGTACCTCAAAATCAGTGAGATTCTCTGGAAATTGAAGATGACTCGCGAAAAATCGGTGACATTACTTTAAAAATTAGGACTAATGTCTCTGGAAATCATCGAAATCATCAATTCTAGAATTTTGCACTCACTGAATTTCCCTAATAATTGAGGATAAATTTCTGAACATTAGTGACATGTCCCTGCACTGATAGACTGATTCATTTATTCCAAACGAGATTCGTTAACTATTAACGAATGGTAGAGTTGAATATGACCAAATGAATTTTCGTTAATAGTTAACGAATGGTTCACTTGAAAGGTGAAAATCAAGTTAAAAAAGGCTCCTCAAATGTGCATTTGTTAACTATTAACGAATGAAAATTTTGTGAGACTGAATAGACTCTCATCTTCAACCAGATCCATTCGTTAACAATAACTAATCCTTTCTATCATTGTAAAAATCAAAATTTTTTTCTCTATGAAAGCTTAATTAAAAAAATATTGAATGGAAATGTACACTGACTTGAATAACCCTGATTATGAGTGATTTTTACCAATGAAATTTGATGATAGATTCCTAAAAATTCACAACGGATACTTCAAAACCAGTAAGATTCCCTGAAAATTGACAATGTCAACAGAAATTATCGACACCGCCACCGAAAATTGGTGACAAAATCGCTCAATTTCAGAATCTTGCACTCACGGAATTCCTCAATCGCGGATCCCCAATAATTGCGGATAAATTCCGGAAAATTAATGAAACACCCCTGAAAATCAAAACTTCTTTCTCCACAAAAGCTTATACAACGAAAAAAAAAGTGAATGCAAATGTACTCCTACCGCAATCCCCCATTACCCTCCTTACAAAGAACTACGCAACAGCACTGACCACCCAATTCAATTCCCCAAAGGTCAGCCATCCTCAGCCCCCCGCAAGTAATACCTCCTTTGTTTTTTAATTGCTTCCAGGAAGTTATGCCGAGAGTAATGAAAATTAGTCGAGTGTGAAAAACGATAAAAATGTCGAAGGAATGCCGATACTTCGTGCAGCATGCCTGGAAGAAGGAGCTCTGTGCCAACTGTTTCGAGTCCCGGCAGGATCACCAACGCTCAGCGCCATGTACAAAGCCATTAATAGCACGAGAAGTTAAAAATGTTCAGGTGAATACTTTCCTCCTCAACCCCTCCCTCCCCCTCCCCCCGCGATACAATTCAGTAGCGAAGTGGTAAAACGGTTTAAGTCGACTTATCTCCCAGTTGAGTTTTTGAGGAATATTTCGGAATCTAAGGGAGATCGCGAAATTTTCCCAATTACATTTTTTGTAGCTCTCAAACGGCTCTACAAAAAAGGTCATCATAAAAATTTTGCTATCTCCCTTAGATTCCCAGATATTCATTGAAAACTGGTCAATAGTCAAAATTGACTTGCACCGTTTTGGCACTTCGCTACTGAATTAAACTCTAGGTCAATTCAAGTTCGCGGATTTCGTAAAGGGAAAGAAAAAGCCTAAAGTGCAAAATTGCCGATGGTGAACCGTTGATGGGTCGGGGTTAATGGCCGTCTCCCATAATACCTAACGTTAATCCCGCGAGCCATCGGTGTATTTATCGTTACCCAAGGCACCACTCGGTTTTGCGCTAAAAGAAGTGGGTTAGCCGGTCTTGGAAATGCGGAAGTGAGAAATTGTATTTTTTATCGTGTACACAAAACAACTTGTTCACAGGGTATTCTTCGTGGTCTTAGAACAACGGCTGTGACAGGATCTAGACGTAAAAAAAATCGCGTGGCATTTCCGGAAGAGTTGACTAGAGTCATTGGATACGGTGGCGATGATTATTTCGACAATGACGATGAATTGGACCCGATGTCCAACGACGTACAGATAATAGATGCTGACTCAAAGTTCATCGAATCGAAATGTCAAAATACCAATGACGACGAAGACACTGATTCACTTCAAGACAGCGAGGAGGATCGCGCACTCAGCAATCTCACTCGAGTCAACACAAATTTCAACATGATAACGGCTAATTTGACGAGTGCACCTAGTGAAACGAAGCCAAAAACAGTTGGTCTTATGCTTGGTAGAATTCAGAAAGACGCCGATGGCAATAAAACCACACTGCTCATATCTGTAACGCCATTTGGAGCTGATGACGTTAGTGTGCCAACAGCCCGAAGGCCAATTGAGAGAAAACGAGCCGATGAACGGCCAGTTGCACTTGAAAAAATCGTCGATATGCCGTTAATTGCGTCGAATAATCTAATGGCAATCAAGAAAAATGATGCACCAAGTAGTCCAGCGTCGATTCGTGTCCCTGACTTCGAAATTGAGACCAAATTGTCGGCAATTATCTCGGAGTCGACAGTTAAAAGTACGTGCGAAGCGAGAGAATGTGAAAATGTCAAGTCAACAATCACCAAAACAGAGTGCAATCCGTCAAAAGTGAATGAGGAGTCGGAAAAAATTGTCAGTAACGGGGAGAGTTTAGTTGACCCGAATTACGAGGATTTGGATGAGCGAACGGTCGAAGGTGAATCAGAGCCAATCGAGAATGCCGAGTGTTCAGGATTTCTTGAGGATAACAATAGCCGTGAGGAGGCTGGTGTGCCCGATGGAAAAGCAGACGAGGACGAGATATCGCTGGAATGTGGCATTCCCACTGAGCCAAGACGATCATTTCTGCATTCAGATACACTCGCTGGTAAAAAACCCACTGCCATTTCAAAGACCATATCAGTCGAGGCTAAAGGAATCGCTGTGATTCCTACGCTTGATGATGCAATTCCACCGAATGTCGATAGCAAGCAGGAGAATGGGGAAAATGTCGAGCGATACGCAGAATCGTCTATCAGGGAGGACGAATGTGGCTTGGATAATCAGTCGAGTGGCAATGGAAAACGCCGGATGGCACCGAAACCCCCGGAAGCCAATTTGGATGACACTTCCGGTCCTCTTTTCACTCGTAAACCAAATTTCAAGATTAATTTAAAGTCTGATTGTCCTGTTGTTCGGGAAAAGGAGAAGCGGGAGCGTGCGACGACTTCTTCGAGTCCCAAATTGAAGAAATCACTGGGTCCAATGGTGTCCGAGGACTCTATGAGTTTTTCCGCGGGGAGTCAACCCCCTGAGGACTCGCCGGAGCCGAGGAGAAGTATTTCCCTGTCCCACCAGGACATTCCGTCGTCCTCGATGGTAGCTGACAAAATCGAGGAGAAGAAAAAGAGCAAGTCACGTTTTTCATTGAAAAAATTGCTGAGAATGGGCGGCTCGAGAAAGGATATTAATTTAATAACTACAATGGCCTCGTCGGCAACAAAAGTGGACGAAATACCCGGGACCATTCAACCTAAACCGAGATTGGAGATTATTCATCCGTTGGAGTTGGATGGAGCCGCTGTGGAAGTATTACGACATGATAAACTTACCAAGTGCCAGGAGGAACTCGTGGTCAATGATTCGAGACTAGAGGCGGGGAGTAATGTCACTGGTTAGTTCAATGGATATTTATGAGTAATAGGACACATGGGGGAATTTTATAGATATACTTTTTTTTAAGGGGCTCTGTGGAATTTGTTGTTGATTTTCAAATTACGCAACTGTGATGGACGATTTTTCGAATTTGATAGAATAGGGACAACGGGTTTAATTTTTTTGATATTGACAATTCTTTTGAGATTTTTTCTATCGAATTTGAAGGACATGGTTTTTCTAAGCTTTTTTATTGCTTTTATTTCGTTTTTGTGTATTAGAGAATTTAATAAGAAAAAATTAACATTTCTTTGAGAAATTTCATTTGAGTTCTGCGAAAATATTATCAAAATTCTAATAAGAGTTTTTTTTTTGCGTAGATTTTCATTTTATAGAAAAAAATAATGGATGTTAATTTTTCTATAACTTTTTTCTTGCGGATTTTTTATCAGAATTCTGGAGGATGGCTGTCATAAGTTTTATTCCTTGGTTTTTTTTTATTCTGCAATAGAAGCCTAATAGGAGTGCAATCAAATTTTCTAGCCAACCCCATAAGTTTTTGCATTAAATCCTATTGAGAATTTATCACAATCGTATTGAAATTCTATTAAAAATTATATCAATCTCATTCTAAACCTCATCTATATTTCATCTATAACAATGATTTTGCAACAATTTTTCATTTTATTCTGCAACAAGCCGACAACAACAAGAAAATTAAACAAATGATGTTCAATAATTAATCTAGAAAAATCAAAATCTCGACGTATCTATGAATTATCTATTCCAACAAATATCAGCCAACAAACAAAAAGTTTTTTTAAACAATTATGACAGACAATTATTTCGCCGAATAAACCCGGAAAGGGTTTCCGGCGTAAATAAAAAAAATATGATAGAATATTTCAATAGAACTCGAACAGAATTTTCATAGAATTCAAATAAAAACTCAAAACAATTTCTCAGAGAAAGCGCTAGATAAATTGATGTTACTTCTCTTATTCATCGCTGTCATTTGAATTTATTCCCTCCAGCGAGACTCGGAAAGCCCCCGATTGCAACGATTTTTCATTTTATTCTGTAACAAGCCTACAACAACAAGAAAATTAAACAAATGATGTTCAATAATTAATCTAGAAAAATCAAAATCTCGACGTATCTATGAATTATCTATTCCAACAAATATCAGCCAACAAACAAAAAGTTTTTTTAAACAATTATGACAGACAATTATTTCGCCGAATAAACCCGGAAAGGGTTTCCGGCGTAAATAAAAAAAATATGATAGAATATTTCAATAGAACTCGAACAGAATTTTCATAGAATTCAAATAAAAACTCAAAACAATTTCTCAGAGAAAGCGCTAGATAAATTGATGTTACTTCTCTTATTCATCGCTGTCATTTGAATTTATTCCCTCCAGCGAGACTCGGAAAGCCCCCGATTGCAACGATTTTTCATTTTATTCTGTAACAAGCCTACAACAACAAGAAAATTAAACAAATGATGTTCAATAATTAATCTAGAAAAATCAAAATCTCGACGTATCTATGAATTATCTATTCCAACAAATATCAGCCAACAAACAAAAAGTTTTTTTAAACAATTATGATAGACAATTATTTCGCCGAATAAACCCGGAAAGGGTTTCCGGCGTAAATAAAAAAAATATGATAGAATATTTCAATAGAACTCGAACAGAATTTTCATAGAATTCAAATAAAAACTCAAAACAATTTCTCAGAGAAAGCGCTAGATAAATTGATGTTACTTCTCTTATTCATCGCTGTCATTTGAATTTATTCCCTCCAGCGAGACTCGGAAAGCCCCCGCCACCCCCCAGAAACGGTCAATCATCGATAAATTTGCCGAGCAAGCAGCCCTCAACAAGGCCCCCACCCCCCACACCGGATAATCCAACAAAATCCTCACCACCAGTGAGAGCATGGCACACAACTCAGCACGGAACAGTCGCTGGTGACTCAATTTACGCGAATTTAGGTAAGTTCCGGCCCATTCAGTGCAATTGATCTTAACATTTAGTAATTCCTTATTGAATTATTCATAGGACGTGATGTAGGTGCTTAATATTTTTGTTCGTTTTTATGAGAGAAAAGCCTCTAAGGTCAACAATCAATCCATTAATTATTGTATCATTCTCACAATGCCAATAGTTATTAACTAATTGCCTCTCATCGTCTCCTCTCGTTTCTTTTTATATTAAAAGGCCATATTACTGATTTGTTATGAGAATGTTAAGCTTTTTTTACATTTTCGTTATAAGCGATAATCGTTATGCATAATTTAAGTGAAGGAAAAAGAAAATAATGACGATAAATACTGTGATATATCACTCTCTGTATTTTTGAAGGAAGAGAACAAAAACCACAAAGTGCTGATTGAAAAGAAAAATACTGTAAATTCTCATTCTGAAATAAACGTGATTTTCTGAATTCTAATAATGCAGTAACTCGATTCCCAAAATAAAATGACAAAAATCGTTAAAATGTAAATTATTTGAAATGCAAACATGGAATAGAATACAGGGTAAGTGCGACTAAAGGCATGTTGCTACTGATCTGGCATGCGTTTTATTATAATTATTTAATAAATGAATGGCTATTGAACAAAAAAAAAACACCCAATAAATGTGGTTGTAACTAACCCCTGGCGCTTGATGAATGGCGTGGTGGGCCTGCAGCACCGGAGAATGTTGCAGGTGAGGTGAGAAGCACACTTGCACCGTCCAAGCCACAGCGCACAGCCAGCATAAAGCGTGAGAGTGAAACGATGAAGAGTAATCACTCGAGTCCAAGGGAATTGGCTGCCTCTCGACGTTACGAAAAATCTTGTCTCGATGTACCAACGAATTCGGATTCACTCGACTCGGTACATAAATAATCATAAATTACTGATGTAGAGGTAGAAGGAGGTGAAGGGATCTATTGACTTTCTACTCATTCTGTTCATTTTTCTGCTCACTCTTTCTCTTTCTCTCTGTCTTTTTTTTTTCAATTTGGAAATTTTGATATGTAGACTTCGAGTGA
Source organism: Diachasma alloeum (assembly GCF_001412515.2). Lineage (NCBI taxonomy): Eukaryota > Metazoa > Arthropoda > Insecta > Hymenoptera > Braconidae > Diachasma > Diachasma alloeum. The sequence goes on from NW_021680425.1 coordinate 505,539, forward strand.
CAGTCACGATGTCTACGAGTTTCTCTCGAGTTCACCGGAGTGTGATTCGAATCTGGAGCTTCGTAGGCATGCCAATGAGGCAACAAGAGCAAATGCCAATAAAAGAAACTCGGAGGGTGGCGGTGGTGGCGATCATTATCGACAATTCAAGTATACCAAGTCAACATTTGCGAGGTCTAATTCACTGCCTTACTGCCACAGCGAGACTGAGAGCGATGGGTTTTATACTGGGAATGAGGCAAGTATCGGTGACAATGGGGAACTTGCGTGAAGCTCAATTCTTTCTAATTTCCTTGTTCACACATTCTTCGTAACATATGGACAGCTAGACAGCGAAAGTTATGGAGAAATATTGCCGAGATGTCTTACGATAATTAATTGGAAATCAGTCGGTTTCGAGATGATTTTTTCGGTCATGACGTCACGAAGACGGTCTGGTAAGACTTCATTGGTCGAGTGTGAAGAGAGGGGGGAGTTGTCGTCCTCCATTGGCCGAGGCGCACCTCAAGATTGGGTTAGGTCGCCTCGAGCCGTTCTGTGATTGGTCCAGCGCTCGACCGTCCGTGTGACGTCATTAGCGATTTCAAAGCGTTTGACATCTTCGACGTTTAAGGGGTAACAGAAGGACACCGTTGCCTCGAAATTTTCAAACAAATTTCCTGCTCAAAACTATCAATATTTTTTTAAACCAAAACACATTGATCTTTATCATCGCTTCCTGGAGATTAATGTGCTTTGATTTGTACAAATATCGATAACTTTCAGCAGGAAATCTGTTCAAAAATTTTGAAATTTAGCGGTATTCTGTTACCTCTTAACACTCTGTTGGTCGCGCAAAAGTTACGAGTGCCGTTGGTCGCACCGCACCAGCATAAATCGACATAATGATAAATTTGAAAGATCTAGGAAATTTTTTTTTAATCGTTATTTTACATCGCTTCGATCCGGTTAGAGTATTCCTTTGTCGAATGGCGCAAACGAAATTTCGATTCAATGAATTACTGATTTGTTATTAACAAATTCCTGGCAATCGCCGATCTTGGCAACCGGTTGTACTATCGAACTGAGATTAGTCTTAAAAATTCCAGGGAAATCTGTATAAAGAAATACCGTAATTGAACAACTTGTTGGTGAAAGCTCAAGATTATCATTAAATTTTAGATGATAATTTTTTGATCATCAGTGTAGAAATCGTTGCGTATTGAACAGCGAATTCGAGGAGACGGGAGGCCGCCGGCAGATGAGGACACACCGCCCGATATGGGAGCCTTACTTGATGGGTTAAAAAATCGGAAAAAGTGCGGCGCGGTGCTCGTGGAGCCACCAACGGAGTGTTAACAATTAATTATTAATTAACGAGCAATATTTCGAACTTTGTGAATGAAAAATGAATTCTTCGGGTCATAAACTTGAGACTAGAGAATTGAAAAAAATTCATGCAAGTTCCCTATTTGGGAATCAGGATCAGGAAGTTTTAGAGAAAAATGGGTCAACGAAGGAGCGAAGTAATACACCGTAACAGTTGAATTTCACATCTTTGAATTCTTCTAGTGGAGTTGTTAAAAGAGTTACTTCAATCATCGAGAGCATACAATATTCTGCCGCTCCAGGCTACTGTGCGGCTAATTGAAATTTTTCATTTAAAATTCAGACAGGACACGAGTTTTTTATTCATACAGGAAGTGAGCGAACTTATGGGAAAATGCCAAGGATTATGCGTCCTGGAATTTCCTCTTGAAGTCACCCATCATCATGAAAATTTAATGTTCAATTGACTTTTACGGTTCATCACTTCGTTGACACAGCGAAATTTTCTCAAGAATCTTTTTGCGGTAGCTGCGCACGTCTGAAGAAATTTCAATTGAAATTCTAATTCTATTGCAATTCTCGTGGAACTTCTATTCGTTTTTCGATCATTTGTATTAACAATGTCGCAGTCTTTGCATTTATTCGTTTTTTAACAAATCGTAAAATATCGTACACAAACGGGTATTTTATCGTTGAATTACATTTCGCTCCACGATTACCTTTCGTACAGTAAAATTTGCCGCGATTTTTAGGTAATTTTTATCCAAATTGTCTCCGTGTAATTTGAAACGAAGAAATTCCAATGAAATTCAATGAAATTTCTTCATTTATTGAATTTTTCCACGCACGAAAAAATTTAATAAAAAACCTAGGGAATTCGCCAGACAATTCTATTGGATTTTTATTGAACTTTCTATTAGTGTTTGGCCGATTCTGTTGAAATGTTGAATAAAAAATATTCTATAAAAACAGTCAATAGAATTCAATTTTCCTATAAAACTTATTCTTTTCAGATATTTTCTATAGAATTTACTCGGCTCAAATTTTCTAATTTGTTTTCATTCGATTTTTCCTTTTCCTCATCAAGAAAATCAAACAAAAAAACTAGGAAAACTTGAGTGGATAAAATTCTATAGAAAATATCTCAGTAGAATAAGTTATACAGAAAAATCAAATTCTATAGACTTTTTCCCTAGAATATTTTTTCAATAGAATCGGCCAAAAAATAATGGAAAAGTTCAATAGAAATCCAATAGAAGTGTCTCCACTGAGAAAAAAATTATTTCTGCCAAGTAAATTTATTTGCCACAAGTAAATAAATATAAATATTTACATTTGAAATGTGTGGATTTTAGCTAGCTTATAGCTAGTCAATTTACTTGGCAAAAATAATTTTTTTCTCAGTGTAGCGAACTCCCTAAGTTTATCTATTAAATTTTTCTGGTAAATTTTTTCGTGCGTGTCCATACGTGAAATACTGCAAAAATCAAGTCCGACTGAAACCGATAAAATAACAATTAATTCGACCAAAAGGGTGCGGAGGAGGATCAAGACTGGAAGACAAAGAACGAGGATTTCGTAATGAACCGAGTGCGACAGAGGAGAAATCGAACTGTCGTTCATCGAAGTTTGGAGGACAACTACGGTGCTGTTGTCATAGCCAATCACGAATCTCTGGCACAATTGCTAGAACGAGTGAGTTCGAATGATTAAAAGCCTCCGGAATATCCCCTAGGAATGCAAAACTCATGAAAAATATTTTAGTTATCCCAAGTGGACCACTCATCTCTCTCCCTTCATCTGCGACCCTTGGGCGCCTCGAATCCACGTCTCAAAGACTTTCACATCGAAGTTGACACGCTGCGAACAATTGGGAAACGAGCTTTCTGTTCTGCCTCGTGGAACGACCACCCAGTGACAATTTGTTTGTCTTCCGACAGTCTCACCTCACCAGTCTCTCACAAAGAATTCTGTCTTCCTCCGATCCTCGAATTTGCAGATCGAATTTCTGATGAGGCACCATTCAATCGCGTCAATACACTCACCAAGAATGAAGACGGTAGAGTGAATAATTCACCATGTATAAAGAAATTCGATAGAAAACCTGACACATTGCCTAGAAAATTTTACTGAATTTCTCCTTATTTGCATCGATTTCTACTGAAAATTATACAACTTTGTCGTGTGTTTTTCTATCGATATTCAATAAAAGAAAGTCACTGATTTTTATCTTTCTATTCAACTCATTCCGTTGGATTTTTTCCCATAAGAATACTTAGACATGAATTTTCTCCTGAATTTTATGATGAAAAACATGAAAAAAATATAGCAGAAAAATCAGTTATGCCCGAGGAATTTGGTAAAAAATCTCAAGAGAGTAATTTATGTAAATTAAAATCATTGCTTATAGCTCTTCAATAGAATTTTTACAGTTCCGGTGGAATTTATTAGAGACAGTGCAAGGCTTTCTATCAAAATTTTTTTCATACGCTCATTCATTTCCCTCATGAATAATTAATCCCGATCTTCATTATGAATTTCAGTCACGGTATCGGTTCTGCCACCTTACCAAGTATGCTCGATGAAGTCATTCCTCTCAAATCTACCGCGACAACTTCGTAATAATAGCAGCAATGAAACCATAATGAGAGAATGTTGCCTAGTTCTTCTACAATTCGTAACAGCATTGAAAAATCTGCAGGCACGTGGAATCGAGGAATTGCCCAAGAGCCTGGGTAATTTCGTGCTCTGCAAGGAGGAGAGAGATCCCTCGCATCGTCTCTATCATCTTCAGAGGTAATTAACATTTACCTTAATTTTTGCCATTTAATTTTCATTGTTTTATAATTATTCACCAGGAGAAATTTGACAATTTTCAATGATAAGTTCATAGGAAGGAGTTCATAACGAAATTTCACAATGAACGCGTAGCAGGATTAACGCGACGCTTACAATTGTTTGAATCAATTCCACTGATAGAAATTTTCGTCTGAATTTTCCATGCTAAATTTTGGAAATTTTTATCGTTTTCAAACTCCACTAAAAATTCAGGAAATGAATGAAATACTTGATTTTTCGGTTCAATTATTCTTCGAAAATTCAGGAAAATTCAGGGAAAAATCGAAAATTCATGTCATTTTTTTCTAAATATTCATGTTTTACTGAAAATTCAATCAAGTTGTTAGATTCCCATCTCACGCCCACTGAAAACTCATGAATTTCCGTAAATTCTACTTAAAACTTGAAATTTCATAACCATTTTTCCCTTAACCCAATTCAGTAGCGAAGTGGTAAAGCGGTTTAAATCGACTTATCTCTTAGTTGAGTTTTTGAAGAATATCTCCGAATCCAAAGGAGGTAACGAAATTTTCGTAATAACCTTTTTTCTACAGCAAATTGAGTGCTACAAAAAAGCTCTTGACAAAAATTTAGCTATCTTCCTTAGATTCTGAGATATTCACTGAAAACTGGCCAATAGTAAAAATCGACTTAAACAGTTTTACCACTTCGCTACTGAATTCAACAGATTTCTCATCACTTGTAGGGGAGGGTCGGGCAAAATGGGACGTGTTGAGATCTTATAAGTGAAGATTTTGACAACTAGAGATCACGAAACGTTCCATTTTGCCTGACTCTCCTCTACGTAAAGTGAAATTTAGCTTTACGCACTCTCTCTGAACTTTATGCACGTCATGCGGAAAACAAAAACTTTATCCTGCCATATCACTCCAAAAGTGAACTTTGAGCTGAATTAATTAAGTGAACTCCAAGTTAGAAGCTATCTCGTCTATCATTTTCCCCGATCCTTAATTAATGTGCCATATACATCCTGAAATCTATACATGGATCATGTGAAAGATTTCTAATCAACTCAAAATGCCAAAATCCCAATTCATAAACAAAAATATTAATAAATAAAATCAATTTCAAATTTTCCACTCGACTTAATTGAGCAGTTTTAGTGATTAAGAAATAAAAAATGAAGGATCTTCTCGGTAGATGAAAATGACAGCTATAAAAAGGCCTCGTTATCCCCCATAGGCCCATATTCCTCGAAAACCAAATTAGAAGCTAACTCGCCTCATATAGTTTTCCCTCTTCCTTAATTAACGTTTCATGTTAAACATCCTGCAGTCTACACGTGGATCACATAAACGACGATGAGGAGCAAGTTTCACTGTGTCAGAGTGCTCTAGTTGCCCTACGGGAACTCAATCTAACGAACAGACTTCCGGTAATAAGAGAATTACTCGTGCGTGAACGCGCCGTGAGCCTCTCCCAGGTAAAGTCATCGAAATCACTGTTCAACAATTTTACCTCCCCTGTAATCTCGGGCTAACTCATTCATTCGTTTATCCAGGTGAAAGCTGTGCTTGAGTATTCACTGTGGGGCCCGGCAGATGTGACATTAGACGTCTGGAAAGAGAGGGAAATTGTTTTGCAGAGGTGGCTAGACCTTGAGAGGGCGACGATTCTTCACGCTCTAGTGAGGACACGACCTCCTCTCGTCGTTGCTGATGAGTATCAGCTCATCTTCTTGGTTCAAACGACAGCGAAAAATATGTGCGAGGCGTCCGTACTTCTAGATGAGCAACGATCAAAGTTTCATTCTCTTCAACAAACTTGATTAATTCGGTTGCGAAGTGATGGGGCGGTATGAAAAAGAATTCTACATGTTTTTTAAGTGTGAATTCATCTTGGAGACGTGGAATTTCCGGAGGAAATGAAAGTGAGACCTTCTCATAGACGAAAAAAAATCGTGATGGATAATTGTTTTCATCTCCATGATGTTCATTAATTTAAGAAAGGTTATTAGCTCATTTTGGAAAGGAATTGTTTCTCCAATATTTCTTGACCTTTCTTGAATTAAAATTTCGTAATATTTTCCTCGGAAAAATTGAATAGGAAAATTTAATAAACTATTGAATTTCTATTAGAATTCTATTCGTTTTTGTGCCAATGCTATTGAATATTTTTGATAGAAAAAGTCTGATTATTAATTCTTTATAATTTATTCTGTTGAGATTTTTTTTGCAAAAATTCTTGGGCATGAATTTTCCAATTTTTTTTTCGTGGATTTTATTAAGAGAAACAAATGAAAATACACGCAGAAAAAAATTGAAAATTTAACCCCTAAATTCCTATAGCAAAATAAGAATCTATTGACATTGAAAGTTTAACAAAACGGAAGAAATTAAGATCTTTTTTTATCTGAAAAATCCCGAGTAGAAAATATCTCGAAATATTTTCCTCTAAAATCACTAATTATCAAGATAATTCAATACCTAATAAGAAAAGATGTAGAAAATCCTGTCATTTCGTTCAATTACTTCAGTACTAAGTGAAATAACTCTCTCTACTATGCTCAATTAACATATCCCATTATTCATATCGTTTTGTATTCTATTTTGTATAATTTATTCCTCAAAAATCGTTATTTATTCTTAAATTAATCATAAATTTGTTACACATTTCTAGTTTTCATCTTTCATGAGTCTATCATTCTCCCCATGTGAATGTTTTTTTCATTAAAAAAAAGAATGCATAATTCTGTGTTCATCATAATCCTTTGTGGTAGTAGAGTCTCCCTGGCTTATCTCTAAATGTAGCTTGGAACTCTTCGTACTCTCGCCGAGATAATCTCAGGAGATCTGTGCTTAGTGAGCTTCAAAGGACACGATCGTTTACAAATTATTCATCGAATTGGAGGAATAGAGGGAATGAGATATCTTACTGAGTCTCTGGATATATCGCCAGTGCTGAGGGGATCATGAATAAAAGACTGAAAAGAAGATTCATGTGAATATAGGGGGATGAGGAATTGAGGACACACACGAAAAAATTTCAGAGAGAAACCTGGTGAATTTAGTAAAATATTCTGTTGGATTTCTATTGAATTTTATTGAAGAATTCCACTGCGCGTTTTTTTTAATAGAACATGTCCAATAGATAACTATTTTCATTAATAAAATTTGATCTTTTTAAAGAACTGTTTCTATTGAGACATTTTCTATAGGAATTACTTCGTGTGAATTTTCCAAATTTTTTTCGCTATTTTTCTTCTTTTTCATTCAAAAGATCGAACAAAAAAATAGAAAACTACTGTTGAGGAATGTCTGCAGAGAATATCTCAATAGAATAAGTTCCCTTGAAAATTTTTATTGTAAAAAAAACGCGGATATCAGAAGCAGAAGGCATCAGTAGAATCAGCAAAGAACTGCAATCGAATTTTACAGCGAATTCGATAAAAAGTTCTGTTGAATTTTTATTGAACTTCTTTGAAAATTCTATTAGTTTTCTTCAGATCCTATTGATAAATTGGCCCAGCTTACTGCACGTCTTTTAAAGAAAATGTCCAATAGAAAACATTTTATAAAAAAAATCAGTCGAGTTCGATATTTTTATAGAACTTTTTTCTGCTGTTCCTATCTTCTACAGGAATCCCTCAACGTGACGTTTTCTAAGTTTTTTCTTCTGTTTTCAATAAAAAAAAATCAAACAAATAACTTGAAAAACTACAGCGCAGGAATGTCTATAGAAAATATCTGAGTAGAATAGAAAATTCAATAGAAATCTAATAGAATTTTCTAGCGAATTCGCCAATTTTTTCGATGAAATTTTTTTCGTACGTGCCGAGATGTACTAACAAGAGTTTAACGAGGATAGCTTCTGATGGCGAGCTGAGCCATGCTCTGCGCTGATAAAAACTCAGTAATTTAATTTTTTTCATTATTACTGGTATGAGCAGCATACCAGGTGCTGCCATAATAATTCTAGACAGAGTACACTCTGAGATAGCTTTGACCGCTGCTACTCTCGAGTTCATGACTTGGGGGTTCGTCGGATCATTGTGGAATAGTGGAATGCCTCTTTCAATTTCTCTTTTTCTCATTATCGGCAAGTTAACTGCATTTCCTGCCGCAACGGCGAAGAATGGCGACCACTTCTATTTATAAATAGGAGGGAAAGAGGGTTTTAGGAGTTTTACAGTGTGGGAGAGCTTTGTAATTTGGAATGACGTCAACTAACGGCAACGAGGGGCCCCCGGGAGGCAAAAAAATGGTTGAATCCAATGGCTACGATGCAGCTGGCAAATGTTGCACCAATGAAGGCTTGTTTCAGTGTTTCAGGGTCTTGTGGTATGCGGGATGTTGCGGGCTGGTTCGTGTAATTAACGGCCGCATTGAAGGCTTGATTGAGGATCTGCCAAGCCACCATTGAACGCGAAGTTCTGAGGGAAATTATTAGTTCAGGGAAATTTAGAAATGTTTTTAATTTTTTGTGGGGTCAGGCGGGGGGTGGGATTGATTGGGCGAGTTCAATTGAGCAACAGAATTTTTTTTTAATTATTAAACTCGTGTGTTTCGTGCTCCGCCTTACGGCAGTCCATTTTTTTTTCATTAAAATGGACATGTCGACGACACACGTATGAAAAAATTCAATAGAAAACCATTGCGAGTTCGCTACAAAATTTTATTGGGATTCTGTAGAAATTCGATGGGGATTTTATTAAAATTGAAGAGAATTATCCTTAATTCATTTTTTTTGTAGATTCTATTAGATAGGGAAGAGTGGGGCAAAATGATATTTGATAGAAAAAAGTCAATAGATTTCGATTTTTCTGTTTGAATTGTTCTCTTGAGATTTTTTTTATTGAAATTCTTGGACGCGGATTTTCTAAGTAATTCTAAATTAATTAAACGGAATTCTAACAAATTCTTGGGCATAACTCCTCTGATTTTTTTCCGTTATAAAATTTTTTTCATTATAAAATTCCAGGAAATAAACTCAAAAAATTAATACGGTATTTAAAAAATACATACTTCTCTCAAGTAAATGAATATTTGGCAACAATAATTTTTTTCCCCAGTGTCGTACAGAGAAATCAGCATCTATCGACTTTTTGTTATGGAATATAGATTGAAAAAGGGCCAGCAACGTTGAATAATTTTCCATTCAATTAAAATAGAACTCTAATAAAATTCTTGCAGAGTTTTGAAATTTATTGAAAAAAACATTAGGTTTTGCTATTCAATTTTTCCGTGTCCGGAATCTTTTCGATAATAAGTGATCATTTACTTGCTCCCTAGATCAATGAACAATCAACAAATGCTAGAATCAACTCATTACCATTTCCGATTTCGACATTGGCCTGATTTTTCAACGAAAAAAAAGATAAAGGAATAGAAAAAACTGAAGTATGAAGCAAATATTTTACTTGTAATACGTAAGCATCCCAGTGGTTAAAAAAATATTTCCAGGAAGCTGAAACGACATTCTACCGATTAAATTCAGTGGTTGACCCGTGTCTGGATGAAATGAACTGTCTCTCAGTTTTTTAGCCCACCTTATGTCAGCCTCCGTCACCCCCTGCGGCTCCTTTTTCTCCCTGATTCACAGAAGTGGGAATGTTCGATTAACATTTTTGTCACGAAGTGAAGAACATCGTTTACTTGTATAGATCACAGAGTTCCTTAGCCTCCCACAATTTCCTTTCAGACACAAATATCGTACGAATGTCCATGAGGAAGACGAAGTGTCGCCAGCGACCATAGTAAGTATTCAAATTCCACAGGGGCTTATCAATGTCAATCCTCACAGGATTGTGCAATTCTGTCTTACTGTCCTTAAATAACTTATCAGTAGACATCAATTTCAATATCAATTTTATACCTTTCATAATTTATCCATTTTTTCCCTGGCTTTTTCACGCGGAGAATTGGGGAATTCAACTCACTTCACGATCATCATTTTTTGTTCATTATTCGATCATGAAAATAACACGTGAAATTTAGCTATTCTTAAAATTTGTTAGGCGTCATTTATATTTCAATAACAACTTGAATTCTTAAAGTTATTGTGAAAATTGAATTTCTGAAGAATTGAGATTCAGAATAAAAGCTACTCAAATTCCTACAATTTTCAATAACTTTCATTGTCATATGAACGTGACAATTGCAATTTCTTTGTGTATTTCAGAAATTAATTAACTTGTCAGTAACAATATGTATGGAAATTTCACGCAAAGAAATTGTTGTTGAAAATTTCAATATTTTTCACTTGAAACTTCAGGAGTAATTCTTCAACAGTGTAATGAAGCCCCGGAAAAAATTTCGCTAAACATTTGAAAATAATTACATGTCGAAACAATGTCTTATTCTTCACCACACCACAACAGCGTTCATATTCCCAGCAATAAAAAACGAAACGTCCCATAAAAACAACGTAAACCCATATTCCATAATTTTCCTGTATATTTACACATAACAACTCAGTCAAAAATGGTTGAAATAATGAGAAAGACAGTGAACAATGAGTGTTAGCGATCAATTTTTCCGTCCACCTCGTCTTTTCATGGAAGACGTGCACTGAGGACAGTACCATTTGCCTTTTGGTGGGGCTGCGATACCCACACACGGGTAATGGAACCACTCGAAGGGGCACTAAAAGATGAAGAAATTCCATGAGTATCTCGTCAAGAAAAATCAACAACAGAGACACGCACTCAAAAATTTCATTAAAAAACCTAGCGAATCCGCTAAAAAACTCTATTTTATTTCTCTTGAACTTTCTACCAGTTCTTGGCCGACTCTTACTGAAAAATTTCGAAGCTCATCTGTGCAGTTTTCTTTGCCGATTCTATTTAAAAATTCAGCAGTTTATCTGCATTCTTTTTCCATAGAAATGGTCAGTAAACAAGTAGATTATTATCTATAGAAAAAATCAACGGAATTCGATTATTCTACACAACTTATTGTACTGCAATACTTTCTATAGAAAAATTCTCGGCTCAAATTTTCTGAATTTTTTGTTTGATTTTTTAATAAAAAGAGAAGAGAAAGACTAGAAAAAAAATGGAAAATTCATGTCAAGAAATTTCTACAGAAAATATCTCAATAGAAAAAATGTTATAGAAGGATCAAATTCTACTGATTTTTTTTATGAAATAGTTTCGATAATTTTCTACGAAAAAAAGCGCGCAGTAAAACTGCGAGTTTCCTATTTTCTCATTTCCGGCTGAAACTTTCGAATGAGATAATTTATGATTTTGAGAATTGAATTTTCCTTGAAGAGGAACAGTTACTCGTACATTAAATTTCGTTGATTACCTCTCGTATTTTCATTTGCTAGTTTCATCTATATGAGGCTGAACGAATAGAATCGCCAAAAACTAATGGAAGTTCAATAGAGATCCAACAGAATTTTCTATTGAATTCGCTGGGTTTTCTACTGAAATTTTTTCGTCCGTGAAAATATTCACAACGTACATCGGAATTATCACAGGCAACCATGTCTCCGTAAGACACCTGATTACAAACACAGTAACGTGGCTCATTAGGATCATATGTCCAGTCCGGATTATCAGGATCAGTAACAGCGGTTGTGGTTGCAGTAACCGGTGGTGATACCGGCGGTTGGACCGCAGGAGTTACGACACTCGAGCTTGGTACAGCAGTTGTAACTTTTCTAAAAACGCAAATTCATGGTGAAGAACAATAATTCAGGTTAATTAATCCAATCCATCGTCAAATAAGTGAACTGTTCACTTGTGCAAGTAATGTCATTACTTTTTGTGTTTTTTCGTTGATTCGTGAATGGCTGCAATGGCTGTTTGGGCAGCACCAGCCAATTCCCGACTGAATTCAGTGGCATGAACACCACCACCAGTGTTAATTGCCTCGTAACTGGCCTTCAGACTGGCAGTACGACGACCCTGTTGCATTTGTTGTGTCGCAGCTATTGCTTGGGATGCAGCAGCTGCTATTGCATTACCACCAGCACCAATGTGACCAAGATTGTAGCTAACAGGGCCAACAGAGTTACCAATGGCTGTTGGTGTTGCTGGTAAACTTGTAGAGTTGTTGGAAATCAGAGGCCCTGAGTTGGCTGATGCTGGCCGAGACTCAGGGAGATTTGTTGGCACTTTCTCCACTGCCAGGCGTTTCTCCACTGAAGCTGAGGAAGCATTGGAATCTCGCCGTTTTTCTGAACGAGCTGAAAATTTTTTTTATCGTGATGCAAACTTCTCTGATAAGGACTGGAGGGGGGGGGGCACTCAATCATTACGTCGCACAATTACAGTTTGTGACGAAAGGGGGGAGAGGATTGCTTAGGCTGTGACCTCACGTCATATTTTTTTCAATTTTTAATTGACGAAATCGCAAATATTCATTCGCAATCGAAATTCGAAATCTTTTTCAATTCCAATTTTGTGAAGAAACTAAAAAATTCGCCATAACCAGGGGGGAGGGTCCACTGAGGGGCATTTCCATTCTTTTCCATTTTTGAAAGATTCACAAAGGGTCATTTCGGAATTCTGTGATAGCAACAATTTAATGAATTACGGAATGTTCAAAGAATTTCGCACAAAGATTTAATTGTGCAAGTAATCATTTGTCTTTGTTCGTATTCTTATTTTTCAATTCCAATTTTATGAAGAAACTAAAAAATTCGTTATGACAGGCGAGTGGATCCGCTGAGGATCATTTCTATTTTTTTCCATTTTTTAGTCAACAAATTCGCAAATGTTTCATCAATTCTTCAAGCTATCCCAAAAATTCCCAAAAGGTCATTTTGGAATTCTGTGATGGCAACTTAATAAGTTACGAAATGTTCAAATAATGTCGCAGAAAGATTTATCAACTGATCATTTGTCTTCTTTTTCTTATTCTTATTTTTCAATTCAAATTTTGGGATAGGGGATCTAGAAAGTCCAAAAAAACGTGTGACGTAATATTTGAATGGCCCCTGGGGAGGTGGATTTTTAGTCAACTGTTTACTTACAATGGCTGTGATGGTCTCGAGATCTACTCGATGTAAAACTGTAACGATTCTCTTTTTGACTACTGTTCGTGGGAGGCTGATCCAACTCCAGTGAACGCTTCTCCAGCACTTCAGTTATACCTTTATTGTCAGCTTCCAGTTCCATCTTGAATTTGTGGAGTTCTTGGTCGAGGCGTCGGAGATATCTGTCGACTAGATCATACATTTGATTGGCGAGGTGGACCTTCTCGTCGGCGTCCTCCAGGGTTTTGTAGTACTCCTTACGAATGTTCTCGTATTCTGCTTCTTTGTCGAGGGGCTTCATCTTCTTGGCGTTTGAAAAAAATGTCTTCACTTTTTTTTCTAAACTGTCCATTGAATCTGAAATGAGATTATTTTTGATTTTTCATTTCCTATTATTGAATTATGTGTTTAAAAATTGTACTATTTTTTGATTCAGAGACAAGTGGGGCAAAATCGACACTCGACTTTTTTTAAATGCTAAGAACTCATTGGAATGTTGACGAAATGGAGTAATTTATGGAATAGAATGGAATAATTTCTATTGATTTATATACTTCTGAAAAATTCCATGAAAACCTAGTGCCTCATGTCAGAAATTCCATTGTACTTCTATTAGAATTTTATTGATATTCTGTTAAAAATCGTATTTTTTTTGTCGATGTCTATTGAAAATTACCAAACTTTGCAGTGCGATTTTTAAACAATAGACATTTGATAGAAAAAAGTAATTAGATTTCGATGTTTCTACATCAATTATTTTTTGAGTGTTTCTTGTAAATTCATAATAAAATCCAAGAAAGAAAACTTGAAAATTTCGTGCCCAAAAATTCTTATAATAGAAAAAATTCTAACAGAATTAGTGCTATAGAAAAATCAGCACCTATAAAATTTTCTATGAAACACCAGTTTTAATAGAATAGCACAAATGTCATCCGTCTATAGTAAATGATGATTCACACCATATATCATTTTTGTAGGACAAGTAGAATATTTCAGAGTAACTTCTCTATTAAATTTTCCATCCTTGGTAAATCCGATTCAAGTCTTGATTCATAATAAAAGGAATAAAAAAATTATTTAGTGTTGTACTATCTTTCACAATTTAAACTTACTCTGTACACCTAAATCCATTTCCCTCATTTCTGTAAATCGATCCCTGAGCTCCTGAGGGAGATGCTCGATCACTGAAAAAAATCAAAAACTTATAAAAATCTTGATCGATCCGAAGACCCCAATTTTTGAATTTCCAAGAGATAAGCCTCGACAACTACTATTTGTTTTGAAAACATCATCTTAACCTCAAAGCCCTGAACTCAGTGGACAGCATTGTCGAAAAATAAATAATCTCTCAATAGCCCTTCGAATAGTGTGTACCCCACCCACGAAAAAAAACACCTGATTGATAAAATAATTCAGAGTACAGGGAAACAATCGACAGCTCGAATAATCACACAAATCCCAAAACCCCACAGAACCGTGTCTAAGCAGAAAGGTTAGTAATTCCTCCCCGATAATTTGGCGTTCCTACGAACGCCCAAGCCTTCATGTTTTTTTTATTTTCCCAATTACATAACGTTCTTACGTACTTTCAACATAATCTTCCAAATAGAGCATTCTTTTGTCGATATTTATTCACTTTATACTATCCAGTAGACAACTTTACAATTACAAACTATATGTACAAATAAATGAAGCCAGTGCAGTCAGTCCGACGGCCGGACGCGCAGTGTGTTTATGGCAACCAATTTTCAGCCACGAGGAGGCAGAAATTCTTTATATTCTACTTGAACTCATTTAATCATCGATAATTGTAATTTTATCTCGTAAATAAGATTATTCCAACGATATCAGCTCATTCGAGTGCTCGATTGATAATCAATTGGCATTTTTTTCTGGGTAAATAAATTATTGACTTCTTCGATTTCCAAGGGGAGCTACGAAGCGGGGGCCATGTTGAATCCTGCGCGAAGTACTCAGGGCCGTATGCTCAATCGTTTCCCCATTTTACGACTGATTCGAATGGGTTTCGTACACTTATGGGGAATTCAGTAGAAAAATGTAGAAGAAATCAATCGATTTGAATTTTTCTATGCGATTTATTCTGTTGAAGCGTTCTGTTGGAATTCTTCAAGTTGTTTTGCTCGATTTTTTTTTATTAAAAAACTTGAGGTGAGGGATTTCTATGGGAGATATTTCAGTATAATAAATTGTGTGAAAAAATCAAGATCTAGTGATTCGCTTCTGTTGAGTATTTATGCATTAAAAAAATTGTGAAGAAATTTATCTGCCGAAAATATCAAGAGAATAGTACGTATAGAAAAATGAAAATCCGCTTTGTTCAATCAAATATTTTATGAGAACATTTAATGCCAAAGTTGCATAATTTTCAATAGAAATCGGCGCAAAAACGAAGAATTCTAATAGAATTCCAATAGATTTCTTCTAGGTCTAGCCAGTTGGAAATTCCAATGGAATTCCCTGAACAAAGCGTTAGATTTTTCTATTAAATTTTTTTATATCACAGATTGCATATCACACGTACAAAAAATTTCATTAAAAAACTTGGTGAATTCGCTAGAAAATCTGCGCTTTTTTTCAATAGAGATATTCAATCAATATTCTATAGAAAAAATGAATAGAATTCGATTTTTCTACAAAACTTATTCAGTTGACATATTTTCCATAGAAATTACTTCACTCCAATTTTTTTGTTTGATTTTTTCAATGAAAAGAGAAGAAACATACAGTAGAAAAAACTTGGAACATTCATGTCGAGAAATCCCTGTAGAAAATGTGTCCTATATAAAATTGAAAGTGTTATAGAAAGACGAAATTTTTCTATAGAATAATTTCTATTAGACATTCTCTATGAAAAACGCTCAGTGAAGCTGCAAAATTCTTCAATACAATCCGCTAAAAGCCACTAGAATTTTCCATCGAACTCTGCAGATTCTTCTATAAAAATTTCTTCATGCGTATAAATTCGTCAGACCCCCATTCACGTGAAATGAATCATCTCGCCTTTCCCTTCAAATCGGAATGTTCTCTTCCAATTCTAGAAGAATGATTCGACGAAGTCCCAGTCGCATAGAGCTTCGTCTCGACGATCTGCAGGAGTACGAGGTGATCAGAAAAGAGCGAGAGGCGAAAAAGGCGAGTGAGAAATCCGCCTTCAACCCCCCGTCCTGGGGAGGCAAAGCCTCGCAGAGTGAGATCCAGGAGAGGATTGGCTACGTTCCCCAGCAGTCAGCAACACACTCGGCACAATCGCGATCAAATATGTAATGAATTACCACAATAATCTTGAGAATATTCCAATCTTTTTTAATAATGTAATAAAACTGATTATGATTGTAACAAAATATTTCGATTGAATGAACATGTTTGTCGTAATTAACGAGCCGTTGTACATATTGTCGCACTGATGGTTTCCGAACTTTTGTCATTGTTGCGGAAAGATTATCGTTAAACAGTCTTAGATGGTGAAAGATATATAATTGACTGATGAAATACAGATTTGAGGATTAGTCATTGCTGAAGTAGAGGTACTCGGGGATCCCTTGCTTTTGCAATTTTTCTATCAATAGTGAAAGAAATATCAGTAGCGAAGTGGTAAAACGGTTCAAGTCGACTTATCCCAGTTGAGTTTTTGAGGAATATTTCCGAATCTAAGGGAGATAGCGAAATTTTCGTAATTACATTTGTTGTAGGGCTCAATTGGCTCTACAAAAAAGGTTATAACAAAAAAATTTCCATCTCCCTTAGATTCCGAGATATTCATCGAAAACTGGTCGATAGTAAAAATTGACTTGTACCGTTTTACCACTTCGCTACTGAATTTTGTGGGAATATGTGTGTCAAATCTCCTATTGGCCATTGGATCCTTCTCGGATGGGACATTCCATTTAAATGTTTATGCAAAGCAACTGTAGTGGATGATGAACATGGCTAACGACGTAAATTCTCTCATTTCATTCTTGTGAATTTATATCTCCCAGCTGAATTTTTGGGGAATATTTCCGAATCTAAGGGAGATAGCGAAATTTTCGTAATTACATTTGTTGTAGGGCTCAATTGGCTCTACAAAAAAGGTTATAACAAAAAAATTTCCATCTACCTTAGATTCCGAGATATTCATCGAAAACTGGTCGATAGTAAAAATTGACTTGTATCGTTTTACCACTTCGCTACTGAATTTTGTGGGGATATGTGTATGAAATCTCCTATTGGCCATTGGATCCTTCTCGGATGGGACATTCCATTTAAATGTTTATGCAAAGAAACTGTAGTGGATGATGAACATGGCTAACGACGTAAATTCTCTCATTTCATTCTTGTGAATTTATATCTCCCAGTTGAATTTTTGGGGAATATTTCCGAATCTAAGGGAGATAGCGAAATTTTCGTAATTACATTAGTTGTAGGGCTCAATTGGCTCTACAAAAAAGGTTATAACAAAAAAATTTCCATCTCCCTTAGATTCCGAGATATTCATCGAAAACTGGTCGATAGTAAAAATTGACTTGTACCGTTTTACCACTTCGCTACTGAATTTTGTGGGAATATGTGTGTCAAATCTCCTATTGGCCATTGGATCCTTCTCGGATGGGACATTCCATTTAAATGTTTATGCAAAGCAACTGTAGTGGATGATGAACATGGCTAACGACGTAAATTCTCTCATTTCATTCTTGTGAATTTATATCTCCCAGCTGAATTTTTGGGGAATATTTCCGAATCTAAGGGAGATAGCGAAATTTTCGTAATTACATTTATTGTAGGGCTCAATCGGCTCTACAAAAAAGGTTATAACAAAAATTTTGCTATCTCTCTTAGATTCTGAGATATTCATTGAAAACTGACCAATCGTCAAAATTGACTTAAACCGTTTTACCACTTCCCTACTGATATAATTGACTGGTGAAATGCAGATTTGAGGATTAGAGTCCCTTGTTGAAGTACAGGTACTCGGGGATCTCCTTGTTTTTGCAATTCTTCACGAGGGTCTCGTAGTTCTCTGGCTCCCAACGTTTCAGGGTACTGGTGGATATTGAGCTGGAAATGAATTTCATATTTGTGATTGAGGTAGTAAAAGGGTAGAGAGGTAGCGCAGTATTTTCTGTCACAACGTTTGAACTGTTCATGGGTTGACTGACAAGTTAGGGGAGGGTGGGGTAAAACGGACACGTTTGGCTTTTTTAAAAATGTTAATAATGGAAATGAAATAATTGATGAAACATTGATGAAATAGAATTTTTTTTTAAAGCAAAGAACAACTCTTCCCTTTGTGATGAGCCTAAACTAAGCTCAGTTGATAAATTTGTTTCTGAGTTATGAATAATTACAAAAAAAGTCTACAGTATCCGTTTTACCCCACCCTCCCCTGTGTTTGATTTATGTGATTTCTTATGGGTTTTGCTTTTGAAGGCAAGTTTTGTGTTAGTCGGATTTTGACATTTTCTAGTTCTTCTCGGAAATAATGTCCAATGGTAGGGAACGTGAAGTAATGATATCGGTTTTAGGTGATTTATTTTTAGAGAGTGTAGCATAAATACGGAGAAATTCAAAGACAGAAATCTGAAATGTTGGCATACGATAGCTGTGATTGAGCTCAACTTTAATGCGCAGTTGCATCCCAATCGGCCCAATATTTCCTAAGATATAACAGTTTGTTTCTCTTAAGAACACCATTATTTTTGTAAAATTTGATTGAAATTGTTTTGTAGAGAATAAATTTTTGATTATTGACCCGCGGGAGATGTGTAGCGCTTGCCAAAGGCGAGACAATTTTTTTTTCAATTTTTTCTATAAAATATTTCCTACTGAACATATTTCCATCCGAATCGTTTTTTAGTTTATCAGTTCACACTCAAATTATTTTTTTTTGCGGATAATTACCAGTTTTGAGGGAAAATTGCGCAGGCTGTGGGCACCATGAACGATAAGCTGAAAACAATGAACAATAGTTAAACCCAATATTCAATTTTACTGACTCTGAATTTCCACTGTTACAAAATTTCGGCTGAAATTTCCGGTATACTTTTTACGAAATTCTACCAAAAAGTGACAGTTTGAATTTGAAATTTTGAAATCATTGAAATTCCGAGGAATTTGATCAATCGATAATTTGATCAAGTGTTCACTCACAAGATACCACAACCAAGCACTTGAATGGGTGCATGAAGAGCTCTGATCCTCTGCATCCAGTTGAATTTCTCTAATCTCTCCATTATCGGTGGGAGAATGCACATTCCTGGTGCGCACATGATGATCCTTGATATCGTAACTTGGCTTATCCCCTTCACAGCTGCAATCTAACATAAAGCTACTCTGAAGACAATTCAATCGAATTAAGGGGCAGTATAATCAATTAAATTTAATTACTTTGGACTGTGTGAGCTTATTCCCGTTCTCATCAGCTAGATCCACACCTTGTAGGATCTCATTCTGCCTCATGAGAGGAATATTGACGCAATTGGCAGCGGCGACTGCGGCGAAAGGCACGTATCTCTGAAGAAGAAGATGACGCTTAGAATTTTGTTTTGTTTTTTGAATTGTAAAAACAGTAAATAATAAATTTGCGATGCCTCACAGCCAGCAAAGGGTTCGCCCGTTTCGCCCAGAAGGATTTGCATCCCATGGCAGTGAGCATGGCAGCTGCAGTCGCGCTCACATAAGCCGTGGCTAATTGTTTCTCTGTAATTGGACTGTTTGCATTTCTGTTTGTGTAATTAACGAGGGCATTGAACGATTGATTCACCCATTGCCAGAATACCACTGCTGTTGTAGTTCTGCAAGAGTGAAATCAGTGATGAAATGATGGAATGGAGAAGTCCATGCAAAATTTCATAGAAAAATCTAGGGAATTCGATAGAAAATTCTATGAGTTTTTGGCCGATTCTATTGAAGAGTTACACAGTCTTATTGTATATTTTTTAATAGAAAATCTCCAACAGAAACCATTTTATAGAAAAAATCAGCAGAATTCCGTCTTTCTATACAATTTTTTCTATTGAGATATTTTATGTAGAAATTCTTTGACATAAATTTTCCAAGTTTTTTTCACTTTATTACTTTTCTTCTCTATTCATTGAAAAATCACATAAAAAAACATTGAAAATTTGGATGAAAAAGATGAATAGAACAACCTAGCGAATTCTATTGGATTTCTATCGAAATTTCCATTAGTTTTTGGCAGATTCTATTGAAATTCAGTGGAAAATATTGTATAGAAAAAGTCAAAAGAATTCGATTTTTCTGTAAAACTTATTCTATTGAGAAATTTTTTATAGAATTTTCCTCGGCTCAAACTTTCTAAGTTTTTTTGTTTAATTTTCTTCATGAGAAGAAGAGAAAAATTGAATGAAAAAAACTTGGAAAATTTGAGCTGTGGAAATTCTATAGATAATATCTGAAGAGAATAAGTTGTATAGAAAAATTGAATTCTATTCACTTTTTCTATTGAACATGTCAATAGAATCGGTCAAAAACTAGTAGAAAGTTCAATAGAAATACAATAAAATTTTCTGACGAATTCGCTAGTTTTTTTTAGGATTTTGTTATCCGTGTCAATTCAGCTTTAAGATAGGTCTTCGATGAATATCCTTGAGCCAATTCGCATGTCAATCGCCGAACAAATGCTTAATGCAGTGGAATGGAAATTTTGTTCTCTTTAGAACCCAATACAATGTTCGCAAAGTCAATGAGACATTGTGAAGCGTTCCCCTATTCAAGTTATTGCTGAATCTTATTTGTTCGATTGCTGGTATTTGACTTTCTTTCTCATTGGAACATTGGACTGTTTACCCTGTTCTTAAGGAAGTTAATGCAGGATAAAACGTGGAAAACCAAGTCAGAGCTACAAAACCGGTCTTGATAAATAATTCACTATCTTTTTTGAATTTCTAAACCACTTCACTACTCAAGTCGGGAATAGGGAATTCATTCAAACCATAATTTTCAGACGATTTTAGCTTTTTTTAAATGTTTCTTACACTCCAAAGAGTGAAGTGAAGCATCTCTTTTATTTTATTCACAGCAGATCATGCATAAATGAATTTTGAATGTCATAAATTTTTCATGTCTCCAGCGTAGAGTAAAATTTATGAAATGCAAAATTCATTTATTCATGACCTATTATGAATAACGTAAAACGGAGGCTTAACTTTATTCTTTGGAGTGTAACGAAGATTTACAAAAAAAAAGCTAAAATCGTATGAAAGCTACGCGCTGTTAGAAATTTCTTGAAATTTCAGTCGCAGCGTCAGCTGAATTTTTAATGTTGTGCAGTTGAATTCAATTTCAATTGAAAAGGTTCACTAAATTTCTCATTCATCTGGAAAATTCAAGAAAATTGGGTTTTTCATGTTGAACAATCATTGATTTTTCAATGAACGCTGGAATTTCCAAACTCATCGTTAAAATTGAACATCACATACAATTCAATTTTCAGTAGATCGAAAATTCAGAAAAGTTATTGCCCGAATTTTAAAAAATCTCAAGGTTTTTCAGTGCCGTATGGACCTGAAAATCGAGAATTACTTGAATATTCAAGAAATTAATAGATTCGTAAATTTGTCGTTGCTAAAAATTTCAAGCTTTTTCCCTTGGAATTTCAAGAGTAATTTTCTAACAGTGCGACGCAAGAAGCATTTTCAAGGTAAAAACAGGAAAAAATGTAGTTTTTCGATTTTCCCTAGTTATTCCCATATTCCGTCATACATGACACCCTGTTCAAGGGGTCCCAAGACTTAAATTTCACAGATATACCCCCCTGCCGAATAATCGGAGAAAAATTTGTTTACATACATGCGCTCGTAAATTGCATTTTCAGACTTTTTGGATCATAATGGGTCCATACACAACACGAAAAATCCAAATCTTGAATTTGAACAATTACAATGCTTCCATTCGAAAGCAAAAATAACAATTGTGCCACAAAAAATTATTTGCGAGTTCAAAACATTTGCAAAAACTCCTAAAATTGATGCCCACCAACCCCGCGACCCCCAAAGTGTCTTCACGCCTGTTCACGCCTGACCTCCCAGCTCCCTACCTGTAGAACTGAAGCATAGCCCCAGTGATCGCCATTCCCCCGGGCACTTGAAACGACATTCTCCCGAAGACATTCTGCAGTTCCCCCGTGTCAGGATGAAAAGCCGACTCGTACAAATTCTTAGCGCGCAGCAGCTGCTCCCGGGTCGTGTCTGTTGGCGCGCGTCCAGCTCTAAAAGAATTCCCCAAATGTCCGCATAAATGGTCCCACCGAGCCCCCAGAAATTAATAAATCCCCTCATCCCAACGAGCCCGACCCACTACCTGTAGTCATCATAGAGTGCCTTGGCCTCCGCGAGTTCCTTCTCACTCGCGAAACAGGATCTGGGATCCGTCACCCAAGCGAAATGCCTCCACCGTCCTGCGAAGGTCCCCAGATCCCAGAGAGGCCTCTCAATATCAAATTTCTCAGCTGTCATTACGATATCAAAATCTCCCCGACAATCTCCAAAACCCGTTCATCTACATCCACATGTTCCTCACATATATCCACCGAAATCTCCATAAACAATCACATCACCGCTACTCACCCAGCCACCACCTCCCAGTCCACAATTACGTAATAAAATCACAGATTCTCGTAAAAATACTCATAAAGGTGCGAAGCATCCACTCCCCTTCATCATTTTGAATAATACCATAAAAAAAAAATAACACGAGCAGAGAGTCGCTCGTACCCCTGGGTTCGTCGATTCAAAAATACAGCCCTGACGCATGCGCAGCGCGCGGCCACTCGCAGGCCAGCTGTGGACATCTGTGCATCACGTTTCGTCGAATGCGCCGAATCGGAGGGGCCGAAGCCCCCCGACTGCCCCCGACAGCAGACGAATGCAGAGCTAAGGCAAACACCAAGAGGAGAGTGGCCCAAGGCGAGAGATCTACCTCCACCAGATATCCCCCTCACGTCAGCTCTCACGTCATCCGTCCCAGACGACGAGCTAAACGGGCGTTATTACCGTCAGGGCCTTGTGGGTCACATAACATTTTTTCAAAAGAATTCTCGCCACCTGGAGGGACACCCTCAACATGGCGGAGACGGTGGTAATGTCCAAGGACATATCGATGGGCGACAAGATCCTAGTTACCGTCGAGTCTGCACTACCAGACATTATTGTCGTCAGCTTTGACCACGGGGTCAAGTCATTCCAGGGAGCACTACTCGATGCCACCAAGAGGTAAGCGAAGCCACTCTTGTCCTCCAGGGATCGTCAATGATCCTCGTCTTCTGGATGATCAACTGCACATTCTCTTGGTAGAGCTAATCTCATTGAATCACCGTCGAATCTCCGGCTGGAGTCGTTAACAGTGTACATGTGTGAGAGCGTATCTCTTCGGTCGTATCATTGTGCAAATGTTCTCTTTCTCAATAACCGAGTTTTGCCCAGCTCTTGGCAATATTATTTATCCAGAGTAGGTGCTCATTTCAGTGGGCATCACCACACAAAGAGAGTGGGTGCTTATTTCAGGGGGACTTCAAACACTGGAAATTAAACTTTAGTTCCTAGCGTTTTGTGTTACTCATCGGTTCATTTGTTTAAATGATTTCGGTGGGTTTCACGGTTCATCGTGAGGACTGGTTTATCCTGGATTGTTGGGGAGATGATCAACATCTCGGGGGTTTGCTCGGGGGGTTGTGAATATTGGGGGGCGAGAGGGCGGAATTTTGAGTTTTGATTGGGGTTTTTGGTGAGATTTGGGGCGAATTGGGAATTCGGGGGTTGCGGGGGCGGGGGTGGTAGCCATGAGGTTTATGATTTAGGGGGATATATAGTGTGGAGACAAGTGCGGTCGTAAATTCAGGCCGATCGATAGGTCGGTTGCGCGATGCTTTCGTCGTAGATGTACGCGTATGCAAGAAAACAATACTGCGATTGAAAATTCAATTTTTATCGCACGAACATTATACGTGGGTCACGGTGATTATGTTCGAATGTTGCGCGGGGAGGAAAATAGAGGATTCTAGGATTAGGTGCATTTTTGTCACAATCTTTTGTTGGATTGGGTCCTGCAGGGGGTGAAAAGATTGAGGCGAGTGGGCCATTCTTGGGGCTGGAGTGAATAGTTTTCGAATAACTTATTTGAGTTTGTTAGATTTTTTTTTCGTTTTTAGAAAATCTTTTTTCCCTTGATCTGAGGACAAACTGCCAGGAGATTGAGGCAAGTTGGACGATTCTTACGATAAGAATGAATAGTTTTCGAATGAATTATTTGAGTTTATTACAGTCAATTCTGAAGATTGTAAAAATCTTGTTAATCAGGTAACTTTTCAATTTTGATCCTTGATTGTGTGCAAAATCGAATGAGTTATTTGGGAGGTGATCGATTCTTATCGCAAGTATGGCCTGATTTACCCCAATCCGCAAAGAATGGTTGCGGCAAGATTTTTTCCGTTTTTAGAAAATCTTTTTTCCCTTATTGTTAGTGTGATTAATTGTGATGATTTATTTTGTCGAGGACCTGCGGAGGACATACGGAAGTCCTTTGCAGATCTCATTTTGGGCTAAATGTATTGTATGATTTCATTCGTAGATTATCGAGATCTTTTGTAAAAACTGATCTTCAAGTGAATATGACTTTTTAAAAAATCGAATAGAAAACTTGATCTGAAGAAAAACTGCCAGGAGATTGAGGCAAGTTGGACGATTCTTACGATAAGAATGAATAGTTTTCGAATGAATTATTTGAGTTTGTTACAGTCAATTTTGAAGATTGTAAAAATCTTGTTAATCAGGTAACTTTTCAATTTTGATCCTTGATTGTGTGCAAACTCGAATGAGTTATTTGGGAGGCGATAGATTCGTATCGCAAGTATGGCCTGATTTACCCCAATCTGCAAAGAATGGTTGCGGAAAGATTTTTTCCGTTTTTAGAAAATTTTTTTTCCCTTAGTGTGATTACCTGTGACGATTTATATTGTCGAGGACATGCGGAGGACATGGAAGTTCTTTGTAGATCTCATTTTCCGGTACATGAATTCTGTGATTTCGTTCTTAGATTACCTAGATCTTTTCGAAAAACTGATCTTCAAGTGAAGATGACTTTTTTTTCAAAATCATAGAAAACTTGATCTGAAGAAAAATTGGATTGATTGCGATGTTAAAAAAATATTAAATGAAGCGGAACTTGCAAAATTGATGCTTATGAATTTCTAGTAGAGCTTCAATAAGATTCTTACAGATTACTGCTAAAAATCCTACTAAATTTTGTTAACCAAATTGTCCCTCTTCCCTCCTGAACAGCGATGCGAAATAACCACATTTTTAAATCCATCAGGTCACAAAAAAAATCACCGTCATGTAAAATCAATCTTTCTCATGTCACAATCCCAGTCATAACGTCCACGGTTCTGAACCAACTAGCTACATGTAAACTGATAGTCATGAGTTTTTTGGTCATAAAATGTTGTCACATCTGATAATTCCTATTTTCAATTCCTTATTTCCATTTGAAGACATAAATTGTATGTGTTTTACAATCCACTATTGGGTCCCTTGTCATTATGAAATCATGAGGCCAACTCCGAATTCCAAGTTATATTACCACTAGTTACATGTGATGTAACGATCAGATAGTGAAATCGTCGTAACGTTGTCATATTGTAAGAATTTTTACCAAACTCGAAAACTTGAAAATAACTACGGAAAAAAGTTGTTCGAGTGCGTAAAAGTTTTTCATCACACTGTCCGTAAAACATCGTTTTACGGACACTTCGTGTCGGTCAATCGCCGTTTACGGACATTGTGAAGAAAAATTATGTTCGTCACTCGGCCGAAAACAACTTTTTCGACTCGCGTGATTGCATTCCTCGACTTCGCCTCGGTCTGCAAACCTCTCATCAGAAATTTTTTTTTCATCACACTGTGACGAAAAGTGAACTTTTCGGCACGCTCCGCGTGCCTAAAAGTCCCATTTCCGCCACATTGTGATGAAAAATATTGTTCGTAACTCGTGACAAAATATTTTTTAGCTTGTGGGATTATATCGCTCGCCTTCGGCTCGTGATATAAACCTCCCACTCGCCAAAAAACACTTTTTTGCACTCGTTACGAAATATACTATTTTGGGCTTGTGACAAAAATAGCTCTTTGATCCGTGAGAGATGTTGAGCGCTCGCCGAAGGCGAGTGCTACCCTCCCAAAGGTCAAAGACCACTTTTCTCCCGAGTGTCGAACTCTATATTTCATCACGATGAAGCGTGCGTAAAATTTCGCTTTCCATACAAGTGATGAAAATGTACTTTTTCGCACTGCTTTTCACTTTTCCTCATCCGGCGATTGGTATTGGCCCTTCTCCAAACTCGTAAAAGCGAAAATCACTGGGGAAAATGAGGGAAGTATGAATGTGAAAAATATCCTCCACGACTAGTGTCATAGGGTTTTTTACTCGCGTAGTGGGCCAGTCCTCGCCTTCGGCGAGGCAATAAATCGTCCTAAAACATACTACCGTCACATTCGCCTCCGTCTCATGACTGTCACTGACGTATCACATGACGAATCAGTGAAATGCAATATCATTTTTTCGCATCCCGCTCCCGAACCATAGACCCCCAAAGGGTCTCCCCAGATAACGACGATTATGTTCAAATGTTGATTACCCCCGACGATTTTCATTGTAGAGGACTACCCTGTGGAGTCCAACCACCAGAGCCCTTAGCAGGACCGGATGGTGACAAGCTGGCAACAATAGCAGCACGTTTCAGTTATTTCCAAGACAAAAAGACTAAGAGCGTCATAAATAAAATTGATTTGCGAAGGAGTATAAATCCTCCAGCTAGGTACAAAAATGCAAGGCCAACAGTTAGATTACGTCCACGCCAAGTGCTGTGTAATAATTGCCGATCAATCTGCAATGAGAAGAGTGAGAATATGGATATTGGTAAAAAACGTAAACTCAGTGATAGAGTTATCGATACGGACATTGTGTTGAGACGCAGTGAGCGACGTTGTGTTCAGCAGACTGATAAAAATAGAAGTAGCAATGATATATTGGATAGTGTGCCATCACTGATACCGAAAATTTCGAGACTGCATAAGCCCGATGATAAGAGTGAGGGAAGTATGAATGTGGGAGCTTGCTGGTTACGATCTAGACCTGGGGAGTGGAATCCTGGGGGTGAGAGCCAGATAAATCGTTGTGGTACGTCTGATGTTGAGCCATCAGAGTCGACGATGCCCGAGGGTGGTGCTAATGTCGCTTTTCGGGCTACACCACGTCGTCTGAGCAGTTCATCAGTGGAGAGTGCAAAAATACCGGAGGACGATGATGATGACGACGAGAGGGATAAGGAGGGAACGCTGATGGCTGCAGCAGACTCAACAGTCAAGTCTAAAAATACGGGAAGGGTGTCGAGGAAGAAGAGATCGGTTGGCTCCATGGAGGATCTGTGGGACGAAACGATATTCGAGGATAATGGGAGGAATACGAGAGCTACGCCCATCATAAAAATATCGTTTGGCGCTCAGGGGGAGGGTACTGTACTCAAGATACCTTCGAAGATTAAGAATTCGATTGGCGAGTCCGAGGGGGAGAATGAGGAGGCTCTGGGGGGGAAGTTTGAGGCGGCCAAGGTCGATGAGGATGGACTGCAGGAGCAGCTGGATCCCCAGAAACAAAATTCGGGTAAGGATTCTGCCTGTGCCAAAGCGGCGAAACGGGCGCTTAAGAGGGCTAAGAAGGAGGCTAGGAGGAAGATGCTTGGGGGTGGAAGTGGTGGATCACCTGGTAGATCACCACTGAGCACTTCGCCTAGGTACAATCCGTCCTATGATCCGTTGGCTTATCATCGGCGTAAGCACAAGGTCAAGCATAAAAAGAAACACAAGGAGGAGCGCAAGCATAAGAGCCAACAGTTGAATGATGATGCCAAAGATTCATCTTTACTTAATGGATTACCCAGTGGTGAATCGTATACAGCTATTAAGGAGCAGTGTTTGAAGCAGAAATTATCGATATCGCTGAAGCGATTGAATACTAATGCTTATGCAAGGTGCGATTATCCGGTTAGTAATGCGTCGTCTGGGTGCAAGAGTCCGGGGGCTAGCTCGGAGGAGTTGAGTGAAGTTGAGCAGGAACATCAGTTGGGGCATGAGGGGGAGGCTAATGAGAATACACCGGATTTTCCACCACCCGCACATCCACTCGCTTTGAGATTAGCTGCTACACCGGTTGCACATTGCTTGACGGCCAGTGGACGCAGGATGGATGTTGGGGATGTTGTTTGGGGGAAGATTCATGGATTTCCTTGGTGGCCGGGGAAGGTAGGGAAATGATGGCAATTTCATTCTTTTTTAATTCAAGGCCTGAGTGGATTATCTTGCGAATGTTATCTAGATTGTTTTTTGGCGATTTTTTCATCCGGAAATTTCCATTCGGATTTCTTGCAGAGAACCACA
Organism: Diachasma alloeum; assembly: GCF_001412515.2. Lineage (NCBI taxonomy): Eukaryota > Metazoa > Arthropoda > Insecta > Hymenoptera > Braconidae > Diachasma > Diachasma alloeum. The sequence goes on from NW_021680425.1 coordinate 534,080, forward strand.
AAAAATTCAGATGCTTAGAAAATTTTTTTTTTATGGAAAATTTTGAAAGAGCCTTTTGAATTTTTATTGAGAAATAACGCAAATAAGAGAATTTGAATTGGATTATTTACTATGGCAAATGACGTGGTGTCAACCGCCATTAGGGGGAAGAGGATCAACTCTTAAATCCTTTGGTAGACTGCACATAGACAACTGATCCAGAAAAGGCTCTTTCAAAGCTTTTTAACCCCTCAAGTATGGCGTCTATGCCACATATAGATCCGAGAGCTTGTCCACCGGCTGGCGTTTATATGTCGTATAGACCGCTTTCCGTGATTGATAAAAATTCATTATCTTTCGTACTATTGTAGATATCGAAATTCCAAATTTTTCCCCAGGAAATAGATAAAATTATCAACACAATGCGGCTCGATTTTTTTTTTCGAGCTATTTTTAATAGTTTTCTTCAATACGTAAACAATACGGAACTGAATTCAATGTCAAATGCATATTCGAACCTCTCGTTTATCGAGCTAATTTTCATAAGGAATTCTGAAATTTTTACCGAACATACTCTATACATTCCTTTGTCGAATGACGCAGACGAAATTTCGATTCAATGAATTACTGATTTGTTGTTAACAAATTTCCGACAATCGCCGATCTTGGTAACCGGTTGTACTATCGATCTAGATTAGTCTTAGAAATTCCAGAACAATCTGTATAAGAGAATACCGTAATTGAGCGACTTATTGGTGAAAGCTCAAGATTATCATTAAATTTTAGATGATAATTTTTTGATCATCAGTGTAGAAATTACTGCGTATTGAAAAGCCAATTCGAGTAGACGGGAGGCCGCTGGCTGATGACACCGCGCGATATGGGCGCCATACTTGAGGGGTCAAATATTTTAAAAAATTTTTTGATTACACTTTCATTATGAAATAGTGATCATTCACGGCGTGAAACTTTTATGAAATATGAGGTGCTGAAATCAGCTGTCACTTTTATGGAGTGTGGAGTGAATTAAATAAAAGTGACAGTTGACAATCGAGCAGTAATTTCCATGAAAGTAACCGCTGATTTGCGTCTCAATGTTCGTAACAGTTTTACGCGGCGAGTAGTCATTATGCCGTAGTGAAAGTGTAATAAAAAAATTTTATGTCACGCCGTGGAGAAGTCGAGATTATTGCACGCTGCGGTTTGCGCAGCGTGCTTCAAACTCGAATTCTCCACGGTGTGACATAAAATATTTTATGCCACGCTGTGCGATAAGTCAAGTTTAAAGCACGCTGCGCTTCGCGCAGCCTGCTCGACACTCAACTACCGCACGAGGTGCCATAAAACAGTATAGAGCACTCGGCGATAAATTCCATTTTCAACGAATGTGAGTACAGACCTCGCCTCGCCTTTGGCTCGGCCTGTAAACTTCACATTCGTCAAAAACTGAATTTCACACCTCGTACTCTAATATACTAATAGATCACTTGGGCTTAAGGATTGACGTAAGCTATTTTCGCGCCATTTTGTTACAAGAGTAAATTTTTGTATGGTCAAATGTCATGAAACTTCGGCAAATCGTTCTTCGAACAATTATAAGATGATCGACCGACGGTAGTCGCCGTGCGGTTAGAGTGCTAGACTCGTATGCCAATGATCCGGGTTCGCTTCCCGGCACCGGCGGTCAAAATTTATAGCGCTGTAATCTCACAGTTTCACTGCCGAGCGGTAGCCCCGTCAAAAGGACGACTGTACCAGGGCAGGTTTTTCCCTCGAATGAGGTTTTCCCTCCCTTCGGCAAATGCGGTACAGGGGGTTGAGGGGGGTGGGAAGGGAACAAGTCGTAAAGACCCGAAAGGGTATACGAGAAGAAAAAAAAATTATAAGATGATCGATCTATAGTTTATCTCTGCGTCATATTGTCGATTAGTACATTAGAGTACAAGGGCACAAATTTCGTTTTCAACGAATGTGAATACAGACCTCGCCTTCGGCTCGGCCTGTAAACTTCACATTCGTCGAAAACGAAGTTTATGCCCGAGTGGTCTATACTATTTTATGCCACATCGTGCAGAAGTCGAGATTGAAGCACGCTCCGCGAAGCGCAGCGTGCGATAAACTCGACTTATTGCACGGCGTGCCATCAATCAACTTTTTGTTGAAAAGTTGATATCGACAATATGACGAAGAGCTGAACGATAGATCGATCATCTTATAATTGTTCAAAGAACGATTTGCCGAAGTTTCATGACATTTGACCATAAAAAAATTTGCTCTTGTAAAAAAATGGCGCGAAAATAGGTCACGTCAATCCTTAAACTTCTATAATAGAATAATAGAATAGAATAATAGAATGCAAAGTCAGGCTGTTCACGAATTTTAGTTCTCGACCGTATACTTCACATAATCGACTATTTTCAATTATTTAAAAAATTTTGAAAGAGCCTTTTTTGGATCAGTTGCAATGTATAATGTGCAATGTACCAAAGGATTTACGAGTTCGCCCCCTCCCCCTCATCGCGGTAATTGACATAAACACTACATTTCGAATTTTCTCATTTTTTGCATTATTCCTCAATAAAAATGAAAAACGCTCTTTCAAAATTTTCGAATTTTTTTTCCTTTCTTTGAGCATACGTTTATATGTTCTGGAGTTCTTTGCGTCATGCCCAACCGAATGGAAATTTCCAGATAAAAAAACTGATAAAAAAGGATCTAGATCACATTTGAGAGATAATCCAACCGGGATTCAATTGCAATTTTAACTGTTGAGTAATGGGGAACTGGGAATTTGGAGGTTTTTTTTTTGCTGCAGATGAAAATTGGATGCGAAATATTTTTGTTTTTATTTATTTGAGCATTTTAAACCAACGGGTTTACTCAGCTGACGTGAAATATTCAAGGGAATTTATTTCATTTATTTATTTATTTCAATAGACTCTTGTGAACATGTCCACAGTACATACGGTGATATGCACAGTATCAGTTATTAGATAAAATACAAAAGAAAGAATACAATAACCATTTGACTCCAAGTAATACAAGATATATGAACAGAATAAACGCGAGTTGTAAGATGTAAGCAAGATATTGTATTTGTGAGTTATAAAAAGCGCTGACGTGAAATATTAATCATGTATTTTTCAATTTTGATGAATAACAACCATCTGTGAAGTTTTGTGATGTCATAGCGCAGATGTTTATTCGAGTGACGGTTATTTCTTCATTTTTTATGATTTTCCAAAATAAAGGAATACGTTTTTAATATTTTTCATGAAAGACTTGGGGAATTGGGGTTTTGCAGGAAATTTTTTCATTGTTGGATACGAAATTGGATGAAAAATATTCATCATGTAGTCTTCAATTTCAAGGAATAGCGCCAATATATGAAGCATAGTGACGTCGTAACTTCTCGATTTTTTATGATTTTCCCAAATAAATAAAAATATGTATCCAATGTTCTTCATCGAACCTTCGTATATCGTAAGTTTATTCAATGAAAAAATGTCACGCAACAACCGAATTATCTTAATGACAAAGAGAGAAAACTTATATGATCTGTTTTAGTCCAAGTGTTCATTAGCTACATTGTTTAGAGACGATTCATACAATTATTCATCATTTGGTATGTGGTTGAATACTGAGTCATCTTGGCGGTGAGTGGTTTTAGGAGAGAATGTTGCGAGACGGTTTTCTGTGGAATTTTTCTCACATTTTTTTCTAAATTCAATCAACTTGATGATGACAGCTCGCAGAGTAAAATGTTGAGTGATTTCGCTGAGCAAATCTGTGAGATTGAAAAAAGGGCTCGCGATATTTTCTCCTGACCACTAGCCTTCAAGGCAAATAGATATTCAATAAAGCCTTCGGCTATTCAATTATCTCCACTGTTAGAAATTCATTGAAATTACCTGGAAATTTGACTAGTTATTTTTGCGAGAGTGACATTGAATATTTCATTTAGGGGGAAAAATAATAAAATTTCAGATTTCATTGAAAATTCAAAGAAATTCTTGATTTTTGAGCTGCAGAAAAAGCGAGAATTCTACAACTTACATTAATTTTTAATAAAAACATGAATATTCTGTATCAAATTATGTTAAATTTTCAGTCAATTAAAAATTCAAGAATTTATTTTAGTTTCATCATTTTTAACGAAATTTGTTGCAAGTTCCGAAGAACTTTTTCGTATTACAGGATCCGAGGGGAAAAAACTTGGAAAATTTATGTCCAAGTATTGTTATAGAAAAAATTCTAAGAAAATATTCATATAGAGAAATCGAAATATGAATTTGAATTTACGAGAATTTCCTAGAATTTTAATAGAACCCCAATCGAATTTCTAGAGAATTCGCTAAGTTTTTCTATTGAATTTTTTCATGCATGAAGTCGATAAGTGGCATTAGAGAACATGTGAATGTTTCCCATAAAATCAATCTTCCTCGAGCCAACTGAGAAACGAACAAACATTGTAATTTCATCACAAATTCATAGACTAATGAATTCCCCAGGTTCTGAGCATATCGATGTCATGCAAGGAAGATGGTGCGTTACCAGAGGCTCAGGCCCACGTCGCCTGGTATGGCTCATCCACGTGTTCGTTGATGTCTTGTGATCGACTCAGTCCATTCCTCGAGACCTTCAAGGTTCATTGAATTTCATTAATTAATTTCCCATCGTTAATGAGAGTGAGTTATCGATTCTCTAAACATGATAGGTTTATTTTCCAGGCTCGCTACAATAAAAAAAAGAGGGGCCCTTACAAAGAAGCCATAAGGCAGGCGCAAACCGAGGCACGCAGTCAAATAACACCAAACTCAACGAATGACGTTTTGAAAGTGTGTGGATCACCGCGTGAGGTCAATGTACTATCCTGAGATAAAAAAATATGTAATATTCGTACAATTCGTCACTGCCGTCGACTGCCTCGCAAGAGGTAAACTTGACACAAGGTCGAATTTATTATTGTAATATAATGTTTTTGTATATAAGTTAATTGAAGTTGTGATGGGCGCATTAATGTTCTCAAAGTATTTGTTTTCATTGGAAGCCGTATCTGAGGCATTTTTTGATTACTTTGAAGTGTAATTGGTTGATTGCTAGAGGGAAAACGACCATGAGTTTTGAAAATTGTGGAATTTTCTGTTTCCATAGATTAAGAATTGGAAATTCATGCGGGGATAATGGTTTTTGAATTATTTTGATTAGATATGAAATATCTTTCATAATAAAACCAAATTTTCGGACTATTTTTAGATCGAATGTGAAAACCGTCTTGTAATGGTTATTTTATGCATCTCTACAAGAGTGTCGTACTTGCCCCCACTGCATAGCAAGGGGATATAGCTATTAATTTTGAATAGAATAGAATCCCTACAAGAGTTTTGAGTAACCAGTATCAATATCTGGAACGAATTCTATTGGAATTCTGTTACGATTCTATTGAAAAATAGATTTTTAGTTAAAACAGTCAATATTGTAGAAATTTAGTTTATCATGTGTAAAAAAATTTAATATCAATATCCAACACGAATTCAATTGAAGTTCTATTATAATTGTATTGAAAATTCTATTTTTAATTTTCTCAAAAATTCTGGGGCATGAAATTTCCAAGTTTTTTGTCGAAAACAGTCTTGAAAATTTATACTTATGAATGTCTCTAGAAACAAACTTCAAGGGATTTTCAATTCATAATACCAATGATTGATACAACAAAATTCAAATCTATTGACTTTTTCCAATGGAAATCAACAAAAAACTATAGAATTTCAATAGAAATTCACTAGAATTCCAGTTGAATTTTTTCATAAATTATGCTCTGACGTGGTTTCATTACTGATTCTTACTTTGTACATCTAAAAATATGTATGGAACACACGAAAATCCTCAATTGAATGCTGTGATCTCCAAAACTCAAGTCTTCCCTCAACGGCGAATACAATTTTTAAAATTGTGCCGTGTTCCTGTTCTTCAGAATGAAGTAATAATTTTATTGTCTTTTGTTACTGTTAATATTGTTCATTTGCTGGATTGGTTTTGCAATTCTAAATCAATGTTTCTCCTTTCATTAGTGTTAATTGTATCAGAGACCCATACGTCTCATTTTTTTTCCAAATGCTTTATACTTATACTGCCGAAATGATTATTACTGATGAAGCAAAGCGCCAAGATAATGCGCACAGTTTTATTTTCGTTATTTCAACCGCAAGAAATAATAGAAAATGTCGTTTGTAAATACTCAGCAGTAAGGGACAATCGTACGATCAGATAGAAAGTTCAAATCCATTTTTTAACGAATAAATACTTCATCCGATGATTTTTTCATCTACAAATCAATGATTTTGGTATAATGAAATTATTACCAATCACTCGTGCGGTATTTCACTTCGTAATTGGAATAAATCCGACGTTATTACGAATATTAATGCAGAATGAAGGATAAGAAAAAAGTAATTCATGTTTTTTTAGTATAACTGTGATGATTTTTTCAAATATTTTGTACTATAAACTAATTATTCTGCGCATAAACCATGTTCTAATGTCACTGTGTTTATACGAAAAAAAAAAACAAGAATCTACGACGTACGTAGATTCGTTATTAGGATTAAACATATCGTGAATTCGCGTAATTCATTGCGGAACTGTAATTCATAGTGCGATAAATATTATTTTTTATTATGCCTGTTAATTGAATTTTAAGTGATAAGTTTGACAGAGAGAAAGAGAAAACAAAAAATACAAACAGTACTATTCATTCCGCAAGAACAAGTGTCCCTCAATGAGACGTAGATTTATACAAGAATAAACTCGGACGGTAATGCGCGTTCTCTATTTTCCAAAAATTAATTAGCGGCCTTTCGAAATGAAGGGAAGAGTTGCAAAACAGGCTGACGCAGACTCGTGAACCGTCTTCCATTAAAAGAAAGAGAAAACATAATGAATTTATCAGTTTCATTTCGAGATTGTGGGGTGGATTGTTCAGTGCTATTGAATCCATTCGGTGTGCCACGCACGAAAAAATTTAATAGAAAAATCTATCGAATTCGTTAAAAAATTGTGTTGAATTGCTATTGAACATTCTGTTAGTTTTGGGCCGATTCTATTGAAATATTCAATGGAAAATATCCGATAGAAAAAGGCAACAGACTTCGATTTTTCTATGTAAGTTATTCTCTTTAGATATTTTCTATAGAATTCCCTCGGTTTAAATTTTCTATTTTTTTTTTCATTCGATTTTTCCTTTTTTTCGTCAAGAAAATCAAACAAAAACACTTGGAAAATTTGAGTCGAGAAAATTCTATAGAAAATAGCTCAATAGAAGAAGTTGTTTGGAAAAATGGAATTCTTTTGACTTTCTATAGAATATTTTCAGTTAAACATTCCAATGGAAATTCAACATAATTGTCTAGCGAATTTGCTAGGTTTCTGCTATTAAATTTCATTTTTAAAAATCTCGTGGATTTGCCAGAAAATTTTATTGAATTTCTATTGAACTTTCTACAGTAGACTCACCAGTTGCACGCCCGTTAGTTGCTCATTTTCCCCTAATCCCCTTCTCGAACGCTCGACCGCTGCCGCCAGTCTCGGCCGCCTTATCACTTTCTTTTGTCCTCCGTACGTAAACACAGAGAACCAAATAATTTTATTCGAAAATGAAACTATTCATTTCCTCTCATTTTTCTGAGAACATGAGTCGGCATTGGTGAGGAGTGGGGCCGGTGGAAAATTGAGAATTTCTGGGAAATGGTACCCCTACAGCCCTTTCGATGAGCAACTAGCGAGAGTCTAATCCAACAGGATTTTCTATCAAATTCGCCAAGGTTTTCTGTGAAATTTTTCCATGTGTCTCAATAGATAAATTAAAAATACAAGGGAGTCAACTTCAACTTCGATAACTTCTTCGCCGTCGTTCTTTAGAACCCTTTGTTCCTTCTCCCAATAGAATTATTGTTCTGAGGACTTTCTACGTCGGTTTATGTGAGAAACTCATAATTTCATCGAACCACGAAAAAAATTTTCATTGAAACAATTCTCTGAAATAATCCAACAGAATCAATAATATTGGAAAATAACATGAACATGAAGAAGTTTCATGAAGTCACATTCGATTGATAAAATGAGTTACTGGGTAATCCACCCTGAAACATACCATTTAGATATTTCCAGCTGAAATTTTCGATGAAAGCTCTTTGGAATTCAAGATACGACGAATTCTCAGGTTTTCTAGAAGATCAAAATTAAACGGAACTGAATTTTCTCACAAAAAGAGAAATTTCCTTGTAAAATTGCCTTTGAAATCCCACAATCCTGCAAGAATTTTTACTGGACTTGAATCCTATTTCATTAAAGCTCTTGCTAAAATTCGATTACAAGAATTCAGGGGTAAAGATCCCTCTGAATTATTTGAAGCGACTAGAGTCTTCCCACGACTTTGTGACATCGCAATGGAATTTCAATTAGTTGAAAACAAGAAGTCTTTCATCTCATTCATCGAGGTCGTTATACCTACTTCTGCTCATAAAATTTAATGAGGAAGTCATAAAATGAGTGAATAGTCAAAACTTGTCATGTTTTCCCACGAATTTATTACGGATAAAAATTCAATTTCAAGTGGCCATGAACTGAATTTCCTTATGAAAATTCATTTCTCCCAGGGGTGGATAATACCCTCAAGGTATATCCCGAGAAAACGGGTTCTTTTAAGATTGACCCCATGTTTTTCATAGATAATGTTTATAATAGTCCCCAGCTGTTGAAAAAAATGTTAACTAGCTGTACTACACAGTTTAGGAGATAATAAATAATGAAACGCGGGCTTCTAACACGCAAAGCATAGGCCAAAGGAGGGTAATAGTCCCCCCGCACTCGATTTTTCCATCTTATGAGAACAGACGGTTTTTACGATTTAAAAAAAAACTAATCCATGATAGATTGATAAATTCCGAATACGATGCATTTTTTCAACTCGATATTCAACTCGAAAAAAAGGAAATTTTATGAAAGCATTCCTTACTTGATTCAAAAAATTAATTGACAAATAATTTCTTATTTGATTAAAAACAGTTATTGTTGCCTGCATCAACAACACATGAGAATAGAAAAACTTAATAATTATGAGAATGCAATAGATTTAGTTATTTAGAATTTTCACCGGAAATCCATACCCATATGAAAAAATATATATTCTGAAAATTATATATTTTATATACAGAGGCCCGGTTGCACCAATCCCTGTTATCCAAATAAACCCCAGGGTAAATTTTATCCTCGGGGTCAATTATATCGTAGGGGTCATAATTTTTCAATATTTTACCCGAAGAATAATTTTTTATTTATCCTGTAGCCCCATTTGAATTAACACTGATTTAATCTTGGGATTAAATTTTACTTTTTGTTCCTGGGATAAATTTGAGATATTCTCCCGGGTAAACAAATCCATCGAACATCCAAATTTACTTTTTTTCTTCTCTGACGTTTTTGTTACTCGGAGCTGATGCAACCGGGCCAGAATTGGCTTGATTTATATATATATTAATATATAAATATATATGAAACATATGAATTTAATATAAATTCATATGTTTCATATATATTTTATATAAATCTTATATACATTCGAAGAATATTTATATTAAATTGATCTATATTACACATATTTTTTAAATATATTTTTCCATGGGGGAAGGGACTAACTTTTGGGTCTGATTGTCTCAGGATATACCTTAACACTCCGTTGGTCGCGCCATACGCGCTGCGCCGCACCAGAATAAATCGATATAATGATAAATTTGAAAGATCCAGAAAAATCTGAAAAAAATCAAGAGTGATCTAGATCGTATACTTGAAGAAGGCCCGTGAGAGTTTCTATGTTCAGTGTTACCCTTAATTGTATATTCGAGCTCAAAGTTGCCATGTTTTTCTGAAAATTCGTCTTATACACGGACACGGCCCGGAGTTTCGGAATAAAAATGTGCAAATCCAACTACTTATGATATTTTCGGCGGATATTTTCATGGATAGGGCTTCTAGACACTTCAAAATGAGATGTCAATTTTTTAAAAAATTTTCTTACGCACTCCCTGAAAAATGTTTCCCTATTTGTTAATAATTTCTCCTGAAAACCTGAAAATTCAAAAGTATGACTTGAATTTTACGAGTCTCACGAAGGGGAATTCCCATTAAAACTCAAACTTAAATTCTTGTAGAAAAAATAATAAGTCCATCGAACATTACAGTATTTCAGACAAAAATTCCAAAGTTGTATGTTTCGGTACAAGAGCGATGGGTTTTACACGAGCTGAAAAATCCCCGTCGCTCATTCGTCGAACTACATTTTTTTTCAGTGATGTTACGTTCAGCGGGTGCCGAACTATGCCTATAGATCTGGAATAACCGTCATTTTCCCTTTCGGCCAGGTCAGACTTAAATGATGGATTTTTTAACGTTTTCTGACCCTGACCGAATTTTGTATACAAAATGACCGTCACAATTGGCTGCATCAGACACGTGCCAAAATGGCCAAAAACTACTACGTCGTCTACATAGTTGCAAATTCAATAGAACACCTAGCGAATTCGCTAGAAAATTCTATTGGAATTCTATAGGAATTCTATGGGGTTTCTATAGGATTTCTACTGGAATTCTATTGAAAAATTCTATTTTTTTTGCGCCGATTCTATTGGATATTCTCAATAAGAAAAAGTTAATAGATTTCGAATTTCTGTTTGAATTTTTCTCTTAGATTTTTTCTATTAGAATTATTGGCCACAAATTTTCTAAATTTTATCCGCTGGATTTTGTATTATTTTGCATTGCAGAATCCGAGTGGAAAAAACTTGAAAATTGATGCTCAAGCATTCTTGTAGAAAAAATTTCAAGAGAAAAATTCAAAAAGAAATTTGAAATCTATTGAATTTTCCAATAGAATTCCAATTGAAATTCTATAGAAACCCCCATAGAATTCCTATAGAATTCCAACAGAAGATTCTAGCGAATTTGCTAGGTTTTCTATTGAATTTTTTCATACGTGTTTTATTTCGGTTATTTGTTGGGCTATTTTTTAAGGGTTCGATAGGAAAACTTTTCAGTAGAATTAAATCATTATCATTCATTATTTTATTCATTAATTGGTATCATTCCTTATTTTCAATAAAATAAGGAATTATCATTCCTTATTTTATTTATTAATTATTATCAATGGCCCCGTTCTAAATAATAGAAATCGCTGGATTCATTCTTGAGAATGAGAGTCATCTATTCGGTCATTCCATGCTTATGGTCAATCATTATTTTTTTTTCTGAACATATGGTCAGATTTTTGGCGCGGTAATTACCAGTCATGACGACTGTGACCAATGACGGTCATTGTTGTCACTCACATGTCTAACTGTGCATTTTTTCGTTTACAATTAAACGAGAAGGCACATTTCGGCACGAGGTGAACATAGCAGCAGTCTCAAACTAGTACATTATGTTATGAGGCGATAAAAGTATTATCTAATGAATGTGACTTTCAAATCCCATGAGTCCAGTATAATAATATTTTGATAATATTAATAATATAATGATAATCTTTTCATGTCACAGGGCGATAAAAGTACTATCAGACTCATATGACTATAATGCGAGGCGAAAGCGATTATAACACACATCACATTCATCAGATAATACTTTTATCGTCGTGTGGCATAAAAATATTGTAATTTTCACTTGAAATACTTTCTTTAGAGAAGTTTCTGAGAAATTTTCATATGAATTCGGGAAAAGTTAAACTCAAATGAAATTTAATCCCCAGCTAGAATTTTTCCAAGCAACTTCTCAGCAAAATTTAATTAAAAATTCTTGACTACTAGAATTTCGAAGTGATTTCTAATCAAAATTCCTCTCCGTCCATCAAAAATGTCACTGGGAAAATACTTATCGTTCACCTCCAACCAAACTAAACTAATAAAACGAAAAGAGTGTGTTCTCCGCTATAAATTAACTCCTGCAAATTAACTCAGAAAACCTGACTGGAGCTGCACGGCCTTGGGGCGATTTTTACATGTAAATCAATAAAAAGAAAAATATACTTTGTTTCACTGTCTAAAACAACGAGATCCGTCTTTTCTATTGAATCGATACCCGCCAATTTCCCGAGTGCATGACGTCCACCTAGTTGACGAGGAAAATTGTGTGAACAAAGCGCAGATAACATCGCCTTAACACCGGGGTATCCGATTGATTGATGGAGCCATGAATTAACTGAATACTCGCAGTATCTGTCCAATAGAATAGAGTCAATCTATTCAAGAAATATCTCTTCAATATCAAACGGCCTTGGACTGATTTTCCTTGTGAAGATTGATTTCTCCAAGAAGGGTGGCTAATATTCCTAAGACCTGAAAAGTCCAATATTCTGTACTCCCTGAAAAATGTTTCCCTATTTCTCAATCATTCCCCTTGAAAGCCTGGAAAATTCAAAGGAATGAATTCTATTCTCAGTCTCTCAAAGAGGAATTCCCGTAAAAATTTACATTCGAAGTCTCCTAACAAATACAATAAGTCCGTAAAAAATATTGCAATTTTTACCTAAAGTATTGTCATTTTTACTTCACGGAGATAAATTTTTACGAAATTGCTGTTTTCGACCGAGTGACGAGCATAATTTTTCTTCACAATGTCCGCAAACGGCGCTTGACGGACTTGTAGTGTCCGTAAAACGTTTTACGGACAATGTGATGAAAAAATTCTAGTGTCGTTGCGTAAAACTTTTAATTATTTCTGAGTTTTTATATAAATTCGAGCAAAGTTCAATAGAATTCCCACACCCAACTGGAATTTTTCGAAAACAGAAGGAGTGCGTTCTTCACCATAAATGAACTCCTGAAAATAAAATGAAAAACCTGACTATAGTTCACGGCCTTGAGGCGATTTTTACATGTAAATCGATAAAAAGAAAAATCGACTCCGTTCCACTGTCCAACTCAACAAACCCGTCTTTTCCATTGCCATAAAAATTCATACTTAAACTCTTGTAACAAATACAATAAGTCCGTAAAAATTTACAGAATTTCAGGGTAAAATTTAAAAAAAAAATCTCAATTTGTACCTAAAGTATTATCATTTTTACTTCACGTAGATAAATTTTTACGAAATAGCTGTTTTCCACTAAGTGACGAGCATAATTTTTCTTTACAATGTCCGTAAATGGCGCTTGACGGACGCGCAGTGTCTGTAAAACGTTTTACGGACAATATAATTGAAAAATTCTAATGTCGTTGAGTAAAACTTCTAATTATTTCTGAGTTTTCACATAAATTCGAGCAAAGACCAATAGCATTTCCACCCCCAACTGGAATTTTTCTAAAACAGAAAGAGTTCATTCTCCACCATAAGTGAACTTCTGAAAATAAACTCAAAAACCTGACTATAGTTCACGGCCTTGTTGCGATTTTCATTTCCTTGTTGCGATTTTCATTTCCTTGTTGCGAATATTTATTGAAAACTGGTCAATAGTCAAAATTGACTTGGACCGGTTTACCACTTCGCTACTGAATTAGATAACATCACTCTTGAAATTTTTCGAGTACTCAAGTATCATCAATTCAAATATTCAAACTTTCAGCTATTTTATCAATCAATAATTTGAGTGAGGAAGATTGACGATTACTTGTGTAATCGAAAATCCCCTTTCAAGAAATTTGAAGTATTCCCTTACTAGTAGATTTACAGTTTCATATTAACAAATTTTAAATATATCATTATTCGTAAAAAATCAGATTATTAATATTACATTATTTGAAAAATTGAATCAACATATTTTAAACCTTCACGAGAGAAATATTCAATAAAAATTACGTATCTTATCCGTAATTCCGGAGCGAAATATGGCTGTAGGAAATTTTACGGAACCGTCGCGGAATTTTTCCAGAGCGTTCCGTAATTTTTCTCTGAATCTCCTGTGAAAAATTACGATACCGTCACTTAAATTTTCTGAGTCGATTTCGTAATCGGTAAGCGAACTATGAGGTCCGTAATTTTTACTGAACATTTCTCTCCGTGTTCAATAATGTAAGGGTCAAATCCTCGTAATATTACAGAAATTTAATATTGATGGGACCCCTGAACCTGACTATAGTTCCCGGCCTCGTTGCGATTTTTACCTGTAAATCAATAAAAAGAAAAATCTACTGCGTTCCCCTGTGCAACCCAACAAGCCCGTCTTTTCCATTGAATCGATACCCGCCAATTTCCCGAGCGCACGAAGCCCGCTTCGTTGACGAGGGAAAATTGTATGAGCAAAGCACACATAACATCGCCTTAACACCGGTGTAACCGAGGATCGATGAGGCTCCTGCAGTGTTATGGTCATGGAGGACAGCCAGGCTCACCCGGAACACGCACCCACGCATGCGATTACCCAGCCCTCTCCCAACAGCTCCCAATTACCCGGCTAATTGGACTTGGAGGGAGCAATGACAACTCAATTCAATTTTGAAAAACAATAATCAGAGGGGCAATAACGAAATGGCTCGGTGAATCGATGATGAAGTTATATTTTTCTGATAGCACTGTCCTCGCAGTTGCGCAGTCGGGTGGGGGGTGGGGGTTGACGTCGCGCCGAGAAGACAATTCATCCCCTACCTTGCACCCCCTTTCCGGTACGGGTAGAACGTCGAAACAGTGTGCAGTAACCTCCACAACTTGGGGGATAATAGATCATTGCGCGGTGGATGGGTGAAAAACATTGGATGCAGTTGGTTTAAAGCTCGGGAAGTGCCTCGCGAGCGCGAGGGTTGTCTCGATGGATCCGCGGTATCGGGAGACTGGATAATCCGCATCGATGACACATCGGGGATTTTTTCTGTATCGAATAATCAATCGAGGGTTTTTTTACCGAGGGCGGTGCATGTTTAATTATGATACACGTGTCGTCTGAAAACGCCCAGAGGTACGACCGTGTCAAGCGCAAGGGCGTTGCGTTTTTATCCGGTATTTTTAGAAGTAAGAAATTTGTTTTTGGCATGAAGATCGACGAGGAGGACGAGATGGATAGAGCACCGAGGGTGGAGGGTCCTGGTAAATATAAATATGAATATAAATGTAAATGGTTGGGGGTGATTCGGGAATAATGTGGGGTTTTGGGGGAGAGTTCAGCTGAATAGATTGAGGAAATGGTGTTGTTCTAGCTATCGTCTCTACAAATTGTCGTCGCAATGTCGGCGGTCAAGTGTCATCGGGGGATAATGAGAATTCTGTATCGAGTAGAATTCCATCTAGTCTGAGTGTCGCAGCTGTCGATGTAGTGGTAGCTCCAGCGGTGTGTCAGCCCTCACCCTCTCATTCAATTCTCACCCTAACACCAGGCAGAACGCGTAACATAGATCAGGATATGGAGGCGCTACGATTGAGTCGACAGGACAATCCATTTTTGCAGGCATGAGTGATGTGTTAGTTTTTGTAACTGCAATGTTGGACAATTTTTGCGGATTTTTCGGGAAGTTTTGGGGAGAGGGATTTCAAGGATTTTCGGCAGTGAAAATTCACCATTTGAGGAAGAAAATAATGGGAAACATTTGAGAGGTGATAGAAATCGGGGAAATTTAGGGAAATTAGTTCTGAAATTTCAGTTAATGGAAAATACAGCGTAATTTGGTGATGGATATTTATGTTTTGATTGAGAATTCAAGACAGTTTCATTCATCTATTTATTTTTATTTTATTTTCATGTTCCTCTCCTGAAAATCCCTATCTTGTTGAAAATTTGTAGTTTAAATTTGTGCTACACTCCTAGGAAATTTTTATTCAGTTACAATTTCACCGGAATTTCAGGGCAATTTGTCATTGAAAATTCGCAATTTCGTGACAAAAATTATTCAATTATTTTCTGAAAATTAATAGCAATCGGGTCTATTCAAGAAAAAATAGTCTTGAATTTTCAATTGATTGAGAATTCAGTGTAATTTTATATGGGAAATTAATGTTTTTGTCGAAAATTGGAGCGAGTTGGGAATTTCTCGTTTTTCTTCCTTGAAATTCCATTAAAATCCGAGTAGAATTTAAAATTTCATGTCGCTCTCCTGAAAATTGACAGTGTTAAGAATTTTAGGCTGAAATTTCCACTAAACTCCTTAGAAATTTTTATTAAGTGACAGTTTCACGAGAATTTTGTCATTGAAAAGGCCGAATTTCGAAAAAAAGCAATGGGAACTCCCAACGTGACTAGAATTATTCCATAAAAATTAATGGGAATCGGGACAATTTAGGGAGAAATAGTTTTGAATGTTCAATATATTGAGAATTCAGTGTAATTTTAAACCGAATATTGATGTTTTTCCTTCTTTGAAATTCCAGTAAAATTCTATTAAAATTTGAAATTTCACGTCGTTCTTCTAAAAATTAACAGTTTCAAATTTTAGGGTGAAATTTCCGAGACATTCCTTAAAATATTCAATCTCGAGACAGTCCCACTGAAATTTGAAGGAATTTCATCACTAAAAATTAACATTTTGATGGAAAAAACAGCGGGACTGATAAATATCAATTCAATTATTCCCTAGGAACCGATAGCAATCAGAGAAATTCAGTAAATATATTCATGAATTTCCATTTAATTAAAAATTCAGCTAATTGGATACTGAATATTCATGATTTGATTGAAAACTCAAGTGAGTTGCGAAAATCTCGCCATTTTGGCACTAAAAAAAATGAAACCGTTGAATTTTCACTGAAATTTTAAATGTCGTATCGCTCTTCCGAAAATTTCAATTTTTTTCCAACAGTGCAGTTGATGAAAGTCCCGGGATAACCCACTTAATTGATTACGGAAATGTTTTTTAATTGACAAAACAGGTATTAGCTAGTCGTGAGAGTTTGGTGGAATCGATTGAGGAGTCCGAGTCCGATGATGCGATTTTAATGTCTCAGGTGAGTTGAATTGAATCGATCGATTGAAATTTGCATTTAATTGTTTGATTACGATGAAGGAGCTGGGCGATACCGATCCGCTGACCCTGGCCCAAGTGCATGAACACCTTGTGCGCAGCCCACCACCCGCCTCGTGGCCCCACACACCAGCCTTTCCATTCAATAATACTCCCCCAATGACTTCCGTCACTAACGCCGATCCAATGGCACGCTACAAGTACTCCAACAGCAGTCCGTCAAACAGTGGCTGCTGCAGGGATCGGTCTACCGATACCAGTGAATTGTCGAGGAGTGAGCCATCCAGCGATTACAGAGGGGGTGACTATTATCCATCGATTATTTAATAATTCAGTTGTAGAGTTGGGGAAGTCGATAGAATTTAAAAGTTAATAGAATGCAAGTCGATTTTTCACTCGTTGTTGAATATTGAATTGGATCGATACAGGTGTGGAAGAATTTAATAAAAGCACCTAGGGCTTTCTCTAAGGACTTCTGAAGAATTCGATTTGTTTTTAATTTGCATTTTATTATTCCATTTTATCGCACGTTTTTCAAAACATATTTTTATGGGAAAAAGTTGATGGGTGTTGATTTATATAACGTATTATGTTGGGATTTTTTCTAAAAAAAATTGGGTGCATACATTTTTTAAGTTTTTTTTGTATTCGCTTTCGTAATAAGAAGCAAAAAAATACAGCGGGAATAGTTGAATAACTTTTACTTGAAAATTTTTATAGAACAAATTTCAAGGGAATAATTGATATAGAAAAATTACTCGTTGTTGAATATTGAATTAGATCGATACTTGTGTGGAAGAATTTAATAGGAGGACCTAGGGCTTTCTCTAAATAATTGTGTCGAATTTGATTCGTTTTCAATTTGCATTTTATTATATACCATTTTATCGCACGTTTTTCAAAACATAGGGGAGGGTCGGGTAATATGGCTTCATTTATAAATGACCCGGCTTTCCCCTATATCTTTATAGGAAAATAATTATGCGTGTTGACTTATGTAACGTATTCTGTTGGGATTTTTCCGATAAAATTTCCGTTGCATAAATTTTTTAAATATTTTTTTCTTCGATTTCGTAATAAGAAGCAAGAAAAATACAGCGGGAATGGTTGGATAACTTACCCTTAAAACTTTCTATAGAACAAATTTCAAGGGAATAATTCATATAGAAAAATCACTTCTTGTTGAATATTGAATTCGATCGATACACGTATGGAAGAATATAATAGAAGAACCTAAGGCTTTCTCTAAATAATTCTATCGAATTGGATTTGTTTTTATTCGTGTTTTATTATGCCATTTTATCGTGCGTTTTTCAACAAATATTTTTATAGGATAACATTAATGACTATTGATTTATGTAACGTATTCCATTTGGATTTTTTCTATAAAAATTTGGGTGCATAATCTTTCCTAGCTTTGTTTCTTTGATTTCGTGAATAAGAAACAAGAAAAATACAGCGGGAAAATTTGGATAACTCATTTCCAGAAAATTTCTATGGGAAACATTTCAAGGGAATAATTCCTATAGAAGAATAAAAATCAATCGCCTCATTTCTATATAAAATTTCATTAAAAAACGATTTAAGGTGCTTCCTCAGTGAGTTATACTTGGTGAAAATTTCGCAATGAACTGAAGACCTAAAATTTGGATCATATGTTGTTGAGCACATGTGAAAACGATTCCCAACATTTCAAGCATTCTTTCCACGCGAATTTTTTAGATATGCATCGACAAAAACTTAAAAAAGACAAAAATTGAATGTCTGACGATGAATATCTAAAAAATTCGCGTGGAAAAAGTACTTGAAATTTTGGGAGTCGTTTTTACATGCACGGAGAAAAATGTTCAGTAAAAATTACGGAACTCACAATTCGCTTACCGATTACGGAATCGACTCAGAAAATTTAAGTGACGGTATTGTAATTTTTCACAGGAGAGTCAGATAAAAATTACGGAACGCTCTGGAAAAATTCCGTGACAGTTCCGTAAAATTTCCTACAACCACATTTCACTCCGAAATTACGGAAAAGATACGTAATTTTTATTGAATATTTCTCTCCGTGTGTCTTCAACAACCAAATTTTAGGTCTTCAGTTCATTGCGAAATTTTCACCAAGTATAACTCACTGAGGAAGTACCTTAATTTAATGAAAAAATGTTTGATACTTGAAATGTCTAGATAACCCGCAAATCCTCAATTCAAGGGTTTGTAAGTTTCAAAACTGATATTGAGGTGAATAATTTAATGGGCGAATAAAGAATACCAACTCATCACACGTGAATAATCGAACCAATGCGATTCGAATTTACCTTCAATATGAGAAAAGTTTTCAAGTTTTCACATTTCGCTGAATTGAAAATTTTCTTTTGAGCAAAAGCATTTTACAAGAAAAAACAGTCGTCGGCTTCCGATACAAAGATATCAATCCATAACTTATCTTGAACCGAAATCGACTCATATCGCTTCCCCTCTTCATTGCTTAATTAATTCCACTTTCATCGATCCAGTGGTAATTGGTAGTGGTAATTGGCATATTTTGCAATATTTCAGATCGTCACACACACTCGTTTTCCCTCCTGAACCCGACGCCCATTCGGACCCTCTCGGAAGTCCGGCGTCTGCACAGATCCGCTGACGATAGTGTTCAACTAATGTCATCGGAATAAATGAAAGGGGAAAAAACAATTTTATAAATTTGAGAAGAGGAGTAAGAAGGAAATAATTATGTTAATGGTATTCACGCGGGCGTTCTCAAGCCAGTTTGCACGAGGAGAAAAGTTGAATAAAAATTATCCGGAGAATCGCGGCAAATTTTACCGTGCGAGGTAATTGTGGAGCAAAATTGTAGTTCAATAAAAAACACTTTGCGGAGGATGTCTTACACGGACAGAAATATTCAATAAAAATTACGTATCTTTTCCGTAATTCCGGAGCGAAATGTGGTTGTACGAAATTTTACGGAACCATCACGGAATTTTTCCGGGGCGTTCTGTAATTTTTATCTGAATCTCCTGTGAAAAATTACGATACTGTCACTTAAATTTTCTGAGTCAATTCCGTAATCGGTGAGTGAATTGTGAGTTCCGTAATTTTTACTGAACATTTCTCTCCGTGAACGATTCGTTCAGTAAAAATAGTGTATTTCGATACGAGTGCGTAATAGTATATTGTGCGCCAAGTGCGGAAAGTCATGTTTTCGCAGCCGGAGGTGCACATGGATGTAAAAATTATCTTCCCTGTACAGTCAAATCTCCCGCACCGGTAGGGTATTTTTTCTGGCTCCGATGTGAACGACATGAGAAGGGAAAATCATTCGCCGTCGCAGAAAAATTCCTACACACATGTAAATGATTACGCAGTCTTGAGCAATTATTCACGTTAATGAAATTCTTTTTCATAGCATAAACGGTTAATTTCCCTGTTCAGCTACAAATACCCTCACATTTAGTAAACTTTCTCACTTGGTAATTTTTCTCCAACTTTTTTCTCCGCGTGTGAACTTTCCAGGATTGATTTACATCGTCTATCGATCCGTACAATTCGAGAATAGAGAATACGACCGTGACTTTTTTAGATCTCACTTTGCAATATGTATGTAGGACACAGCTGCTATTGAAATTATCTTATTATACGAGAAACCGACGCTCCCCATGGTGAGGGAGCGAGCCCATGAAGTATTTCGAAATCGATATTATATTTGTAAAGACGAGAAAAATGGATGGGGGAGAAACTTACGAGTGAAAATTTTCATTCGGGCTCTGCTTGGACTAAAAGTTCCGTGTTTGTATGATTTTATTAAAGTCATATTAAACTTTTCAAAATGGAAATGCGCATAACTACTATAAGTGATGAGGAAACGATTTGAATACTCGAATGGCACCATTAGCAGGGTTTATACAGATGAATTACCAACGTAGTTGTTAAGCCATTAATTGATATAATATTGAAACAGAGTTTTTAAAAAATCATTATTGCCCAATTGACTTGGCCTTTGAGAATTGACAACTAGTTACCTTAAGTATAAATGATGGTTTATGTATATACGTTGACGAATAATTCAAAACCCTAATTTAACACTCGAAAGACGAAGAAGGGAAATGAATCAAATGGAGATTGTGCGAAAATTTTTGAAGGGAGTATTCAGTTTATTTAGATGTATATTGGACTATACACTCTGTTGATATTAGTCGGCCAAATTTTAACGAGTTAACGACACATAGGGCCTACGTTCTCGCTGTTACGGCAATATCGAGATCCTCAGCGAGTCGCACAAAGAGAAAACAAATTAAGTTAGATGGGTAAAATGTTGAACACCCAAAATTGTTATTCCAGAGGCACTAAACCGTAGGCCTTATTGAATCTCGTTGCAGCACTGTATTAAATATTGATCTTTTTGTTTTATATTCAATAAACTATATTTGTGTTCTTAAAAAACTAGAGTGTATTTATTCAAATTTCTCTCCGTCATAAAATAAAATGCACGTAAACCCGTTTTCTTGGAAACATCATCAGGTAAAAACGCACTATTTTTAAATCACTAGGCTCTAGACTCTATCGCTGGCAAAACCTTCAGGAATAATTTAGCCCTCAAATTTAATATTCGAAAGGCAAAGAAGAGAGATAAATCGAATGGAGATTGATAGAAATTTTTGAAAAGAGTATTTAGTTCATTTAGATATATATTGGACTATAAGAGAGAACTACTAAATTAGATGACTAAAATGTTGTACATCGATCTTTTCATTTTATATTCAATGAACTATCTTCATATTTTTAAAAAAGCGAAGCGTATTCATTCGAGTTTTTCTCCATCATAAAATAAAATGCACGTGAACCTTCTTTCTTGGAAACATTATCAGGTAAAAATGCACTCTTTTTAAAACACTAGAATCTAGACTCCATCGCTGGCAAAATTTTCAGGAATAACAGCCCCCCAATTTAATATTCGGAAGGCAAAGAAGAGAGATAAATCAAATCGAGATTGATAGAAATTTATGAAAGGAGTATTTAGTTCATTTAGATATATATTAGACTATAAGAGAGAACTACTAAATTAGATGAGGAAAATGTTGTACACTGATCTTTTCATTTTACATTTAATGAATCATCTTCATATTTTTAAAAAAGCTAAGTATGTTTATTCCAATTTTTCTCCATCATAAAATAAAATGCACATGAACCCGCTTTCTTGGAAACATTATCAGGTAAAAATGCTCTACTTGTAAATCTCTAGGCAGTCTACCCCCTGGCCTTTAGACGTTCACCAAGAGGGACATAAACAATATCGTCATCAGATGATATGTCGACTATATCTACAACCTCCTTGATTGGACTAGGTCGCGTTTTTTCTTCTGAGAGATAATCTTGAGGTGCTCCATCTGATTGCAGTGAGAGCAATGCAGGAAGGATTGTGTTGGTTTGGCTGCACGTCCTCTGGACCACCATGGACATCTCAGCACAATCAGCATCCACATCACTGGCAAAATCCTCAGGACTCAGGTCGTCGTAAATTTGTTTGAGAGTTCCATCGAGTTTCGAAGCAGAATTCTCTCTGAGTTTCTCTCGATTCTGAGGGCGAGAGGTTTCTGGCTGATGAATCCTCCCTGGCCCACTTTTCTCTGGTTTCCTGGATGACACGCATTTCCTCTGCTGGAAGTAATTGTCTATCCTCTTGCATGGCACCTCCTCCTTCTTACCTTTGGTCTTCTTCTGCTTCGGAGACTGTCCAGTCTTTTCCTCCACGTCCGCAGTCTTTCCTTTTCTTGGCTTCCTCTGTGGCTTCTTCTTAGCTGCCTGCAGATCCTCGAATGCCTGGACCAACTGGGGATAGGATTTGATGACGTAGTGCTGGCATTCTACTGTGCAGAGTAGCTCAGTGTCTTTGAGAGACTGCTCGTTAATCTTAGGAATCAGAAAGTAATTACTGTCTCGTGAGATTGTCCACTCGATTTCGAAACTTAAGACTGTTCCAGGCTTCCTCGTCTTCTTTATTTCTTTGGGGATGAGGATGTCTGGATCGTTCGGGCGCAGCTCCTCGGGAATACCCATGAAGTTGAGGACCTGCCACCTTGTGACGAGGGGGAGAACATGCTTGACGGTGAAGTCAACCTCCCAAAACAAATTGGCTGCGAGGAACTCCTGGAAATATTCATGATTTTAGAAGTGTTTCAAGATTTTTTTAATGGAATTAATGTTTACTTACGACTAAGGCAGCGCCATTGGGGCGCTTCCAATTATCAATTCTCGTTGGTATTGAACCCTTTCGTATCAGGAATTCATCTATTACTTCTTGATTTGGAAAATCCTCCAGCAGCACGCATTTTGATTTCACAACTCGCTCTTCTCTGAACGGAAAGATTCATTCATTATTATTGAGGTAATTACATCAATTATTATTGAGGATATATAATCGATTTTTATTTATTTTCTATGTATCATTATTATACTTTACGTTGAGTATATTCAATTTTATTATGAAATTTTAAGAAATTTTGTCATTGGTACTTTAAAATTTTGTTGAAAAATTTGAATGAGAACTGTAAATTTATGTTCAATTATTCCATGCAAATTGATAGGAATTCAGGTAGATATATTTTTGAATTTCCAATTAATTGAAAATTTAAGTGAGTTGGGAAATTGTCGTGATCGTGATGCTATAAAATTTAAAATTTCATTTCATTTTCAGTGATGTCTGAAATTTTAGAATTCGTCCTCCTAAATCGTATTCAATGCCACTCTCCTGAAAAAACCTAATCAACTGTTCATGAAAAATCTATTTTTTTCTAACAGAGTAAACTTCAACTGTCAAATTCGTGTCCAATAAATAAATGAAGAAATGAAGAATGAATAAATGAACAATTGAAATGACTGGAGAACTGAGATTGTGCTTACTTCGTTGGTGCTGGGCTTTTGTCGTACCTCCAGCTCTTCATCCTGAAAAAAAAAAAAAAAGAATTATCACCAAAACTCTCAGGGAAATTGCTCTAGCTCTTTCAAACTCAAAACTTATCATCATCATTTTGTTCAGGCTTAAAACTATCGAACAATTTGTTAAAATATATCAACGAAAATTTGTACCTCCTTAGTATCTCTGAGTCCTCGAAATGACTGAAAAATTTCAACGCCGTCTTTTGGCCAATTTGATTAACTCCAGGTGTATAGTCACACCCACAGAGTAGTGCCAGGGCAATGAGTTTGTTTCGACCTAGTTTGTACATACTCTCAATTTTCTCGATTGAGTACTCCTCTGCAGTACCTCCAGTGCCAGCTTTCCCGGCCATTGTGAATTTTCTGTATATTGTTTTTGCTCCATACAAGAAACAATCGCCATCCTGGGTGATGCAGCCATCTACGAGCTGAAGAACGAATAGATCATATGGATGATAATCACCAAATTAATAATACAAACTGGTGACAACAGAATTTATTTCCCCTGCAGCTCTTTAAATTGGAGGTGCATTTAGAAATAAGATTTTCTTTTAGAAAAAGCTCATGACTACAAACAAGATCTTTGAAAAATCTCATTATTCCAAAACAGATACGCCAATTGTAAAATATCTACAAAATTTAGACTGCATCTTTGAAATGACTTATGAATGAAAGAGAGTGGATTTACCCCGTCTGCGTTTAGATAAGCGCACATAGCTTCAGCCTCCCCGTGTGCCTTCACACACTCCAATCCCATCAAATTCAACATCCTTTCGCAGGCCTTCAGAATTCTGTTCAATCCTCGACGATTGCATCTCGAATCTTTAATTTCAGCATCTTTGCTCTTCCCCTCTCTGATGTTCAGCCTCTCGGCTATGACTTTTTTCTTTAATTCTGGTGGCTTTCCTTCCAGAACAAATACAGGGATTGTTCCCTGTAGGAGGAGGGCTTTTGTTCTGTAGAATAAATTCCTGGAAACATAAAAAACAAAGGAATAGAAGTAGAGAATCAATTGAACGGAACGAGAGATTTTAGGAATATATAGCAACAGTTTTTGGAGGGAATCTTTCCAGTTGCAGAAAACGTCTTCTGGAATTTTATTCTCAAGTTATTTGTTTTGGAAATAAATGAGAATGTTGAGATTGATTCAGGGGAGGGTGGGGTAACATTAATCAAGTTTTCTAAATTTAGATCATCGATAAGAAGTCTTCCTTTTATTCAAGTATCCATTTTTGAAACTGCTGCAGACCTCTGAAGCCAATCTGCATCCATTAATTCAAAATAAATTAATAGACAAAGGGTAAAATGGACCGTTTTTGATTCATAATAACTCACGATCAGCAGAATGAAACTGAATGATTGTTGAATAATTTTTGATTTTTCAGGCCTCAAAAAGCAACTCCATTCATTCCAATCGTACCACTTGGTCAGAAAATATTGATGAGACGAGTTTAACAAATGAATCAACACTCTTATTCCATAGTTGAAAGACGAATAAAAGAAATGAATCAAATGGGAATTGACAGAAATTTTTGAAGGGAGTCTTTAGTTCACTTACATGTATGTTGGACTATTCATCCTGTAGATATTTGTCGGACAAAGAGAGAAAAATGAAGTTAAACGAATAAAATACTGATCACTTTTGGTTTTTTATTAAACGGACTATAATCTGCAAAAGGCCTAGAGCCATTGATCGAAATAAACAAAATTCAATGAACTAGGGTGAACAGGTTAATTGCTGGCTGGTTAAGGGAAATTCGAGATTCGGAAATTCTTATTGAAAACCCGAAATAAATTGACCTGCGCTGAATGGTGAAATAGTGTTAAAAACTCCCAAAAATAAAAAATTAACGTTGTGGGCATAATAGAATTTGATGAGATGCTCAGTGAGAGAGAGAGATGCTCAGTGAGTCGCTCAAAGAGAGAAAACGAATTAATATACACGAATAAAATGTTGAATACAGTCTTTTCGTTTTATACTCAATAAACTATTGCTGTGTTTAAAAAAAAATTGAAGGTATCTATTCAGATCATAATGGATGTATCTATTCTGTTCATTATAAATGAAATGCGCATGAAGCATTCAAAACATTATCCGGTAAACATGCTCTATTTTTCAATCTCTGATCCATCGTACTGATTTATTTGTTATTTTATTTGTTTTACGAAGAGGTTGGACCGGAAATTTATGACCCCCAAGAGCTAAAGGGTCACAAGGATCAGCCTGAGTACAGACGTCATCTGACCCTCCGAGAACCAGAAAATAACTCCAAAATCTTCAGACAACCGTCACCTCGACCTCAAGACATATTAGTCACTGCCATAAAAATAAAATAAGAAGAACCCATGTCACCTCTCGTGGATCAAAACAAAAACATAACCTCACCGACTGTTTACACCCACCTCAGGTGCATGTTGATCTGCGCATCATTGGCAGCCTTAAGACACTGGCTGTCAACCGCCCAGCCAGCCAAATCAATGGCAATGGTCTTGTTCTTCAATGTGTCAAGGGAAACAGTATCACAGGAGGACTCAATGACATTCCACAAATCTTTGACCCCCATCGTGGGCTCTTGTTGTTAAATACCGACGAGACTGCCGGTAGTGCCGGTTTGTTTGATGAATCCACTCATGGCCGTCCGAGGCGTTAAATGCCCCTACGCATGCGCACGGACCCCCTCTCAAACCTGGCCCAGAGGAAAGGGAAAAGGAAACCCAAGGGAAAAAGGGGAGCGTGTGACGTCGCAAGTTTTCCCCTCAGAGGGTTTTAGGCCCTCTCAGTCCAGAGATATATACAATGAACAAACGGCCAGAAGACTGTGGACATGAGTCCGAAACAGCCGGAGCCAGAAACCTTAACTAACCTTAACTAACTACAATGAACAAAGGAGAGCGAACGTGTCGAACACATGTGGCAGAGAACCGTTCGAAATAAACAGAACTGAGGGGGCTCCGTTCATATCAGTTCATACTTCCCCGACTGCACATATCCTCGACTGTACACAGGCTTGTGGACATAAAAAAAACTGTCCAAACCACATCTGTCAAACATCCTTGCAGTCGGCCAAACAGTGTCGGTAGAGTAGAAATGGCATTTGTTTTATTTGCAGTCGATATTAATAATGGATGGCACCATGTGTCCCACTATAGCACAAATGATAGATCCGATCAATTAGCCCCTCATGTATAGATATTCCAAATTTGTATTTTTTTCCTCATTGAAGTAGTTTTGAAGAAAATTGCGAGCTAATAAAAAACATTTGCTAGTTAGTACTTGTTTTTAAATAAATTTTTGAAAAATCACCTCTGAAAAAAAGGCGTTATCCCCTCTATTCCATTATTTCCAAAAAATTTTATCACCAATCGATAGCAAATTGTTTGAAGATTTTTGCGAGTCAAGAAAAAATCGTCAATGCACTCCTATTATTGTGTAAATTAACAATTCCAATTTCAACTGAAAACCAGAGTTGATGACCAGAGTTTGTAACAGAGATGTCAGACAAAATATGAATGTTTTTTTGGGCTCAAATGAAAGAGCGGGTCGAGAAATGGCGTGCTAGGGCCTCTAAAGATGGATTTGAACCAGGGAAGACCCCTAGACCCCACTGGACAATGTTGTCACAACTCTGCTTTTCAATTGAAAACAGACATCATCTTTAGAGACATTTGTCATCTTTAGAGGCATCAGCACGCCATTTCTCCAGCCGCTCTTTCATTTGAGCCCAAGAAAACATTCATATCTTGTCTGACATCTCTGCTACAAACTCGGGCCTTCAATTGAAAGAATTTTAAAAAAGTCCAAAGAGTCCGGTTTACCCCACCCTTTCCTACAACATTTTAAAAATATTATTTTTAAAATCATTTCCGAACTATAATATGAATCTCGCGGATTTTTAATGGCCGATAATAGTGCCATCTACGAAATTCAACGTTGGGACGTTGCAACAGATTACGTTGAGAATTGAGAAGCCGCTGATGAATGCTCATGGCAGTGGAATGGCCAAAAATACATTATCAAGAATGGCCAAAATACATTATTTCCAAAAGAAAAAAAAACTGTTTTTTTTACATGTTTCCCACTAGAAGCATAGAAAATATCGATATTTTGTGTATCGATAAATGCTACAGCAATACATTGCCGTATCGATATCAAACCATATAATTCGATACGATACACAATATCGATCTTTTACTGTGTATCGAAAAATCCTACGCTCCACTGGTGAGCCCTGTACATATGGTCATCCGTGTGTTCGATTCGCCTCACGTGCTTACGTGGAGGATTCGACAGGTTCAGGATTTTCCCGGAATTTTGACGAGTCAAAATAATCGTGAATAGGATTCGATGAATCATCTCGCGTAACAAGTGAGAGTTCGTGTGAGTTCGGTTGTTGTGCCGCGTAATGCTGTGGATATTGGACTCATTGTCACGTACAATATGGGTGATCACTCGCGAAAAATTAAAAATCCTCTCTTGACTGCTGGTCAAGGATTCTCGTTCGATGATTTTGGAGGAAGCAATTTACTGATGCCTGTCACTCCAGCTGTTGTCAGTGAGCCGGTTCGTCATGAGTTGCATGGTAGGATGAACTTTTTCGAGGGAAATGAATTTCAGGTTGGGCGGGGTCATTGATACGATTTAAACTTTCGTTTGAACATGGGTAGAGAGTGGAACAGAACGAAATTTTGAAACTGATGTCTCTTGAGGAAATTGTCCGAATGGAGTTAGGGTTCCAGCAGGATTCGTATTCATTTGAAATATACCTCTAATGCAAAACGGTTGTGGTTTGAGAAAGTTTATATGTCTGTTATCAATGAATGGTCGTAGGAGTGAATATTTAGGTAGATTCGATCATTTCCATTAATCTAAGCTTATCTGATTTTTGGGGTGGAATAGTCTCCTTAAATCCTCGAAATGGTGACAATAAAGCGAAGAGATAAAGCTGAAGATTAGATTCAGAGTTCAATCTAAGTTTAATCGAAACTAGTGGTTTTCAAACATTTTTAAGTCATGCAAATTCGTTCATGTTAGAAAAAAAATGCTTACATTATTGTTTGACTTTTGAATCCTGAAAAATCCCCCAAAATTGAATTTTCTGCTGACTAACATTCCGCTAGTTTGCACTTCGCAAAGAGCATAATTGCAGTTTTCTGGGGTCCAGTGGCATTCGTATTCATTTAGAAAAATGCCTCTCTCTAATGCAAAACGGTTGTATTTTGAGAAAATTTATGTCTGATATGAATGAATGATCACAGAAGTAAATATCCAGGTAGATTCAATCATTTCCATTAATCTAATCTTATCTGATTGTTGCGGCGAAACAGTCTCCTTAAATGCTGAAGATGGTGACAATAAAGCGAAGAGACGAAGCTGAAGATTCGATTTAGAGGAGTTTAGGGGGTTTCAAGCATTTTTAAGTCATGCAAATTCGTTCGTATTAGAAAAAAAAATGCGAATATTATTGTTAGACTTTTGAATCCTTAAAAACACCTTAAATTGAAATTTTTGGTGGCCAACATAGTTTACACTTCATGGCAAAGAAGATAATATTAGGTGTTTTTTCATGTAGATAACTCAGGAACAAATTCAGCAATTGAGCATGGATGAAAAAATATAATTCTGCCAATCAAATTTGTTTCAGACAAGAATTTAGAGTGAAATGTTGGGCATTTGTCTGTGTGAAATTTGATTGTGCAAAGGTCTATTTCCCTGCTATCCCACATGCAATTCTTTTTGCCCATAAATTATTTTATTTCATGTAAATGAAGAATCCAATACATTTTCGCTTCATATTTCTAGAAAATTCTGCTTTTTTGTCTTGCTCCGCTGTGTATAAAAAAAAAAGCTTAGATGTATAATATAAATAGACAATTTGTTTTTTAGAGAGAATTATTGAAATAGATTTGATTAATTTCCATTAATTTACGATTTTAGTGCTAGGAAAGTCAATCTGAATGCTGGATTAATTTAAAAATTAGTCCCTTCCGCTCTACTACCGGGCCCCCCTCTCGATCCATATCTTTGGGAATAAGAAATGTCGGCGCTCTTGCGTTTACGCGCACAGTAGATACATAGCAAAATGAGAAGTACGATGATGAAGAGTAGAAATAAGCTACCAATTACGATAGCTACAATTTCACCCGTCGACAAGTTGTCCCAGGCTGAAAGAAAAAAACATGAATAGAATTTCATGAATTTGTAAGTTGAAAGGAGGGACATAGGCCAAAGTGGACACCACTGAGCTGTTTTTTGGAATTTGGAAGTGTTCATGTTGCTG
This sequence comes from Diachasma alloeum, assembly GCF_001412515.2. Classification (NCBI taxonomy): domain Eukaryota; kingdom Metazoa; phylum Arthropoda; class Insecta; order Hymenoptera; family Braconidae; genus Diachasma; species Diachasma alloeum. The sequence continues at coordinate 564,192 of NW_021680425.1, forward strand.
CACTTTCTCTTATTTTAAATTTTACATGAAAGAGGAAAAAATTCACGAATAAACCTAGCGCCTCTGACATAAAATTCTATTGAATTCCTACTAGACTTCTATGTATTGAAATTTCTTTTAGTTTTCCGTCCATTCTTTTGAAAAATTCTACATCTTTTGCGTTCATTTTTTCAAATAAAAATTATTTATAGAAAATATTTTCCAGAAAAATTCAACAGTGCGCATTTTTTTTTCTAGAAATATTAAGGCGGGAAATTACTGAAACAATCTGCAACGGAATAAACGGCATCAAAATCTATTGCTGCACAGACAATAAAATTTTGTTGAAAAGACTAGATCTACTTTTGCAATAAAAATTTTCAATCTCGGGACAAAATCCCACTTTACGCACGAGTGATGAAAAATAATTTCTGCTGAATATTGCATTCAAGTTCAATGAAATTTTCTACCAGATGCGCTAGATTTTGTCGTGGATACGTTTATGGTTTCAATATGGGGGGCATTTTGGGAAACGGTCCTTATGTGCAGCGCCATCTGTCGGAAGTCTAGAAAATTCTAGACATTTCGAGGTAATTCGAGAAGTTTCTTGAAATTTCGAAAAAATTCAAGAAGTTTCTAGGAAATTCGAGAAAGATCGAAAGACCATGGACGTATTCATCACGTCCAATTACAGCTGTATCGAAGATACAGCCGCCTGCAATTTTATTTTTCATTAATTTTCATCGTACGCAATTGTTTGTCGATTTAGTGTTATCGACAATCAACAACGGTTCATTTTCCCACCCTCTTCAATTGGTGTAAGAAAAAAATCTGTACCAGTGACGTCTATCGTGCGCGAATGAATGTTGCCCACAACATCTGTTGCTGTAACCTCCACTGTTGTATAGCAACACGAGGACGTGTAGAGGAAATGCACTGCGTTTCTAGTGCCAGCAATGAACTCTCGATTTGGATGAACCCCACTCGGTTGCGATGTCACCCTCTTCAGCCCTGAAGTATCGCATAATCGTGTTAGACGAAAGAAATGTTCAAGAGGATTAGGCAGTGTCTATTCACACGCTCCACGATAACTCTGACCGTGGATATACGGGACGTTTTCCCGTGGATATATGGGAGATCGGGGACCCTCAACTTTTACTTCTCAAATTAAATCTAGACAATACACTAGACACATCGAATCAATTGATAAGTGATATGCTAGTAGACTAGTAAATAATTTCTAGAAAATATTAATTCGTTGAATACGAATATCAGTCTAGATTAACGCAAACAAAAAATGAAATAAATAGTTGACAAATAGTTGACTAAATGCAAATAAATGATGAAATAAATAGTTTTTTACATTTTATGGGAACGTTTTCTCAACAACAATTCGATTGAAAAGCAGAGTTGAAAACCAGAGTTCATAGCAGAGACGTCAGACAAGATGTGAGGGAGAATATACCGTGGAGCGTGCGATTAGGCACTGCCAGAGGATTAACCACTATTTACCTGAATTATCGTCAGTCACGGTAATGTCGACAGTCCAAAAGCTATTTTCGCATCGCTCTTGGCGCAGTCTTCCGGCGCAATTATTGTTGAACTCGTAATCAATTGTTGGTTTTGCGCTGTCCGATATCTAGAGATGACGAATGGGGACGAATTGTAGACTGTGAATTTCTTATCACTAGTTTTCTCGGTATTGATAAAATTTCCCATTTACTCACCGCGTTCAATGGACTCTGGAGATACGTGTAGGCGGATTTTTCAACAGCTTCCAGATTTTGGCTTCGGTCTACGTGAAGAGTTACAGTATTGACCACACTTTCTTCTATCCTTGGCACCTCAATGTGTACGCCTACTTTAATTGTTTCGCCGGGCTGAATCCACCAGCTGTTGGAAAATGAAAATTTTTTTTCAATCAATCAATCGACGCGAATGTTCCCAATTAGGTTTTTTACTGACGAGGTTACTCGTCGTCCAAATTGTTACTTAAATTAAGAATAGTGTTCTTAAATTTGAAATATTATTGCAATTTCAGTAGCGAGACGGCAAAATGATTCAAATCGACTTACATTGTTAGAAATTCTTGGAAATTTCATGGAAAATATGATAGTAATTTTCATAAGAATGGCATTGCATCGAATTTATGGGAAAAACGGTTATGAAATTTCTAGTTTTAGGTAGAATTCAAGGAAATTCATGAGTTTTCAGTGGGAGTGAAAGGGAAGTTTCACTACTTAATTGAATTTTCAGTGGAACAGGAATATTCAGGAACAAAATTACATGAATTTTCAATTTTTCCCTGAATTTTCCCGATTATTCTAATTTTTCATAGAATAATTGAACTCGAAAAAGAAGTATTTTATTGATTTTTAGATAGTTTGAACAGAAAATCGACGGAATATTTGATTTTTCAATGACAAGATTTCCTGAAATTTTAATGACACTTGGACACAATAAAAATTTCCGGAATTTAACATGAAAAATTCAGACCAAAATTTTCAACAGTATAGCTGTTAGCTGAGTTTTCGCGCAATATCTCCGAATCTAAGGGGGATACCGAAATTTTCGTAATAACCTTTCTTATAGCTGTCAATTCGTTCTACAGAAAAGATTATAACAAAAAAATTTCTATCTACCGTACATTCCGCGATATTCTTTGAAAACTAACCAATAGTAGGAATCGCAAGCGAGAAAACGCAAATTTTCAGTCTAAATTGAAAAAAAAACAGTTTGCCCAATCCTTGATTCATTGAAAAAACAAAACATTTTGTTCCAATCGTTTGAAGGTGCAAACGAAAAACAGTATTTAAAAATTTATTTGTCCAATACGTTTGGAACTATTGAACATAATTTTCGAATACTTCTTTTCACAGTCGAATTTTTTCATTCAAGACAAAAATTCTTCTGTTTCGTTTACTACTGAATGAATACTAGTGATGAAATGTACTAACATTCGAGGTTCAATCCCCCTAATTTGGAATTGAGTGCTCCTAGCCTGGAACTCGTGCATGATAACGAAAGGCTGATTATTAGTCACTGTAAAAATAACAGTGTGCAAAGTTCCCGGTCGGACAAGGAGTGTCGTTTCTGGGGCCACATCCACTGGCACATTCTTTCCCCTTGTTATTAAATCACTCGCTCGTGACAAGTCTCGAAGCTCAGCGTCTGCATTCTCCTCAATTTGAAACTTTGATAACTCGTCGAGTGGCTCTCGAAAAACAACAGTCCTGGGGTAATTTTTATTCTCCTCGGGATCGGAAGATTCTCTCGGAAATTTCAATGGTGCTTGCCGGGACTCGGGGGTTTCAGGGTCGTCGAGAAAAATCACGATTCCGTCGGTCTCTATATCTGCGAAAAAATAACTATTGAAACTCCATTTAGGAAATTCTGGGTTGACACAATTCACTTGAATTGAGAATATTCTTCTCATTTCAGAAAAGAATAATTCCTGTTGGTCGAGGAATAGAATTGATTTTTTCAATATCTCATCAATTTCCGCAGCAGAGCAGGTCGTCTTTCTAACATAATTCCGGTATAAATATTGAAAATTGTTTAAAAAACTTACATTTGCACTGAATTTTTAGGTAAATTGTCTCAATGGAAAATCACACTTTAATGAGAAAATCAGTCGAAAGTGTAAATTAGAGTTTAATTTAGTAGCGAAGCGGTAAACCGGGTTAAGTCGATTTTAACTATTGGCCAGTTTTTGACGAATATCTCGGAATCTAAAAGAGATAGAAAAATTTTTGTCGTGACCTTTTTATAGCTCTTAATCGGTTCTACAAAAAAGGTCATGAGAAAAATTTTGCTATCTCTCTTAGGTTCTGAGATATTCATCAAAAACTGATCAAAAGTCAAAATCGACTTAACTCGGTTTACCGCTTCACTACTGAATCATTCAGTGTAAATGACGAAAAATGAAAGAAATTGGAGTTAATTTAATATTGAATTTTCATGTTCAATTCGAAATTCAGATTAGTTTTGAAGATTCCATTCATTTCCCCTTAAAATCTGTGAACTCTTTTCAACATTCGATGGAAACTTAAAATTTCATAATTCTTTTCCTAATAGATGGAATTCAATCTCACTTATAATGTAGATTGATTATATATGCCTAAAAACCAATAATCAGTGCACAAAAACGGAGTGTTTATTGGAATTGGTTTTTTGAAATTCAACTCCTACACAGCTAATTTCTTAATTTTTAAAATAAAAAATTTCACCATTCATGTAAAATAGCCCGAAAAATGTTTCTGAAAGAATCGAGAATATATTTCAAATATTTTAAGGATAATTTTTCTGCTTATTTTACATGAATCGTGCCATTTTTTATATTACAAAAAAAAGAAATTGGCTGTGTGGGAGACGAATTTCAAAAAACTAATTCATAATTGTTATTGTACACATTTTGTCAAAAATTTTGAAACAAAAACCTTTTTTTAACGCCTGCTGGGCAAACGAACAGTAAAGAATTGATTTTGTTGCGCTAATTATTTGTTTTTAGACATAATAATGGACCTTCAATCCATGAGAAATCTCACTGCAATAGCCCGCGACTTTTAAAAGTCTCCCCTTAAGGTATAAATTACCCGGAAAGTCGAATGCTATATACTGTCTTTCGACTTTTCGGATCCCTAAATGAGGGAACAGAAAGAATATGAATATACCGGTCGAAATAATTTCTCTCATTCCCCCAATATTTTTAATTCAAACATCATGTTTCCTCTGTTCGTCATGAGGAAATAAAAATGTCTCAAGAATAGTTTTTGCCCGCAGTCATTATTGACGTTACATTTACACACTGCGGTCAAAGAGCAACATCGAGAAGAGAAAAATAGAGAAACACGGAGATAGTTGCATAATCATTCGCAAAATGAAGCAGGCTGTGAGCCAATGTTTCCCTCTCATTGTCAGTGGAATGTTGTCGGCTGACGAGTGCGCATCTGACTTCCAATCGTTGTTTTCTAACTTCCAAGTAACGCTATGCTAGACATTGGGAACCACGTCATCCCTGTGTTTTCCCCAAATCTCCAGTGAGAAATGACGGAAAATTCACCTGTGCGGGACACTTTCACGGGATGACTCACATGTGGGGAGTGCCGGGAATTTAAACAAGAGAGAGTTTTCGAGTATTGCTTACCTCCATCGAGATTATCATCCTCCTCAAGTGCAGGAAGTGGCTCTGGATTTTCCACTCGAAGAACTTGTGAAACAGTGAGACTGTACGTTGAATTTTCCCTCCCTCTGAGCTTCAGTAGCCAGCCACCTGGTGGAGGGTTGTTCGCGACGAGATTCACCCCATTCCTGTCATCCCTCGCCAGTGACAGCCCAAGGGGTTCAGCCCTGTTTCTCCCTATTTTTCATTCATTTATCATTATTTTCTAGGGCAGTATCTCCAGTGTTTCGTTAAATTCATGTACAAAAGTGCGTATGACAGCAAAATCCACCGCTTATCAATGATTTTCTGATGAACAATTGCTCTTGAGAAAATTAGAAGAAAAATTTCAATTTATTCTCTTTGATGTTACGAAAGTGTTCTTTGTTTCACATTCACATTGGCCTTCTTCTCCTTTCTTCTGTCAATAATATTGTTATCTTATTTCATTTTATTTCAAACTTATTTTCATAAACTCATCAGAAGAAAAAATTGAATGCAATTCTTCTCTCGTGGAAGTTGATGCAACAACTAAAGGAGATGCTATTGCATGTTTATATGCATGACATATGTAACCTTTCATAGCGTATTCTTTTTTTCTGTGATAAAATGCAAACGCGAGTCGTGACGTGCATGAAGCCAACATTTGTATCAAAAATTCTCGTATCTCTATCTCTAAATCGTCAGTGACGCGATCAAGTGGTTTTTATTTAGAAAATAGTTGTTTTTAGATGATACTTGGGAGTATCAGGGTGAGCGTTTATGTATCGTACTGCATAGGCTGGTGAATGTTTTACTTGTAAATGTGGTTATGCATGTGTCGTTGATTTCGTTGAAGGTTTATTTCTGAGCGGTCGATGCTGCATCGAATGTGCGCGCAGTTCTGTATACTGGGGGCATGCAACCACGTGGACGTGAACGTTGCAGGTGGCCTTCAATATGTTGGGTGCATTGCGCTAACTTACCGGTGGGTATCTCGAGGAGTATCCACGTGACGTTTCCCACGATTCTTAATTGCAGTTGATCTGTGTCGGGATTGACGGTGAATTTGTTGGATGTGAAGTCTGTGAGGTGGCTATTCCTCAGTATTTCCTAGGGTGAATGGGAAATAGTTTTTTAGTTAACTACTAGGGGGCATCACCCCCTGCTCACTCCGCTCGCCAACCCGGGGGGGGGGCTTCGCCCCGCCCCCCGCTCGCTTCGCTCGCCCCCCTCTCTGTCCGACCGAGCGGGTGTGACCGTAGGTTTTTTTTTAAATTCCATTATCCGAATTTCTTTTACCCCCCTATATATGGGTACCCCCCATATAGGGGGTTGGGTGGGTGGGGAGGGGGGGCGGCGGGGGAGTACTCCTGAATTTTTAAACCTCCTTATTTTTCGATTATATAGAGAGATTGATGAAATAATTCATGGATTACGCTGAGAGAATAGTATGTTGGGGAACAAGGACGGGCAGTCATTCTTTCCCCGCCCGAGGTGCACGGGCTATTTTCTAACACGCTATTTTCGAATCTATCCCCCCAGGAAGATTAGATATTTGCTAAAGGGGTTACTAAATTACTAAACATCCTCAAGGGAAATAGCGGAACTCCTCAGTATTTCCTAGGGTGAATGGGAAATATTTTTTTAGTTAACTACTAGGGGGCATCACCCCCTGCTCGCTCCGCTCGCCAACGCGGGGGGGGATTCGCCCCGCCCCCCGCTCGCTTCGCTCGCCCCCCCCCCTCCCTGTCCGACCGAGCGGGTGTGACCGTAGGTTTTTTTTTTAATTCCATTATCCGAATTTCTTTTACCCCCCTATATATGGGTACCCCCCATATAGGGGGTTGGGTGGGTGGGGGGGGGGGGGGAGTACTCCTGAATTTTTAAACCTCCTTATTTTTCGATTATATAGAGAGATTGATGAATTAATTCATGGATTACGCTGAGAGAATAGTATGTTGGGGAACAAGGACGGGAAGTCATTCTTTCCCCGCCCGAGGTGCACGGGCTATTTTCTAACACGCTATTTTCGAATCTATCCCCCAGGAAGATTAGATATTTGCTAAAGGGGTTACTAAATTACTAAACATCCTCAAGGGAAATAGCGGAATCTTTGCAATGACTTCTTTCGTAACTCATTCTTCTCTATTTGACTATTTTATCGATAGACTACTGAATTCACAAATATTCACCAATTCCTTCGTGTTTTCTTCTTCTACTCCGAGCGTGGGGCTTTTACAGCCGATTGATAACTGAATTTCACATTTTTCTGTCGATATTTGGAGTCCATTTGAATCCTTGACTTTAGGTTCTTGATCGTTCACTGGTAATCTGTCTTCTGAAAGAGTATTGGAAATTTTGCTTGTCTTAAGAAATGTTTAATAGGAAAAATAAAAAGATTTTGATTTCTTTATGGAAAGTATCTAATCCAGATGACTTTTGTGGATAAATCTTGGAATTTCCGAAGTTTTTCGCTTGAATTTTTTAGTGATCGAAAAGAAAACGCACTAGAAAAACTTTGAACATTTTTCCAAAGGAATTTTTACAGAAAATATCTCAATGAAATGAGTTTTATAAAAGCACCACAACCTTTTTCTTTATTTCTATTAACTATTTCAGATTTTCTATTAAAAAACATAGAATAGAATAGAAAAAACAGAATAGGAAATATTTCTATTTTCTATTGAAAAACAATGCAGGGAACTGCGTAATATGTTAATAGAATCATCTAAAAACCGTTAGAATCCCCCCCCCCCAAATCCGCTACGTTTCTCTATCATTTTTTTTCATATTCACAACTCGTTGAATTGCCCATTAAATGCGACGATTTTATTCCACAAGGATAACCAATCCATACTGAACTCAATCGATGAATTTGATTCTGAATCATCAATATTTCTCCAAGTGTCCATTTACCTCTGGAAAATGACACTAACCACGGTTTACCACTTCCTTTTTAATTAAAATTACTCATACTCCACTCACTATTAAACTCCGGAACAGCCTGGCTGATGCGCCAAATAAAATTGATCTTTTTATTCCGCAGATTTCGCACTTGTGAATTGTTGACTTCCCCCTCAATGCAGTATCTGTTTAAAACCCATAAATTATTATTCACCCGTAAATAACTTCCAATCAGACAATAAACAATTCGCAAAAAAAATATAATTATTCTCATTGCATAAAAAATGTGACCTCGAACACTCATCCTTCTTAGTGAAAATTTTATTTCTCGACTGACTCGTACGATTAATAACAATCCACTGGGTATCATCGATTCTCGCCTCATTAGGCACTTTGAACTGCAATGCATTATTAACCACTCTCACACTTCCATTCGTTCCATCACCACTGGTGCAAATAACGCACACAGCAATGATTAAAAAAAATCTCTGCATGATTTCACCGAGTGAAAAATACCCCGTTCCTCCAGAATTTTGAGCAACACTGACTAACACCCTGGGTAGGGCACCTGTATTTATAACACCGCGTTTCCGGTATAGGAAGAAAAAAAAGAGAAAAAAGTGCTACAAATACAGTGACGTATTGCACAATTGTAACATCGTATTATTGACGTCTTGACACCACAGTGTCATGGGTATGGATAGACTCATCACTGTGTGTAAAGTAAATCTTGGTAAAACGAGTACCGGGTATTTTAAAATAATATCTTCTTTATCTCTCTCACCTCGCGAGTATCCTGTCAAACATTTGCCTCGTGGCCCATGAATGTGCTCATTACTAACGCTTTTATTATAGAGAAAACGTCAGGCATGACTAAAATCACGAATGGTCCTCAAACATTAGAATGATAAAGGTAGAATTATCGAATGTCCTCTTTTTTGACTCAGATAGTCACCTCCGAGGTGAGCCGACTCCCTCAACTCCAGCGATTTCCCAGTCCCGAATAAATGGAATTCCATTACCTTCTGTGAAGTGAAGGAATCGCGTTAGGAATTTTTTGAAATTTAAGTAACAGCTGCATCTGAATTCTGAATTCAGAATTGTGAATTTTTTAAGGTTTATGATTGATCTTGAAAATTCAATGGATCTAGTTTTTCATGTCGAGTAATTATTGGTTTTTCACAACTCCTGATGATTTCTATTATCGCGTGGATTTGGATATGGGAATTGCATTGAATATCGAAAAAAAAATTTTAAGTTTAAGATTTTTTACGGGAAATTTCAAGAGTAATTTTCTAACTGTGCAAGTGTCAAAAGACAAGGTTAGAAATCGAATCAGTATTCTGGAATTATTGGAAAAAATATATCGATTTTAAAACTTTCCGGAGACATTAAATTAATAAATATAAAATTAATTTTTTTATTTCTTCAAGCTCACGTTATTTTGCATTTTTTCATTTCGTCTCGTTAAAATGAGATCATAAAACTTGAAAATATATAAATGAAGAAAAACAAATTTTTCCATTTTCTAGCCGATTATCGCTTTTTAAAAATTTTCAGTCTCTAATTCGTGATTTTTGCTATTCATTACATTCATCATTCTATTAAAAGACAAGGATAGAAATCGAATTGATGGGCACTCCTTCATTATTCGAAAAGATATTTGATGGGTTTATTCGTTGGTGGGGCCGTAAAAGGTGCAGTTTTACAGCTGCCAAAAATATATATATCAAGAATAAGAATGAATGAAATTAACGTAATCTAATTTTGAAGACGGAAAAGGCGCAAAAAATTAAATAAAGTAATATAGGGTAAGCTACCCAGTAGATGGACGAGCTACTTTTTGATAGGAAATTACGCAAAAAATACTGAAGTGTGAATTGTTGCTTTGAATTTTCAGTAACTGTTGTGATTCTCAACCCCTGAATGGCGATTTTTTTGTCATCAATTTTTTTTCTCAATTGCTAAAGAACAAACGTTGTATCTACTGGGCAGTTTGTCCTAGCAGAAACGAATCTAGCGACGGGCGCGAAGCGCCCGTTCGTTAATAATGATAATAATAATAATAATAATAATAATAATAATAATAATAATAATAATAATTTCCAAATCTTTCTTAAACCATCAACCCCTCCTAAAACCCCGAAAATTCCCCAACCGTCAAAACGAACCCCCCAATTCTAAACTCCCTCTGTTTTCTGTCTCAGATAATCTCCTTCAAGGTGAGCAGTCCACCTCAACACCGGCGGTTCTCCAGGCCCCGCTAGCCGAGCAAAATATTCCGCCCCCCATAACCGAAATCCCCTTACCCCCCCGTGCCGCAAAGTCTCCCCCCACCGATTCCCACCACCGTTCCAGTTACTTCACCTCAATCCTCTCATCTCTTCCAAATCTCTCGCTCACATCGCTAACAGGACAACAGGCCCCACCACCCAGTGCCGCCCCGACCGATTCAACAGAAGACAGGCTGTCTCTAAATAACCCATCAAACTTTCCACCGCAGGAGTACCATCATCCTCCACCACTTGAGAATTTCAACGATCAATCTCGTCCACCATCACTACAGCAACCAGCCCTCCCCCCACCCCCCGCCCTCGCCTGCCCACCCCAAGCAGTTGGTAAGTCNCGAACCATCACTACAGCAACCAGCCCTCCCCCCACCCCCCGCCCTCGCCTGCCCACCCCAAGCAGTTGGTAAGTCAATTAAATTGTCACGTTTATACCTCACTTAATTTACCCAACCGCTGGGTAATTTCATATAACACTTGGCTTGCAGGTTCGGTATCGTATCGTCTTGGTAACCAGCGACGTCTTAAATACGCCCCACCCCCGGATTTAACATCGAGCACAGCAAAATCTTCGGCACCACCGTCTCTGGGCATTCAAAATCTCCCGATTCCCCCGGGCCACACTGAATTCTTCACCCCGGGATTGGTAGCTCCCCGAGTTGATGAGAATCTCGTATTTCCCCCAGCGGTGGCACAACCCCCTAGCAATCCATCAATCTCGGCGATATCTGGACCCCAAGAAATTCCAACAAGTAGTGCATTGAGAGACCCCGTGACCCCCCACAATACCCCAGCGAATTACTTCATATCAGCCTCGACATTCGACACGAATTATCAGCCCCAGCAGCCATCACTCAGCGATTTGTCTCAGTTTCCCCCGATAAATCCGCCAAAAGTACCTGTTAATGATACTTTACGGAGTGCATCGGCAATCACTGAAGATCTGGCGGAGATAGATCTCTCGCAGAGATCCTCGCCACGAGATATTTTTCAGCAAGAAACTGCTCTTGAGAGTCAATCGCAGCCCCTGAATGCTGATTATCCAGCAGTCGAGCCGGGGAATCACTTATTCACGAGCAATTTTCCGCACGTTAACAGTGAGCCGAGCATAAGTGCATTCTTCGATACGAAAAATGTGGCATCTGTAAAGACCAGCCAATCAGCGCAGCCACTGTCCCAGATATCGTTTTACAATCCTGTTGAGTTTGAATTAAATTCAAGTGTACATAATTTACCTCGTCAGTGTGAAATTAACACGCAAAGTGCAATTAGCGATGGATTCATTTCATCAACGGCTGGTAGTGCCAACTGGTCTACCCCTCGGGCAACTTTAATAACGAGTGAAATGCCCGAACCAACGGGTACAGCAACACTTAATACCATTCAAACATCGATAAATCCATCGATTGGGCGTTGTCAGCAGAGCGATACTATTCCACCGAGTCTTCACAATTTGGCAGCTGGTAGTGATAAAAAAATGGTGTACAGGCCAGTTTATCATCACTGGTTTTATCGTAAAAATATTGAGAATAAAGTACTGTGGAGTCCATTTTCAATGCATGATAGTTTGAGTTTAGAGGGGGTACATAATTCCAGTGATATCACACCGGAGACAACAGTTGCCACTGATGGGGGTCGTTATGATGTTGAAATACTGAAGCGTCAGAGAGTACCTGTTTACTGGTCTGGGGAGCCAACTGAGGTCAGGAGGGCCTCGTGGTTTTACAAGGGCCCGGGGGAATCCAGGTACACACCCTATGAGGAGAGCACTGCTGCTAGACTCGAGGAGGAGTACAAACAGGCCTGCAACAATGATCATTGGAATAGAAGGGTGGAACTCAATAATGGAGAGTACATTATTTTTCACAGTGCTAGCATACAAATTCATTATCTGCAGGCTAGCTCACCTGAGCTCGTCGCGTCGTGGGGCACCAGCGCTGTAAGTATTCTATTTTTATGGTCTGGGGGTTCGAGGGGGAATTGCTATTGAATGGGGGCGATTAGGGGTTTGGGATTTTTGTTTGGAAGAGATGAATTTCATTCTGCTGGAAATTTTTGGGAGAAAAACTCGGTGAACGTCTCTGAAATTTTTGAATATACTTTCGAGGCATTTCAGGATTTTGAGACGTTGAAAAGTAAGAATTTTAGGGGACAGGGAATTTGTAAACTTCGGTTCAATTGTTGAGAGGAAATTCATGTGAATCGAGGCGTGAGGATCTGCAGATTTTTCAAATTATCAAAATGTTCTTTCAAGTTTTTAAATGAGACCTGTTTTAACCAAATCGTATTGTTCGCTCAGGAGATGTTGCTGATCAAAGACACTTTGCCCCAATTCTTGAATTTTATAATAGGGGAGAGTGTCGTGTTTTCCCTTATAATTGAAAATTAAAATAAGTTGAGAAGTTTTGGTATTTTGTTGCTTGAAACTATTTTAATTTCAAGGTGAAACTTGAAATTTTCTATCTAAAAAATTCCAAGAATCGTAATTCAATGGTGTGAGAATTATAGGTTTGGGGTTTTTATTTAGGAGAGGAATCGATGGATTTTATACTATTGAGAATTTTTGGGTAAAATTTTCGGTCCAATTGTCGGAACTTTTGGTCAGATTATAGTTCCTTTAAAATTTCAAGGAATTTCGTCATTGACAATTTAAATGAATCATAGTTTCTACCAGCAATTCAATGGAGACTAAATATCGGTTGAATTGTTCCATGAAAATTAATAGAAATTAGCAAAATTCATGTAGATTTATTCTTGAATTTTCCATTAATTGAGAATTCAGCATAATTCAATACTGAATATTCAGGTTTTAATTGCAACTTTAAGTGAGTTGGAGAATTCTCGTCTTCATGGTATTCAAAAATTTGAAATTCTATTAAATTTTCAGCGAAATTTGGAAATTCGTATTTTTTATCCCTAAATCGAATTCAATGTCCCTCTCCTAGAAATTAATAATCAACTACCTATGAATATTTTTGTTTCTAACAATGTGTTTGGTCCGGAGACGTCAATTAAAAACACTCCCCTATTCTATAATTCAATAATAGAGGAGACCGTCTTATTTTCCCCTATAATTGAAAAGTCCACTAATTTCTGAAATTTCCGTCTCATTTATATTTGAACCTAAAAAAAAATCTCAACAAATGTAATTTTCAAAGCCCATTCCATTGCAATGATTATTCCCCTCGAAACCCCTCCCTCTTTTTAATCTTCTTTCATCGTAAAAAATTCTAACGAACAATTGTGTCATGAATCTTGTTCACCCAGGATTCAGAGAGCGATACGTATTTACAGGGTACCTCGAGTCGTCCAAAAGTAGTAAAACGTGGAGTAGATGAATTTCACATCGAGGAAGGTGAACCCGAAAAAATAGATCACCTCCTGTTTCTCGTCCACGGGGTTGGCAGCGTCTGTGACCTGAAATTCCGAAGTGTCGAGGAAGTCGGTGAGAACCATAGAAATAATAAACTCCCAGTCCATGTCAGTTTCAGTTACCCTGAAGATCATTAATTGGCCTTTTGTTAAAACAGTTGACGAGTTTCGAAGTATATCCCTGCAGCTCATCCAATCACACTATCGAACAGCCAGTACTCATGGGATTGTAAATAGGATTGAAGTACTGCCGATATCGTGGCACGCAACATTGCACTCTGAGGACACTGGGATCGATAAGAAATTAAAAGCCATAACATTGGAGAGCATACCGAAATTGCGACACTTCACTAATGACACATTACTGGACGTTCTCTTCTACACAAGCCCAGTTTTTTGTCAAACAATAATGCAGACTGTTGGTAATGAGATGAACAGGCTGAACGCACTATTCCGAGAGAGAAATCCAGATTTCACAGGGAATGTTTGTGTGGGGGGTCACTCACTGGGTAGTTTGATACTCTTCGATCTGCTCTGCCATCAGAAGGCACCAGCAGACGAGAGCAAACCCGATCCTGATGCAACAATCAACGAGGAGGACGAGAACTCTGACGAGGAGAGAGATAATGCCCTCAATTCATCCCTGAAACCCATGCCCAGATCGATACTCAAACGTCGCCTGAGCAGAAAAATAAGTTATGTCATGGGTGCTGCAGGCACTGGCCAGCCATTCATCGTCTATCCACATCTCAATTTCTTCCCCAAGGCGTTCTTCGCCCTTGGCAGTCCAATTGGAATGTTTGTCACTGTACGTGGTATCGATAAGCTCGGTGAAAACTTCAAACTACCCACTTGTCCTGCTTTCTTCAATATCTTTCATCCATTCGATCCAGTTGCATACAGGATGGAAGCACTCATCAATCCTGAGGCTTGCAAGTACAGACCGATGCTCATTCCTCATCATAAAGGAAGGAAACGAATGCATTTAGGTATTGTGTTGAGAATTTTTTTTTACTGAAATTTCTGGTACACTTTTGCGAGATTTTGGACAATTAGTTTCACTGAAATTTCAAGGAATTTCGGGTTTGGAAATCCAATATTTGATTTAAAAAGCAATGGAAAATGCAACTTTCAGTTCAATTATGATGATAATAATAAATGATGAGGAAGTTTTGCGTGATTTGGTATTGAATATTGATGTTTTGAATGAAAGTTCAAGTATTTTGGGGAATTCTTATCTTCCTGCTGCTGAAAAAGTTGGAATTCCATTGAATTTCACTGAAATTTGAATTGAATTCAGAGGGATAGAAGATGAAGAATAGGAACTAATCAATGTTCGGCATCTGTTCACACTGTTACAAAAAAATTTGGGTTGAAAAATTTAATTTTGTGATGGTTCCATTAAATTTTCAAGGAAATTAGTAATTGAAAATTCAGAAGTTCATGTGAAAATGAAGACAAACTGTAAATTCCAGTTCAATTATTTCACCGAAATTCCTAGACATCAAATGGAATGTTTTCGTTTGGAATTCCATTGCATTTTTAGTGAAATGTGACATCCCATGACTTTTTTATACTAAAAAATCTGAGGTCCATGAAATTTAAATGAAATTGCAATTTTTTCCGATAGTGTACGTGAAATTTCGTTCCCTGTGTCGATTATTTGATGCCCCAAACTAATGTAGTTCCTATGGTTTTCGAATTACAGAATTGAAGGAAACAATGGCAAGAGTGGGCGCTGATCTGAAGCAGAAGCTCTTAGACTCAGTCAGAAGCACCTGGAATTCAGTTTACCAACTGGCAATGTTCCATCGTCAGGACAATCACGCACTTGAGCAAGAAATCGATAAAGTTGTTGAGGAGCAGATGCAAAAGTCAACTAGTAACAATCATAATATCGATAATGAACAAGATGATGACAGGGAGAACGAGAGAGGGGTTAATTTGAAAGTTGGACAACTCAATGGGGGCAGACGTATCGATTACGTTCTCCAGGAGGCGCCGTTTGAGTACATAAACGAGTACATTTTCGCTATGACTAGCCATGTGGGTTACTGGTAAGTAAATCCCTGTTTTTTTAGCTTTAGGATGTCCAAGTACTTTGGCTATTTTTCCTCCAGTTAAATGCTTTTCTAGTTTTTTAGTCTAACATCAGAGCTTTTATTTGTGCCCCATTCGACCTTAGGCTTCCGGACATTTTACAATAATTTTATTAGTTGACTTTTGCAAGTCTGAAATTGAGTCTTGACATTGAACCATTAGAAAATAATTTTGAAGTCTGAAAAAAAATAAGAAAGTTTACTGTTGGAGAAATATTGATGAAATAATTAAAAAGTTGCAATTTTTTAAAATTATGAGCATTTTCTGTAAATAATTTATAAACAAGCAATTTTCCTCTATAAAAATCATATGTTCGGAATTGTAACAAATTTATTCATATTCAGAATAAAAAAAATAAGATTTCCGAAAGTTTGAACAATTTCAATTATTTATTTGTCAACAACGAATGTTTAAAAAATAATAATTCTGTAAAATATAGTTTGTATGGCACTGTGAAAGATACTTGGATATCCTTAAATGAATTGTATGAATTTATGAAACATTAAATAATGGGGAATTATATTTGTCTTCAGGGAATCGGAGGATACGATGCTACTGATACTGAAGGAGATATATGGCGCCAATGGAATACAGGCTGATGCACAATTGCCTCCGCAAACTATGACTATTGAACGCCCTTCGCCTAATAATTCGAGTTTTTCTAGTCCCGGACCTTCGGGGCCTGCTGAAGGGTTCAGTTTTCCAAATGCTGGGGGAGGAAATGCAGCAATGGGGGTTGATCCTACAGCACCCATAAGCAATAGACCTGTGGGACCACCTCCCATGTCTGGATTCATACGAAAATGATAATGTGATACTAATGTTACTAACTTTTGAGAACAACGAATCGATTGACCACACGAATAGGGGCAAGTGGAACAAAAAGAGTACTTTTGACTTCTTTTAAAATCTTACATTAATGACTCATTGAATTTTCTATAAAATAGGATAATTTTTGTTCCTGTGTGAAATACAATTCTTTCTTTTTGTTTTGCGCCTAGGCTGAGTTCAATTAATGAGATTGTTTCTTGGGCATAAACATTGAAAGAAAAGTTAAGAGTCCATTTTGCCCCAGCCTCGCCTACTCACACATTCGCGATGATTATTTCTCGTAAATACTTATACAAAAGGTGATGCTGATCTTTCTGTGGGGAGGCCGTGGAGTCTGAAGAGAGAAGAATATTTTTGTTTATTGGAGAATGTCAGAGATCTTTTTTGTAGCTAATTAAGATTTGAATAAAAAAGCTCTTGACATTTTTTCGATAATTTGTAGTGGAGGGGGAACAGTAATGAGTTGAATTCTATATTTTTGTCAATTGTACATTTACGGATATTGGAAACGAGTGGTTTCCGGAGAATATGCTGGGAGATCTTTTTTGTCTGAAGAATTTTAGATTGAAAATTCTCTCGACAATTCTGTCTTCAATTACTCGGTGTCAGGATAATTTCGGGGGTGATAGAATGTGATATGGGCGAGATTAATTGACCCTTCGTTATTCAGGCGATTTCTGGAGAATTTTTCTAATGTCGTTTTCTTATATAAAAGGAGACTTTATAAACTAGGAGAAGATGGGAGTGAATGGGTGAAGGTTTGAAAAATTCAGTCGTGAAGCGGTAAAACGATTCAAATCGACTTAGCTTTTTGCTGAATTTTCGAGGAATATCTCCGAATCTAAGGGAGGTAGAGAAATTGGTGAAATGATTGGAAAAAGGCTTGGGGTCTGCTGCGCACCCCATGTGAGTAACGAAGAACGAAAAATGACTAAATGATTGAGAGTTAAATCCGTTATTTTCGTTCATTTGCGTAAAAAATGAGTGGTTTTGTGAGAAACGTTGAGATTTATTTTACACCTGAAGATTCTCATGGAACAGCCCCCACATTTTCCTCCGTAATCGCTCAATAATATGATCATCTCATGTCTCATAAAATATGAAAAAAGAGCGATTATTCTTCGTCATCTGTTGGCTTTTGGAGAATTTTTCCAAAGTCAATTTTTCAACAGAAAATTGGACTGAAGACGAGAGAAAGATGTGACTGAGTGGTTGAAGGTTCGAAAAATAATATTGATCTAAAAATGTTTCATTTCAAATAATGACAAGTGGTTGAAAAAAATTATGGAAAAAAGCCCTGGGGTGTGCTAAATACTCTTCGTTTGTGACGAAGAATTAAAAACCACTAAATAGCAACGAGTAAAATCTGCTATTAGATTTCCTCACACGTCAGCTTGTAAATTGAAAATTTACAGACTACGGGAATATGACCTATGCTCATTATAAACGGTAAAAATTGTTTTTATTTTTAAAAAAGTTTAGAAAAAAATTTCCCATTTCATTAATAATTCAGTGAGTTATCAATATTTTTTTTAAAGTTGAAAGTGCCCATATTACCCCCCCGTCCCCCAACTCGTGGTAAATTATGTGTTTGACGAGTGGGAATACAATCCTCGTCTTTAGTTCGAGCAGTATACCTCATGCTCGTCAAAAACATAATTTACCAAATCGTTGGATAAAATACTATTTCAATTGTCGAAAATGCATGGCTGAGAGTTTTCTAGAAAAGCCCCCGAAATTTTCCTCTGGAATCACTGGATAATACGATCATTTTATATTCGATAAAATGTGAAATAAGCGCGATCCCTCTTTCATCTGTTGGATTTAGGTGAATTTTTCCAAAGTCGCTTTTCCGAAAATAATATGCCTCCAAAGATTTTCGTTTCAATAAATGAGAAAGTGGTTCACAAAAATAATGGAAAAAAAATCCTGGGGTGTGTTGTACACCCTTCATTCCTGACGAAGAATCAAAAAAGACTAAACAGCAATGAGTGAAATCTGCTGTTATATTTTTCAATTCACCGGTGAAGCGGTAAAGCGATTTAGCTGTTAGCTGAGTTTTCGAAGAATATCTCCGAATCTAAGGGAGATAACGAAATTTTCGTAATGACATTTTATGTAGGTCTCAATGCGCTCTACAAAAAAGGTCATAACAAAAATTGTGCTATCCGCCTCAGATTCCGAGATATTTATTAAAAACTGACCAATAGTCAAAATCGACTCAAACCGTTTCACCGCTTCGCTACTGAATCCATTCACATCGAAAATGCCTGGTTTCATGAGGAAATGTAGAGATCTATTTTTTGCAGCTAACGATTCTCATAGAAAATCAGTACCACAACAATTTCCTAAACAATCAAATCCGATGTAAAATCGATGAAAAACCACTTCTCACGATTTACCTCTCACTCTTGAATTGTCAATCGAACTTTACAATAGCATTGAAAGTGGGGAATGGAGAAGTCCCAGACGACGAAAAATTATTTGTATATTATGTAAAATATAATGCCATTGTTTTAATTTGGGAAGTATGAAAAAAACGTATCATTTATTCTACCATCACTTGTAGTCGTACATTACGTGTCCCCTGGGATCGTGTCGAACGGCATTGGCTTATCGGTGGGGTGGACATGGGGGAGGGGTGGGGGTTGTTTAGTTAGCCAGGGGGGTGGGTAAAGAGGGTAGGACAGAAAGGAAAAAAATGCACCCATGCACCATGAGCCCCAGGGTTACATCACGAAACGCTAATTAATTGCAGTGCAAGCCCACCACCCACCAGTGACTCGTGGGGGGCATTTGCATTTTGCGTGCAGTGCCTCGTAAAACTACCGAGCCTGTCAGCTACGGCGAATTTCCAAGATGATTTATCGCCTTCTGAAAAGTATAACTTTTTTGCTTCACCTGTTTTACCTCCATTGTGCCTTCCCTTTCCTCGATACGTTTTGAATTGCGGAACCGTCGTGAACGTCACAACGCCCGTCGTCAGTCGAGGGTATTGTATACAATTGCCGCATTATGTTTGAGTTATTCTCCTTTCCCCTCCGAGATTAACCGACTTTAACGTTGAAGTGGGAATTAAAGGATGAAATAAAGATGTCAAATTATTTTTTTAAAGAACTTTTCGATGTTGTTTATTCAATTACCTTCGTAGTTTTAGAGATGTTTTCCATTTGTTTTGATAGTTATTTTGGGGGATTGCATGGGGATGTCACTGGAAGATTTTTTTTGCAGTGACAAGGTCGTTTCCTCGTTGGTGTAATAAAATGCATGAAATTTTTGGTAAAAATTTTTGAAAAAAAAATCAAGTGAAGTTATATTAGATATGAAAATATTATGGTATAGTGTAGTATATTGCACAATACAATTTTTTTTGTAAAAAATACTATGGGACATATAAATATTATTTTAATTGAGTTTTCAATCAAAAACTGGTCAGTTAATTTTTTTTGGTTTGAATTGAGGAGCTAGGGTGAACGTCGCGCCGCCCGTCGTTGGTAAAAGGTATTGTATACAATTGCCGTATTATGTTTGAGTTATTCTCCTTTCCCCTCTGAGATTAACGAACTTTAACGTTGAAGTGGAAATTAAAGGATGAAATAAAGATGTCAGACTATTTTTTTTCTGTAGTTTTAGAAATGTTTTCTATTTGTTTTGATAGTTACTTTGGAGGACAGCATGGGGATGCCACTGCAAGAATTTTTTTGCAGCGATAAGGTCATTTCCTCGTCAGTGTAATAAAATGCATGACATTTTTCTTAAAAATTCTCCTTGAAAAAAAAATCCAATTAAGTTATATTAGATATGGAACTATTATAGTATTTTTTTATAGTATAATATAAATACTATGAAACATTTAAATATTATGCGATCAGGGGTACTCTGTGTTTTTTGACGATTTTATAATTGAGTTTTCAATCAAAGACTAGTCAGTTAATTTTTTTTTCTAACTTTGAGTCGTGGAGCCGTCATGTGGACGTGACGACGCTCGTCGTTGGTCGAAGGTATTGTATATACAATCGCCGCATTACGTTTGAATTATTCCCCTTTCCCCTCCGAGATTTACCGATTTTATCTAAGAGTGAAAATCAAAGGATGAAATAAAGATGTCAAATTTTTTACAGAATTTTTCCTGTTGTTTATTTCCCTCAGTGTTTTCGGAGAAAATACTTTCTATTTATCTGCATAGTTACATTGTAAGATAACAAAGTCCCTTCCTCATCATTATAATAAAATGCATATCTTTTTAGGAATTTTCTTCAAAAAAAAATTGAGTCGATTTATGTTATATACAAAAGGTGATACACGGAGAGAAATTTTTTAGAAAAATTCTAGTGTTAGCACGGGAAAAGAGGCGCAAAGTGACGGCCAGGAAAAAATTCCAGTGCCGGCACTAGAAATTTTATTGGGGAAAACGAATTTTTCCCCGGATTTCTATGAAAATTTCCCAGAAATCCCCACAAATTTTACCAGAGATACCAAGAAATTGTACCTTAACAGCACTAGAATTTTTCCCAGCCGATGGATTGTGATTTTTTTCAGTACTCGTACTAGAATTTTTCTAGAAAATTTCTCTCCCTGTAGTATAGCATAGTATACTACATTATACTATATCTTTAACAGTAGAAAACACTTCGAGACATTTAAATATTACGTTACGCGTTGAAGACTGGTCAGTCAATTTCTTCAATTTTTCTTCGTTATTTTGAACTCCTGTTAAGAATATTCTACTTTTCTCCGATTGTGTGAGAATCAATAATCAGATAAAAATTTAGTATTATGTAGGATTTGATGTCATATTTTCCATTAATTCTTTACAATTATTTTCGCGGAGATTGAACGACACGTAGTCGTGACAGAAATAACCGGGCTGACACATCTCGATTGCACAAGGAAAAATAAAAAACCTACTTCAACAATCCATGGAATACTCATGACCTCCTCAATGTTCAATCAACCACTGAAGGAGTTTCCGTTCTCATCGCACCACGCATTTCTCACCCACATCACTCACGCCTTTTTGGCCAGCACTGTCGAAAAGGTGTTTTTAAATAAAAAGACTATTTATGTAATAGTCGATACGTATGCACACTAGATATACATTATGAATGTATGCAATAAGCGCATTAGTGCCTCGTGTGATTGCCGTGTGGCAAGCATCATGTCCGAGCCAATGCCGCCGAAAACACTGTGAGTAGATGATAAATAAAGCAGTTGTACAATTAACGATGAAACCTCGTGAATGAGAATTCAACAAAAATGATGAACGCCATGCAGGTACATCGGTAATCTCGATGTCAGTGTAACCGAGGATTTGCTGTGTGCCCTCTTCTCCCAGTTTGGCTGTGTCAGGGGTTGCAAAATCATACGAGAGGTAAAAATAACAGAATATTAGGGTAGAATGACCGAATGCAGATCACCTAATGCATCGAACGAGTTCATGCATCCCAGGAAAATTAATGAACGCGCTAATTCGATGCACATTAAATTTTCCAAGATTTTACGTATTCTGAATATTATGAAAAGAAAATATAACGATGAGGTTTGGCATAAAAAATCAATAAAAAAATTGATTATCGCGAATTGTTAAATGTGAAGTAAAGGAGGCACACGAAGAAAATATATTTGCCAAGTATCCGTTTACTGGAGAGAAGTATTTAGTTTTTCAATAACGTATTTCTCCACTCGAGTCATTCCTAGGTAAGCCTGATTAGGTTTCAACATTAAATTTTTTTTTCAATTCCACACTTCTTTCGAAAAAATTGTGGACAATTCGGGGCTGTGCCCAAGAAATCGGTAAAATTCTTATCAAATCGTCATTTGCAAATATAAAATAAGGTGCAAAAGAACACAGAGGAATAGTTTTGATTTTCAGGGAATGTGTCACCGATTTCCAGGAATTTATTCCCAATTATTAGGGATTCGCGATTTTGAAATTCGTTGAGTGCAAAATTCGGAAATTTAGTGATTTTGTCATTAATTTTCGGTGACATTATCACTAATTTCCAGTGATAACGTCAGTAATTTTCCGGGACATCATCACTAATTGTCAAAGTAATGGCACAGATTTTTAGGGACCTATCTCCAATTTTCCGGAATTTATCCCCAAATTTCAGTGATAAATCTCACTGATAATCAAGATTATTCTACTTAATGTCCAGTACACCAATAATAGACGACACATTCCTCAAAATCAATGACAAATTCCCTGTAAATCAAAACTTTTGTCTCTACGAAGGGAACTCCTCGGGCAACGCTACGGCCAAGCAATAACGACACAGCGATTTAACATGAATAAATTTCATACGCATATTGAACCAGTTAATTTAATGATCGTTGTTTCAAATACGGGCAGTTCCCGACCGCCCTGTTTACGATTAGATATTCGAAAGTTATACGATCATATATTTTTGGGATAATTAATTAGACGTGTACCTGTTCATGAGGCATCATAAGTTACTACCATATCCTTTGTTTTATCGTGTATATCTGTACATGGGTTGAGGCTATATAAAAGGAGATGAGAGGGGTACCTCGGGGCTGATAGTAACCTTCAGCAAAGGGGGGCGGGGAGGTGGAAGGTGGCTCGTTAAATCCCAGGCTGCGACGGGATAACGTAGAAACGCTTGCACCCTTTTACCGAGGAACCCTTGGACTCGCCCTGCCATTAAAGTCGTTATTCCAGCGTATAGAGGGAATTGCCGGAGAGCGCACTCGGATGATGCTGGTGTATCCTCCAGTGTCTCGCCTCTCCCTCCCCCAAACCCCCCCCCCCCCCGCTCTCGCTCGCACCCTCGTTCACTCACAGAGTCTACCCTCGTCGTTGTTTTCCTTTAAAACGACAGACATGCGTTTATACCGTAACGTATCGTATCCTTTCTCTAGTTAATGCGTCAATATTTTATGTATTTCGCATAAGCAGTACAGCCCTCCGCTACTACCAGGTATTTGCCTTTATTATCCATAAAAGGCCATGGCACAACCGACTGACATTATTTCCAGCAGCGGTACATATTCTACATTGCTTTAGGAAAAAAGTATAAGACGGAATTTTACAGTTCTGCGTACGTTTCGTCCATCGGCAAGTTCTCCCCCCCCCCTCATTTTTCCAGCTGGTATGGTAAAATAGTTTTGCTACGTTCAGATGCAAATTGTAGAGAAACAGAAGTCGAAGAATTCCATCAGAATTTGGCTTGGAATTTTACAGAATCGACTCAAGTACTCCAGTAATTTTTTAATAAGAGCTCAGCCTGACGCGCGATATTTTGTCCATTTTTTAAAATGGAGGACTTACTGGAATAGATCGTTTAGAGTTCAAGAGTTCGTTTAGAAATCAGTAACATTCAGAGGAATTCCTTAAAAAATTCCTGAAATTCTAAGAATTTGGCAGTGAATATTCATTTTCACTGCTGTAAATCATGGAATTTCCGTCTTCCTCTCGCTAAGAAATTGGGACTTTTTGAATTTTCAGAGAACTTGAAATTCTATTGACTTTATCCCCTTAAATCGAATTGAAAGTCTTTTTCCGGAAAATACAACGAATTTTATTTAACAGTATAATAAATTATAATAGTTATGGTTTAATAATCATAACAGAATATTGTTTCAAATTATCGAATTAGTGATTATCAATCCTAATTAACTAATACTTTAGTTTGCACTATACATATATGACCGATTTTCACCGAGAGTCCAATTAATCCCGATAAAATTTAAGGCGGTTTGTAATTATCGAAATAATGCTTATTTCAATATCTACTTGATCGTCATGTTTTTTTAGATTATTTGTAATTGCAGTGATAATATTTTATTGCATAATAGGTGCATAATTGGGAATTCTTTCCTTTTTAGATTGTTCATTATTCTCAATATTGTTCGTAGTGGATTGCGTGAATAATTGTGTAATTTATTCGAAGAGACTGAGTCTGCAAATGTGTGCTCTAGATTAATTTTTGAGCTCATCTGTTTTTTGTATTCGTCTTGTGATTCCTGATTTGAGAATCCGATTTAGTTGAATCATTAACATTTTTGAAATACACTGCTGGGAAAAAATGAAATTTCATGGACAATTGACTACTAATTTTCAGGATAGTGACACTGAATGCGATTTAGGGGGGGAAAATCATGATATTTCGGATTTCACTGAAAATTCAGTAAAATTCCAGAATTTTAAGCAGCATAACGACGAGAATTCCTCAGTTGATTTTAATTTCCAATCTAATATGAATATTCCATGCCAAATTACATTGAATTCTCAGTGAAATCTGCAATTTCATGATTGTTGTCTCCCTAAATCGCATCAGTGTCACTGTCCTGAAAATTCAAGAATATATTTACCGGAATTGTCTGGAAAATCATTTTCTATTTATTTTCAGTGAAAAAGGAACTGAAATTTACATTTCTCTTTGATTCTCCCACGAAATTCTGAATCTTCAATGACGAATTTCCTTTAAATTTCAGTGATGATTAAATTCGATAAAAAATTCCGAAAAGCGCATCGAAAATTTCAGAAAATTACAAAAATTTTCGATAGTGTATCTGTAAACTTTATAATTGTTTACACTTAGCAATAGGGGAGGGTGGGGCAAAACGGCCCCCCTTCAATTGTCAATAACTTGTGAATGACATTGTGAAAATTCCCAGTTTCAACTTCATTTTGAAGATAATTTTTCATTCTTCAAAACGAGCTTTAACTCATCCCAATCGGATTATTGAATCGGAAAATATTGACGATTGAAGGGGGACCGTTTTGCCCCATCCTCCCCTATTTTAAAAAAGCACCAGTTGATAATCAATGCTTAGCTGCCCACCCCCTTACCCGCGCAATTACCCCGCCTCCTAATTCTAATCAACTTTCCGCGCTTTCTTTCCTAATCTTGATTCGCCATTGTCCCTCATCCGGGATTTGCAATGACCCTGTGCGTTTGACACACATTCCGGCGTGATAGTCACGCACTTTTCACCGAAAAATATTCCCGTGACCTCTACCGGCTACTCTCACCGCCTCGGAAATTCTTCAGCGTCGAGCCACTCACATCTGTTCATTCTTCAGTTTTTTTCCGCTCTGTCTGTCTCTCCACGTCCTAATACACGATATCACTTTCGTTTAATCACTCATCCTCCATTTTTCGACCTATTAAAGGGCATTATCCTAATTAGATTACCGTCGACTGTTCCAGGGAATCTCGAGGAACAGTCAGCGGAATAGAATTTAATTATATCAGATAGGAATTTAGGAAGGCGGAAATAAACTTTCACCGGTGAGCGCACGCGGAGACGAATGTCGTGTACTGGAATCTCCGGGCACTCTTTGGAGCATTGAAATCTGCCTCGTAATCGCTTGTTTTGTGGGCATTTTTACGGCATCCAGTAATAGTCCCATTGTTATATATATTTATTAATAAAAAAGTACGTAATTTTTATTGAATTCTCTGGGGGGAGGGGGGGGGGAGGGGCCCCCGGGAGAGGCGAGGGGAACAGTGCCACTTACTTTTTAATGGCCCGTGGTTAACGTTCACAGATGAGTAACGTCGGCTGAAGCTCCAGCAATCTGACCGAATGGAAAATTGCCCGGGCATATCCGGTTATGCTCAACGATGAGAAATTCACTCTATCCCGTGCTGTACGAGAAGAGTGCAACGTATCCGGTACGAGAATCACTCCGCCAATAACAGAGAATTGCGAAATATATTTTTATTATTCAACGAGTCGTTATTTTTGGTTTTACGAGGCTTATGAAAAATATATTTCGAATGAATATGCTAATCAACAGGAAGTTGAAATTGGTGGTCTCATGGCTGCGCGGTGTATCCTTCGGCCGGTGAATGAAAATAAAAATAATGGATTTTAGAAATTTCTCGTGTCAATTTTTTTTCACGCTTTCTGTGGGGAGGGGACATCGAGGATGGGGTTTTTGGTAGAAAGAAAAAATCATTTGGATCATCGTGACACAGATTTCTGCCGATTTCGTGGAGATTATTTGGGCCAAGTTGGACTCGCGGGCCGCGATCGTGCCAAAGCCGCCGGCAGTGTGTCAAAGATTATACATAGGTATGTTGTGAGTGAGAAAGTGGTCCGTACACCTGGCAAATGGTGGAGTTTAGCGAGGAATTGAAATTATAATTGCTAATTTTCGAGATGGGCGGAGAGATCTATTGGGGGGTGCCTTTTTAAAATGTTTGTCTGTTGGTTTTGCGATTTTTGTTGGGAGGAGGGGGGGCCTCCCCCCCCCAAATTCATCTCGCCTTCGCCTTCGGCTCGGACGCCAACGCCACACGAGTAAAAAACCCCATCGCAGCAGTCCGGAAAAATACTATTTCGATACGAGTGCGTAATAGTATATTTCAGGACGAGTGCCACTGGGGGTTTTACTTTTTGGTGATTTTTACTTTTACCAGTTTGGGTCAATACCAATCCCCGGACTGAAATATACTATTTCTGTACTGCTTCTCACGATTTCTCGTCTGGGAATTGGTATTACATACTTCCCAAACTCGAAAACTTGAAAATCACTACAGAAAAATATTGTTCCTGGGCTGTTGCGATGGGGTTTTTTACTCGTATGGCGTTGGCCTCCGAGACATAGGCGAGGCCAATGCCACACGAGTAAAAAACCCCATCGCAACAGGCCGGAAAATAGTATATTTCGTAACGAGTGCAAAAAAGTGTTTTTTGGCGAGTGGGAGGTTTATATCACGAGCCGAAGGCGAGTGATATAATCCCACGAGCTAAAAAACATTTTTTCACGAGTTACGAACAATATTTTTCATCACAATGTGGCGGAAATTGGACGCGGAGCGTGCCGAAAAGTTCACTTTTTGTCACAGCGTGATGAAAATACTATTTTTTACTCGTGGGAGGTGTGTAGCACTCGCCGAAGGTGAGTCCACTGATAGAATGATTCATTTATTCCAAACGAGATTCGTTAACTATTAACGAATGGTAGGGTTGAATATTATCAAATGAATATTCGTTAATAGTTAACGAATGGTTCACTCGAATGGCGAAAGTCAAGTCAAACGAGGCTCCTCAAATATACATTCGTTAACTATTAACGAATGAACATTTGGTGAGACCGAATAGACCCTAACCTCCAACCAAAATCCATTCGTTAATAATAACTAATCCGTTCTATCAGTGTGCTACCCTCTCAAAGGTCGAAGAACACTTTTCCCACCAGTGTCGAACCTTACTTTTCATCACAATGTGTGGAAAGTGGAATTTTGCGCACAAGTGATGGAAAATTTTCCACAATTTCGAGACACCCCTCGCATTACGGTTGAAAATTTTTTGAAACACGGAGAGAAATGTTTAGTAAAGATTACGGAACTCACAATTCGCTCACCGATTACGGAATCGACTCAGAAAATTGAAGTGACGGTATCGTATTTTTTCACAGGAGATTCGGATAAAAATTACTGAACGCTCTGGAGAAATTCCGTGACAGTTCCGTAAAATTTCTTACAATCACATTTTGCTCCCGAATTACGGAAAAGATACGTAATGTTTATTGAGTATTTCTCTCCGTGAATTCCAAAATTTTTGTGCGGCAGGAAGGCGATCGTTATGAGTGAGAAAGTGGTTTATAAACCTGGCAAATGGTGGAGTTGAGCGAGGAATGAAAATTATAATTGCAAATTTTGGGAATCGCTGGAGAGATTTATTGGGGAATGATTTTTTCAAAATATTTGTCTGTTTGCCTCGGAGGGGAAGAGGCAGAATGGGCCAGTGAGATGATTCTCCTCGATGGGTCAAGTGAAATCGAACGGAGGTTCCGAAATTCTGGAGTTTCTTCTTTATTCGCGGGTTCACACTCCCTTATGAATTAATGTAAACAAGGTCTATGTATAGTATTGAGGAGGTGCGTTTGAACGACGTAATGAACGTGCATTTCCTCGCTTGGGCGGGTACCATTATTGGACATGCGAGCACACGTCCACGCACGTCGCGGAAAGCGAATGTGCTCACCCGGCTAGTTGCATCTAGAAAAAATTTTCCTGGTGTAAAATGCCTGATACGGAAAAAAATATATTATATTATATTGGTTTCATGCGCAAAGTTGGCCAACTTCACAGATTCATTCTGTGATTCATTCATTCATATTTATAAAAATGATAAATATTAACTTGACTGATTATCACTTCAGTACCGAAGTGGTAAAAGGAGATGAGTGCATTTTTTTTCAAAATTCGTAATATTATTATTACCATTTGAAAATTGATATTTCATTGTGATTCACGCAAAAAAAATTTGATTTTTTTTAAATGCACCCGAGTCGAATAATTGGACCTGACAAATTCTACTTAGGTCTCTCCGTTCAGAACTGGATAGGTCTTGGGAAGCCTCTTCCCAAGTGCTTCCGAGACCTTTCTACCTCTGGTTATGTCCCACTTCAGCACTTGTTAGGTGTAAGCAGGACTTGCATTCAGACTTTCCAAATCCTTGCCGGTCCCCGTAATTCTATGGGCCTATATTAAATCTGCGTTCATATCCCTATTTACTCATGCGTTATTGAAATAAAAAATGCAATTATTGTTTTTTTTTTAATCTCGAAAATCGACATTTCACGGGAGGGTGGAGGGGAGATGCATGTATGCGGAGGCTTGACATTTTTATCCAACAAGCGGAGAAGGTTGCAGAATCTATTCTAGCCACTCTTGCCCCTCCGCTTGCATGCATTGTCCAAATAAAAAAAGAAAGTGTTAACAAATCTGACCCTTGTTCCAAGTAAAAACCGAAAATCTGGCCCTGTGGCCGCCGGTGAAATTTTTTTTTTTCAGTTTTCACTTTTTCCACATACTTTTGAGAGTTCTGAATAGTCCGTCGCTTAAATAGTTGGAATCAACGTTCACCCAGCTAAAAAATTCGATTTTGCCGAAAGTCGACTTTCTCCCGAGAAAAACGAAAAATCTGACCCTTTGAAAATTTGAAAAAAAAAACTTTTTCAGTTTACACTTTTTCCACATACTTTTGAGAGTTCTGACTAGCCCGGCGCTTAAATAGTTGGAATAACGTTCACCCGAGCTAAAAAATTCGATTTTGTCGAAAATCCACTTGCCCCGGAAAACC